>NC_077233.1:80344430-80684930 GCF_027887165.1 Monodelphis domestica
CCGAGGGAATTCCTTTCTCTTCAGAAATTATTACCAAGATCAAAGGGCCATACTCACCACAAGGGGCATAGCGACTGGTAGGTAGAGTCACGTCCTTGCTTGTATTTCTCATTGCCGAGATCTGTAGGTTTGTTTGGAAAAGAACAGAATATTATTATTATTATTATTATTATTAACTTCTCACTAGAGAAGAGTGTTATTTTATTGGGAGAAGCAACAATTCTGCTACTCGTTTCCAGAGGAAGGCTAAGTGGCACTTTCTATGCCGGCTACATCACAAGTCTGGTAAGGAACTGGATTTTTGTTCCCCCCCCCCCCCCCCCCCCCCCCCGCTTGCATCTTTCAGTTCGATGCTTCTCTCCCCCTGGGAATAGACTGCGATCAGCGCCCGCAAGCACTCAACCGAAACTTTGGGAGCAGGTGACTGGCAGAATGAGCTCCAGTCCCAGGTGCTTGCTGATCTGGGGTGGGGATTGGAGGGGCATTTCCCCCAAGCTCCTTTCCTTCAATGGCCCCCCCAGCCTAGCAAGCTCACCCCGCTGCCCCCCTTTCGCTTCTCCCCCAGTCCCAGCTGCCCCCGCGACCACATCCCTCCCCCTCTCGGTCCACGCCTCCCCTCGCACCCTCTGGCCTGCCAGACTTGGGCTCTGGACCCGAACGTCAGTCCGGGCGAGGAGGCGAGGCTTGGGAAGGAAAGCGGCGGAGGGTAGTCTTTGTCCGGGGAAGCGGGGAGGCCGGAGACGGCCGAGAAGCGTGCAGTGTCGAGGAGCAAGGTGCGAACGCAGGAAAAACCAGTGTGGCAGCAACAGGCTCAACAACAAGCCACTGTCGCCAGGGCAACGGAAAACTCTTAAAAACCCCAGCCGGGGTGTTGCACGCGGGGACCCCGAGCAGCACCAGCACCAATCACGGGAGCACGAACCGGTGAGGAAGCGCGCAGCGGGAGCCCCGCGGGGAAAATTGTGCGTGAAGGGGGCGGGGCCGGCGAGGGCCCGGGCTCTGGAGCTGCTCTGCGTGGGCGGACGTTTGGCGTTCTGGAACTGGGAGGCAGAAGTGCTTTTTTGTGAGCGCAGTTGGGGCTTCTTTTATTTTCCTGGAGTGAGTTTAGTAAGTGGGATTCCTAATCTTGACCATGATCGGATTTCAGGAGCCATCTAGTAAATTCATCTTTGTACAGAGGAAGAAACTGAGGCCCAGAAGTAAGAGTGACTTGTCCAAGGTCCCACAGGAGGGCTGGTTTGGAACCCAGTTCTTCGACTTCAAAAAGGCGATGCTCTTAGCACTGCACCAGGCTTGTGGGAAACGAAGGACTGCCTGCCTCCTAGGTAGAACACACTTAATAATGGGCTTCTTGGCTCTTTTATTTGTATTTGCTGGCTGATAGAAACTGGCAGACTTTGTCTCGATCCCTGCACCTCAGGATTTCTGGCCAAGCCTGAGCGGGCCTAGGATTGACTGAAACTCACATCTCAACCCCAACTCTTGACCGACTGCTCTCTCCCTCTCTCTCCCTCTCCCTCTCCCTCTCCCCTCTCCCTCTCCCTCTCCCTCTCCCCTCTCCCTCTCCCTCTCCCCTCTCCCTCTCCCTCTCCCTCTCCCTCTCCCTCTCCCTCTCCCTCTCCCTCTCCCTCTCCCTCTCCCTCTCCCTCTCCCTCTCCCTCTCCCTCTCCTCTCTCTCTCTCTCTCTCTCTCCCTCTCTCTCTCCCTCTCTCTCTCTCTCTCTCTCTCTCTCTCTCTCTCTCTCTCTCTCTCTCTCTCTCTCTCTCTCTCTCTCTCTCTCTCTCCCCCCCCCCCCCAATACACAAAATTCACTTTTGAACTAAAGAATTAATTACATGGGGCGGCTAGCACACATTAATATATATATGGTGCAGTGTACAGACCTAGGGTCAGGGAAGGCCAGACTTAAGATCCAGTCCCTGGCGCTTTCTAGCTGTAGAATCCTGGGCAAGCCACATACCGCTGTTTGCATCATTTTTCTCATCTGTAAAATGAGCTGGAGAAGGAAATGGAAAACCACTCTGGCATCTTTGCCAAGAAAACCCCAAATGGGGCCAAGAAGAGTCAACAACACTTGAAATGACTAAACAACAAACAGTAGCAATAAACATACTTCATGTTTTTTAGGGTGACCATTCGGCTACTTTAAAAGGAATCTCAAGAACTGTATTTTATTGTCTCCTCAATATGCAGGGAAAATGCCCAAAAGAATAAGTTGGTTCAGATTATCTTTTAATCAACATATTCTACAGAGGCCTAGGTTCTCAGGATTCCTGTGGTTTAGAAGACTTATTACTAACTTTGGATAGCAGTGTAAAATAGTGAAATGAACACCAGAATTAGTTACCTGCCTCCAAGTTACTATAACTTGTTTCTTAGTCTATTAAATGGGGATTACATTTTATAGAGCTCTTTGAAGATCAAATTAATATAGGTAAATGTTTTCCCCTTCTCTCCACCCTTTCCAAGAAAGTGGGTAATAAAATAAAGGTTGTGTATGTATTATCATACAATACAATATTTCCATGTTTCTCATATTGTGAAAGAAGACACATATTGCTTATACTGGAGAAAAATTCATGGAAGAAATAAAGTGAAGAATGGCATGCTTCTATCTATATTAACACTGTCAGTTCCTTCTATGGCAGCCTTTTTTGTAATGAGACCTTAGAGTTGTACTGGATCCTTGCATCCCAGATAAGTTGGGTCATTCATCATACTTTATTGCTGTTACTGTGTACAACCTTCTCCTGGTTCTGCTTAGTTAACTTTGAATCACTTCATATAAGTCTTTCCAGGTTCTTTTTTTGTGCTCAATCCTGTTTATCATTTCTAATGGTACAGTAGTATATTCCATTACAATCACATAACTTTTTTATCCATTCCTCAATTAGTGGAATTCTTTTCAAATTCCCAGTTCTTTGTCAGCACAAAAAGTTGCTATAGTTATTTTTCTAGAAATAGCCCTTTTTCAGTGTGGATGTTCTCTATACCTAGAGTGTACTCCCCTACACACATCCATCTTTTAGAATTGCTAGTTTAGTTCAAGGTTTTATCCATTTGTGTCTTTTTACATGAAGCCTTTCCGATTCTTTACCCATTGTCCCCCAGGTACTAATGCTGCCTCCATTATCACATTTATTTCCTATGTCATTTGACATGTTATCTCCCCTCCAAAAGTAGAAAGTTATTGAAGGTGGGGGGGGGGGGGCTTTTTGTCTTTGTATCCCTAGTACCTGGTACATAAATGCTTAAGAAATGTTTGGGAATATGAGATCATGTAATATATAGCACATATGTTAGGAATAAATCAAAGTGACTTACATTGAAGAATCTGTAAAGTTTTCGCCAAATCGAACATATATCAAAAGGAGAATGCACATCATAAACTGTAGTTTCTTTATTTGACATGAAATTGATGTCACAGACTCTGCAAGTTAAAGAACAATAACAAATATGCTCCCTTAGTAAATTTTTTCCAGGTCAATTTAATTCAACAGCATGTATTAAAGTGTCTATTGTGAACAATATGCTAGGCTTTGGGAATCCCAAACAAAAAAGGCAAACCAAATAGTACTTGACTCGGGAAACTTTTATTCTACTGAGGAATAGAACATATACGTAAATAGAAGATAATTTGAGCTGGAAGGTACACTAATTACTAGGGAATTATTAGAGGCTTCTCATGAAATGTGATAATTTGAACCCTGATGGAAACTAAAGATTCTAAGTTGAGATATGAAGCAAGGGCATTCCAGCAATGGAATGCCATCTGTGCAAAGGCACCAAGAGGAAAATGGAATTCTGTATTTGGTAAACAGCAAGTAGGCCAGTATGGCAAGTGTAAGATGAAGGGGAGAAAAATGAATTAAGTACAGAAGAATAAGAGAGGTTTCAAATTGTGGAGGGCATTAAGTGCCAAGATGAGTTTATAGTTTATTCCAAAGGCAATAGGGAGCCACTGAAGATTTTAGAGTGGTGAAGTTATATATTTAGACTGTGCTATAGGAAGATTTTGACAACTATGTGGGGAAGGGACTGGAGAATATGTGATAGGTGCCAGGGAGACCAACTGGAAGATTTTTGCAATAGTTCAATTAAGAAGTGACCTGAATTTTGTGTGGGTGAAATGAAAGGCTTGTATATGAGGGATGTGGAGATATATTCATGAGGTAGGTTTTGTGCAGACAAGAAGTAGGGCACTAAATGGTTGTTGTTGAGAGGAATAATTGGGCTGTCTTCAAATTTCTGAGTGTACATTCTACATCTCACATTCTGCAGGTTCTTTTTTATCAATATTCCATTACTTCTCTTTTCCTTTTCTCTTGGCCACCCTACATAGTTAGTTCTTCATGTACTAACCACAGGGGAACTAGATGGCTTCTTTTTTTTTTTTTTTTTTTTAAATATATTTTATTTGGTCATTTCCAAGCATTATTCGTTAAAGACATAGATCATTTTCTTTTCCTCCCCCCTACCCCCCATAGCCGACGCGTAAGTCCACTGGGCATTAGATGTTTTCTTGATTTGAACCCATTGCTTTGTTGATAGTATTTGCATTAGAGTGTTCATTTAGAGTCTATCCTCTGTCATGTCCCCTCAATCTTTGTATTCAGGCAGTTGCTTTATCTCGGTGTTTCCACTCCCATAGTTTATCCTTTGCTTATGAATGGTGTTTTTTTCTCCTGGGTCCCTGCAAGTTGTTCAGGGACATTACACCACCACTAATGGAGAAGTCCATTACGTTCGATGATACCACAGTGTGTTTGTCTCTGTGTACAATGTTCTCCTGGTTCTGCTCCTCTCGCTCTGCATCACTTCCTGGAGGTTGTTCCAGTCTCCATGGAACTTCTCCACTTTATTATTCCTTTTAGCGCAATAGTACTCCATCACCAACATATACCACAGTTTGTTCAGCCATTCCCCAATTGATGGGCATCCCCTCATTTTCCAGTTTTGGGCCACCACAAAGAGCGCAGCTATGAATATTTTTGTACAAGTCTTTGTGTCCATTATCTCTTTGGGGTACAGACCCAGCAGTGCTATGGCTGGGTCAAAGGGTAGATATTCTTTTGTCGCCCTTTGGGCATAGTTCCAAATTGCCCTCCAGAATGGTTGGATCAGTTCACAGCTCCACCAGCAATGAATTAATGTCCCTACTTTGCCACATCCCCTCCAGCATTCATTACTTTCCTTTGCTGTTATGTTAGCCAATCTGCTAGGTGTGAGGTGATACCTCAGAGTTGTTTTGATTTGCATCTCTCTGATTATAAGAGATGTAGAACACTTCTTCATGTGCTTGTTAATAGTTTTGATTTCTTTATCTGAGAACTGCCTATCCATTTCCCTTGCCCATTTATCAATTGGAGAATGGCTTGATTTTGTGTACAATTGATTTAGCTCTTTATAAATATGAGTAATTAAACCTTTGTCAGAGGTTTCTATGAAGATTTTTTCCCAATTTGTTGTTTCCCTTCTGATTTTAGTTATATTGGTTTTGTTTGTACAAAAGCTTTTTAGTTTGATGTAGTCAAAATTATTTATTTTACATTTTGTGATTCTTTCTATATCTTGCTTGGTTTTAAAGCCTTTCCCCTCCCAAAGGTCTGACATGTATACTATTCTGTGTTTACCCAATTTACTTATGGTTTCCTTCTTTATGTTTAAGTCACTCACCCATTTTGAATTTATCTTGGTGTAGGGTGTGAGGTGTTGATCTATTCCTAGTCTCTCCCACACTGTCTTCCAATTTTCCCAGCAGTTTTTATGAAATAGTGGATTTTTGTCCCAAAAGCTGGGATCTTTGGGTTTATCGTATACTGTCTTGCTGAGGTCGCTTTCCCCCAGTCTATTCCACTGATCTTCCTTTCTATTTCTTAGCCAGTACCAAATTGTTTTGATGACTGCTGCTTTGTAATATAGTTTTAGGTCAGGGACTGCAAGGCCCCCATCATATGTGTTTTTTTTCATTATTTCCCTGGATATCCTTGATCTTTTGTTCTTCCAAATGAACTTTGTTATGGTTTTTTCTAAATCAGTGAAGAAGTATTTTGGTAGTTCAATGGGTATGGCACTAAATAGATAAATAAGTTTGGGTAGGATGGTCATTTTTATTATATTGGCTCGTCCTATCCATGAGCAGTTAATGTTTTTCCATTTGTTCAAGTCTAGTTTTAGTTGTGTGGCGAGTGTTTTGTAGTTGTGTTCATATAGTTCCTGTGTTTGTCTTGGGAGGTAGATTCCTAGGTATTTTATTTTGTCTAAGGTGATTTTGAATGGGATTTCTCTTTCTAGTTCTTGCTGCTGAGCTGTGTTGGAGATATATAGAAAAGCTGATGATTTATGTGGGTTTATTTTGTATCCTGCAACTTTGCTAAAGTTGTTGATTATTTCAATTAGCTTTTTGGTTGAATCTCTAGGATTCTTTAAGTAGACCATCATGTCATCCGCAAAGAGTGATAACTTGGTCTCCTCCTTGCCTATTTTGATGCCTTCAATTCCTTTATTTTCTCTAATTGCTACTGCTAGTGTTTCTAGTACAATGTCAAATAGTAGAGGTGATAATGGGCATCCTTGTTTCACTCCTGATCTTATTGGGAATGCATCTAGTTTATCCCCATTGCAGATGATATTAGCTGTTGGTTTTAGATATATACTGTTTATTATTTTTAGGAATGACCCTTCTATTCCTATGCTTTCTAGTGTTTTTAATAGGAATGGGTGTTGTATTTTATCAAAGGCTTTTTCTGCATCTATTGAAATAATCATGTGATTCTTGCTAGTTTGCTTGTTGATGTGGTCAATTATGTGGATGGTTTTCCTAATGTTGAACCAGCCCTGCATCCCTGGTATGAATCCTACTTGATCACGGTGAATGATCCTTCTGATCACTTGCTGGAGTCTTTTTGCTAGTATCCTATTTAAGATTTTTGCATCTATATTCATTAGGGAGATTGGCCTATAGTTTTCTTTCTCTGTTTTTGACCTGCCTGGTTTTGGAATCAGTACCATGTTTGTGTCGTAAAAGGAGTTTGGTAGAACTCCCTCTTTGCTTATTATGTCAAATAGTTTGTATAGTATTGGGATTAACTGTTCTCTGAATGTTTGATAGAATTCACAGGTGAATCCATCAGGCCCTGGGGACTTTTTCTTAGGAAGTTCTTTGATGGCTTGTTGGATTTCAATTTCTGATATGGGATTATTTAGGAATTCTATTTCCTCTTCTGTTAGTCTAGGCAGTTTGTATTTTTGTATATATTCATCCATTTCTCCTAAATTGGTGTATTTATTGCCATATAATTGGGCAAAGTAATTTCTAATGATTGCCTTAATTTCCTCCTCATTGGAGGTGCTGTCCCCCTTTTCATCTTTAATGCTGTGAATTTGCTTTTCTTCCTTCCTTTTTTTAACTAGATTGACCAGTACCTTGTCTATTTTGTTTGTTTTTTCAAAGTACCAGCTTCTTGTCTCATTTATTAAATCAATAGTTCTATCACTTTCGATTTTATTAATTTCTCCCTTAATTTTTAGGATTTCTAATTTGGTTTTCTGCTGGGGGTTTTTAATTTGATCGCTTTCCAGTTTTTTCATTTGCATTTCCAATTGATTGATCTCTGCTCTCCCTTGTTTGTTAATATAAGCATTCAGGGATATGAATTTACCTCTGATTACCGCTTTGGCTGCATCCCAAAAGGTTTGGAAGGATGTTTCGCCATTGTCATTTTCCTTGATGAAATTATTAATTGTTTCTATGATTTCTTCTTTAACTAAACGGTTTTGGAGTATCATATTGTTTAATTTCCAATTGGTTTTAGATTTGGTTTTCCATGTACCATTACTAATCATTATTTTTATTGCCTTGTGATCTGAGAAGGCTGCATTCATTATTTCTGCTTTTCTGCATTTGTGTGCTATGTTTCTGTGACCTAATGTATGGTCAATTTTTGTGAATGTGCCATGTGGTGCTGAGAAGAAGGTGTATTCCTTTTTATCCCTATTTATTTTTCTCCATATGTCTATTAATTCTAATTTTTCTAAGATTTCATTCACTTCTTTTACCTCTTTCTTATTTATTTTTTGATTTGATTTATCTAAATTTGATAATGGTTGGTTTAAGTCTCCCACTAGTATGGTTTTATTGTCTATTTCTTCCTTCAATTCTCCTAGTTTCTCCATTAGAAATTTGGGTGCTATATTATTTGGTGCATACATATTGATTAATGATATTTCCTCATTGTCTATAGTCCCTTTTAACAAAATATAATTACCTTCCCTATCCCTTTTGATCAGGTCTATTTTTGCATTGGCTTTATCAGATATCATGATTACCACTCCTGCCTTCTTTCTATCAGTTGAAGCCCAGAAGGTCTTACTCCATCCTTTAATTCTGACCTTGTGGGTGTCAACCCGCCTCATGTGTGTTTCTTGAAGACAACATATGGTAGGGTTTTGGATTCTAATCCATTCTGCTATTCGTCTACGTTTTATGGGTGAGTTCATCCCATTCACGTTCAAAGTTATGATTGTCATTTGTGGACTCCCTGGCATTTTGATTGCCTTCCCTAATTCTAACCTTTTCTTCTTCGGCTCTACCTTTTAGTCCAGTGATTTACTTTGAAACAGTCCCCCTTGTCCCCTCCCTTGATGTTTCCCTTTTTAGTCCCTCCCTTTTTGTTCCCTCCCCCTCCCCCCTCTCTTACCCTCCCTTTTTGTTCTCCCTCTCCCCCTCCCCCCCTTGGTTTTCCCTTCTCCTTACCCTTGTTGGGTAAGATAGAATTCAAGATCCCAATGGATCTGGAGGTTTTTCCCTCTCAGAGCTGCTTTCCCTGAGATTGAGGTTTAAGTAACCCCCCCCCCTCTCTTCCTCTCCTTCTTATAGGAGTTTTCTTCCCCTCCCCTTCCCATGTGAATCTTTGTGTGAGAATGATTATTCTATTTGGTCTTTCTTTACCCCCTATTTATACATTACATTTTCCCCACATGTTAGTATACATAGGTTGATATAAATGTAGTCCTTATAGAAGAGAGTTTGAGTAAAAGAAGAAGATAACATTTTTCCCTTTCCTTAATATTTACCTTTTCAGGTATTCCTTGCTCTTTGATTTTCGGTATCAAACTTTCCACAGAGCTCTGGTCTTTTCTTTGCAAAAAGTTGGAAGTCTTCTATTTTGTTGAATGCCCATACTTTCCCTTGGAAGTATATAGTCAGTTTTGCTGGGTAGCTGATTCTTGGTTGGAGACCCAGCTCTCTTGCCTTTCTGAAGATCATGTTCCATGCCTTACGATCATTCAGCGTAGAACTTGCAAGGTCTTGTGTGACCCTGATTGGCATTCCTTTATATCTAAATTGTCTTTTTCTGGCTTCCTGTAGGATTTTTTCTTTTGTTTGATAGCTTTGGAATTTGGCAATTACATTCCTGGGAGTTGTCTTTTGGGGGTTTAGTGTAGAAGGTGTTCTGTGAGCTCTGTCAGTGGCTGTATTGCCCCCTTGTTCTAGAATCTCTGGGCAATTTTCTTTGATTATATCTTGTATCACCATGTCCAGTTTGGTGTTTATTTCTGGCTTATCTGGGAGTCCAATTATTCTTAAATTATCCCTTCTCCCCCTATTTTCCAGATCTATCACCTTGTCGGTGAGATATTTTATGTTCTCTTCTAATTTCTTGGTATTTTGGCTTTGCTTTATTGATTCTTGCTCTTTTACACGATCGTTGTCTTCCAGCTGCCTGATTCTGGCCTTTAAAGCCTGGTTTTCTTTTACAGTTTGGTCAAACTGGTTTTGTAGATGCGTGAATTTCTTTTGCATTATTTCCAACTTTTCCTCCCAGAAGGCTTCCATCTTTTTGGTCATTTCTGATTCAAATTCTTCATAGGTTTGTGGAGAGTTTCCATTTCCTTTGGAAGGTTTTGGAGCATTTTCTTTTATATTATCTTCTGTCTGCTCTGTATTTTGTATTTTGGCTCCATAGAATGTGTCCAAAGTCGCCCCTTTCTTCTTATTTTTCTTGGTATTTTGGGGCTTCTGTGGTTCTGTGGAGTTTGTCATCTCTGAATGTGGAGGATTAGTTTTTCTTGTCTCTTTCTGGTGTTCAGAGGCAGTCCTGGGCAGATAGTTCTATGGGCTTTCCCTGGGTTAAACTGAATATGCCTCACTGGAACTGGAATGGAAGGGTCGGACCACAAGGCCACACTCTCCCCCCGGCTCGCTTTCCGGAAGTTGCCTTCAGAATCGCTGGCCGTGAGGCTGTTTCGTCGGCCTGCGGGGGGATGGGCTGCCGCTTCCCCAAGCTCCGAGAGCACAGACTTTCACTGAGACTTGGATAGCAGGATCCAGCCCGTGAGGCTGTCTTGCCCGCCCTGAGGGTTGCTGTTGTTTTGACCAGCTCTCTGCAGCGGAAGCCCCAGGCAGTAACTTTCACCGGGACTGTAGAAGGCCCTGAGGGTTGTTGTTTCCGAGGACCCTGCTCTCTGAGCCGGCCGGGCTGCGGCTTCCGGGAGCCTTGGACTCTGCGCTCCTACCCCTGAGGTCCGAGTGATCTCGGGTTCTGGCTTTTAAGGGGAGCCGTACCTTTTGAACCGGGTCCAGGTCCAGGAGGAGGGTTCCCAGGGTCTGTGCTGTTGATCGTTTTGAATTTCGGCGCCTTAGGAGCTTATCGTTTGAGATTGGTCGGGAAGGGTTTTCCGGAGATCTGAGCTTTAGCTTTCTCTAAGCCGCCATCTTAACCGGAAGTCCCTAGATGGCTTCTTTTAAGAAAAGGGCAAGCTCCTGCTTTTTGAAATGTAGACAAAAAGTCAGAAACTTCACTTAAAGGTTTTTTTTTTTAAACATTATTTTATTTGGTCGTTTTCATACATTATTCACTGGAAACAAAGATCATTTTCTTTTCCTCCCCTCCCCCCCCCTTTCCCTCTCCCATAGCCGTCGCATGATTCCACTGGTTATCACATGCGTTCTTGACTCGAACCCATTTCCCTGTTGTTGGAATTTGCATTATAGTGTTCATTTAGAGTCTCTCCTCAGTCATATCCCCTCCAACCCTGTAGTCGAGCAGTTGCTTTTCATTGGTGTTTTTACTCCCACAGTTTATCCTCTGCTTGTGGGTAGTATTTTTTTAGATCCCTGCAGATTGTTCAGGGAAATTGCATTGATACTAATGGAGAAGTCCATTACCGTCGATTGTACCACAGTGTATCAGTCTCTGTGTATAATGATTTCCTGGTTCTGCTCCTTTCGCTCTGCATCACTTCCTGGAGGTTGTTCCAGACTCCATGGAATTCCTCCATTTTATTATTCCTTTGAGCACAATAGTATTCCATCACCAACATATACCACAATTTGTTCAGCCATTCCCCAATTGAAGGGCATCCCCTCATTTTCCAATTTTTGGCCACCACAAAGAGCGCAGCAATGAATATTTTTGTACAAGTCTTTTTGTCCATTATCTCTTTGGGGTACAAACCCAGCAGTGCTATGGCTGGATCAAAGGGCAGATATTCTTTTGTCGCCCTTTGGGCATAGTTCCAAATTGCCCTCCAGAATGGTTGGATCAATTCACAACTCCACCAGCAATGAATTAGTGTCCCCACTTTGCCACATCCCCTCCACCATTCATTACTTTCCTTTGCTGTCATGTTAGCCAATATGCTAGGTGTGAGGTGAAACCTCAGAGTTGTTTTGATTTGCATCTCTCTGATTATAAGAGATGTAGAACACTTTTTCATGTGCTTATTAATAGTTTTGATTTCTTTGGCTGAGAACTGCCTGTTCATGTCCCTTGCCCATTTGTCAATTGGAGAATGGCTTGATTTTTTGTACAATTGATTTAGTTCTTTATAAATTTGAGTAATTAAACCTTTGTCAGAGGTTTTAATGAAGAATGTTTCCCAATTTGTTGCTACCCTTCTGATTTTGGTTACATTGGTTTTGTTTGTACAAAACCTTTTTAATTTGATGTAATCCAGGTTATTTATTTTGCATTTTGTAACTCTTTCTAATTCTTGCTTGGTTTTGAAGTATTTCCCTTCCCAAAGGTCTGACATGTATACTATTCTGTGTTCGCCTAATTTTCTTATAGTTTCCTTCTTTATGTTCAAGTCATTCACCTATTCTGAATTTATCTTGGTGTAGGGTGTGAGGTGTTGATCTAAGCCTAATATTTCCCACACTGTCCTCTAATTTTCCCAGCAGTTTTTATGAAATAGTGGATTTTTGTCCCAAAAACTGGGATCTTTGGGTTTGTCATATACTGTCTTGCTGAGGTTGCTTGCCCCCAGTCTATTCCACTGATCTTCCTTTCTGTCTCTTAGCCAGTACCAAATTGTTTTGATGACCGCTGCTTTGTAATATAGTCTGAGATCTGGGACTGCAAGACCCCCTTCCTTTGTATTTTTTTTCATTATTTCCCTGGATATCCTTGATCTTTTGTTCTTCTAAATGAACTTTGTTATGGTTTTTTCTAAATCAGTAAAAAAAATTTTTGGAAGTTCCATGGGTATGGCACTAAATAGATAGATGAGTTTGGGTAGGATGGTCATTTTTATTATATTGGCTCGTCCTACCCATGAGCAGTTAATGTTCTTCCAATTGTTCAAGTCTAGTTTTAGTTGTGTGGAAAGTGTTTTGTAGTTGTGTTCATATAGATCCTGTGTTTGTCTCGGGAGATAGATTCCTAAGTATTTTATTTTGTCTTGGGTAATTTTGAATGGGATTTCTCTTTCTAGTTCTTGCTGCTGAGCTGTGTTGGAATTATATAGAAATGCTGATGACTTATGTGGGTTTATTTTGTTTCCTGCAACTTTGCTAAAGTTGTTATTTTGATTAGCTTTTTGGTTGAATCTCTAGGATTCTTTAAGTAGACCATCATGTCATCTGCAAAGAGTGATAATTTGGTCTCCTCCTTGCCTATTTTAATGCCTTCAATTTCTTTTTCTTCTCTAATTGCTACTGCTAGTGTTTCTAATACAATGTCAAATAATAGAGGTGATAATGGGCATCCTTGTTTCACTCCTGATCTTAATGGGAATGGATTTAGTTTATCCCCATTGCAGATGATATTAGCTGATGGTTTCAGATCACTTTAAGGTTTTTGCCTTCCTGAACATCTGTTGTTGATGAGTATATGAAGAACTGAGTAGTGTTTTATTCTTATGTTTTCAAATTGTATTCTTTTAACTTTTTTATCTTTTGTCATCTTTGCTTTGTTTTGAGGAAAATCTCAGGGCTGTTTTGATTTGCATTTATATCTTATTATTGGCAATTTTGAGCATTTTTCCATATGGTTGTTAATGCTTTGCATGTCTTCAATTGAGATTTGTTTGTCTTTTTACCAATTATCTATTGGGAAATATGTGTAGATATAATATATAAATACCTTTATATATATTAATAGTTACTATAGCTTAGATAACTAAAACCCTTGTCAGAAAAATTTGATATTTTTCCTTTTAATCACTTTATTTCTTAATCTAGTTACATTAATTTTCTCTTTATCTTAAAGATTTTCAGCTTCATGTAATCAAAATTATCGAGTTTATCTTTTGTTATTGTCTTTATTTCTCATTTGGTTACAAATGCATTTCCTACCTATAGTTCTGAAAGTTATTTCCTCTGTTTCCCTTCTAATTTTTTCAGAGTTATGATCTTGAAGTCATATATCCATTTAGAATATATTGTAGAATACTATGTAAGGTGGTGTTCTAAGCCTCATTTCTTCTAGACTGCTTTCCAATTTTCCCAGCAGTTTTTAATCAAACTGGGAGTTCTTTAGCTATTTGTGTTTTGGAGTTTTATATCTTCTAGGTTACTGAGTTTCGTTGTTTCAGATCCTAACTTATCTAGTGTTCCATTTGTCTACCTCTAATTTTTAACCCAGCACAGATGATTCTGATGACTGTTGCTTTATAATATAATGTGTGAGGTCTAGGAATACTAGTCCTCTTTCATCCCTTCATCATTTCCCCATATGTTCTAGATCTTTTGTTTTTCTAGAATTTTAAAAATGATTTTACAAAATTCCATAATGTGTCCCTTTGACAACCTGATCAGTATTGACAATTTGATTAGCATGTAACTATGTATAAGAGTTTGATTATTGTGCAATGATTATGTGGAGGTAGGGATGTGATATTTTCCCCAGAGGACTACATTTAAATACATCCCAGAAATTTTGGTATGTTTTTTAATCATTTTCTTTCACATAATTATTCATTAATGTGATTGTTCTTTAACCCATTATTTAGGAATTCATTGTGAAACCTCTTTTTGGATCTATGTTTCTTGTTTGTGATTTTTAAACTAAATGCTATTTTACTGTGTTATGATCTATAAAGGCTGTGTTTACTACTTCTGTCTTTTTATATTTGTTTGCAACATTCTCTGTGCCTAAAACACAGTCAATTTTCTAATTCCCTTGACTTGGTCCTGAAGTATGTAAAAGGGCTGAAGCTACTCTTAAGTCTTATTCTGGTTCAGGTCAATCTAATCAATGATTCTCTCACATCTTCAGGTAGGGATTTATAGTCATTTAATCATCCTCGGTTACCGAGAGAATACTATTACTACTACTGCTCTATAGCAGGATAAGCACTCAATAAACCATAGTCTGACTACATGATCAAGGAATATCTATCTTCTTTTTCTCAGGTAAAAGGATTCTTATAAGAAGTACAAGAAATAGTACTTGAGTATATGAGGTATTCAAGGAGGATTAGCACCTCTGATGTAAGGGTTTGCCTAGCCCTTTTCAGAGCTACTCATTCTCCTTTGGTGTCTATTTGGCACTCAACTTTCAAGTCTGTTGCTCCAAGAAGCTATAGAATGTGTAGTGGCTATACCCCAGTAAACCATCTCAGTATATGTGCTAAACTGGACTGAGGATAACTGTTGAACCCCCAACTCATTGGTGAACTGGGAGGTGGGGTGTCTACCCTGGCATATGAAGATTCTCTTCCTCCTGGCCCCCTACCTCCCCCAGTGGAATATGAGAATGAAAACAGTTTGTTCCAATAGTCATGAAGGCGGCTTGAAGCAGGCACTTTGGAGAACTTAGAGCTGAGTCAGACATTGAAGAAGCCAAGGCCATCCACTACATCCTAGACCATCACCAGTTGTCTTGACTTTTGTTTTGTCACCAGACTTGGGTGACACTGGAAGAGAGGCTGATGATTTTGTGTAATTTTGCCTCATTTAAATCCAATTCATGCACAAATTAAGACATCCCATGTCATTCGTCCTCTTCAAAAACAAAGGACAAAACAACAATAACCATCACAGAAAGTAGAGGGGATGGATATGAAAAATATAGAATTGACAAGACTTACTAAATGATTATATGTGGGAGGTGAGGGAGAAGGAAGATTCAAAGATAATAACACTGAGGTTTTGAGCATAAATGACTAGGTACCTGAATGGCTGTACCACTGACACACATTGAAAAGAAGTTAGAAATATCAGAATATTTTGAGGAGAAGATGAGTTCAGTTTAAGACATGTTAAGTTTGAGATGCCATTGGAATATCTAGGTGTTAATGTCCAATGATTGGTTGAAAATACCAACCTGGAGGAACAACTATTCTCTTTACAAAGTAGTAATTTGAGTTAATTTCCCATTCTTGATAATTAAAATATTTTTGTAGATTTTATTGATCTTTTGTTTCTTCATACCTTGATTTCCTGTTTTAATCCTTTCCATTCTTCAAAAGAAAAAAAAAGATGAAGACAAAAAATGTTCAGCAAAACTATTCAATTCATTACAGAAATCTGGCATATATGTAATGTTCTATGCCTATGGTCACCATTCCCCACCACCCCCTACCTCTCTGCAAAGGAATGGGGGGAGATATACTTTTGTATCTCTTCCTGGGAACCAAAGTTATTTAAAAAAAATTTTCAAGATTCAATTTCTATTCAATTTTATGGCTCTTTCCATAGTTGGGTATATATGGCTAAGTATTTGGTCAGGCCTCAGAATTCTTTCTTCTTTGAAGAATCTTACATTACCCCATATTATTACATAGATCCAACTATGAAAACTGGATTAGAAGATATTTCTAAATAATTTAAGAAACATCTTACTATGAATAGACTTTTAGATGTCTAAAGGATTTGTCTTTGAAGATACTTCAGTCAGTCCACTGTTCAAGAATCAATTATGGATGGTAATTGGGCATCAGGCATATATGTTCTCTTGCTCCTTTAGTCTGGCCTTAATGTCTTTTTTTCCCAATGGAACTAAGAAATTTGATGTCATTCATTTATATCATTGACTGATGAGATGTTATGGCATAATTTCCTCTTTGATTTGGAATTCATACATATGCAAGAGAAATGATAAGTGGTTTAAGGCTAGATAGAATCATGATGGACTTAAAATTTCTCCCTGAAAGATGCTAGATTTTATATCAATTGTTTTGACATTATTGTATTAGTAGCTTATTTAAAATAGAGAACAGTTTCCTATATGTTATTAAATACACTAGAATCTTCCCTATACTGTGAATTTTAGATCTACTCCACCCTGATTAGTCTAATAATCAGGAATGTATACACCCCTACTTAAGGATTAGCAAAGTGACAAAGAAGAAACAACTGACAGACCCCTTGGGCTCTCCTAAGTCAAGCTTAAGCTATCACTGGTACATGTGAGATAAAGGAAGTGATGTAAAAAATAGTCTATATATTTCATGTCACTTCCTCTCTCCGACCTTTTTTTCATGGAGAGGTGGCCCTGGTACTCTTTTTGGCAGTGGAGGAGTTGAGTTCAGGGTCTCTCTCTAGGAAACGCTGGGTTCAAATTGCAGTGTGGCTCGAGGCAGCGTCTTGGCATGGGTCAGGTGAGGTGTCTTCCCTGAGGTCTCTCAGAGTTTAGGCTGATTCCTTCCCCCCCCCCCCCCCCCATTACCTTTCCTAGAACGCCATCCTCCTAGGAGGCCCCTCATCTTGGAGGAGGCCTTATGGCTGGAAGGTCTCTGAACTCCCCTTGGCTCAGGCTAGGATGGAGAAATCTTATACCCTTTCCCCTCTTCTTCCTAATTCCTTCCCTCTATATTAATTAAACCACCATAAAATTCCCAAACTGATTTGAGTATTTTTATTGGGATTGAATTAAATCCCTGGCGACCACAGTCCAATATATTAGAAAAAAACCCCCTAAATTTACCCCTTACAATACTTAGGTCTATTTTATGTATCTTCAATATACAGATAACCCAAGGGTGAAGAATTGAGTCAAAGACTTTGCAATAAGCAACAGAAAGAATAAATATTATAGTGCTTTGGGGCAGTTTATTTGATAACTATCAAATTGGTCATGAGATGCTCTGTAAAATATTTTGACTTTTGGCACACATTAGCTAATAAATTGTTTCCTTATGTTTCATAGAATCAAATATGAAAGTTGGAAGGGGCCCAAGTCTTGTCTAGCCAATAGTCCAAAGGAATATTCACTATAACATACCTGATAGGTAGTCATTTTGCCCCTGCTTGAAGACTTCCAAAAAAAGTGGAATGCTCATTCTAGATTTTTCAGTGATGCAACCTATGATGTCTCTGAATAAATATAAAATTACCCTATAAGGGAAGAAACCTTCATGTAATGCCTTCTGAAATCAATTCTCTACTTCTCTCTTGCCCATTCTGTCTCCAGACTCTTTTGACTCCTCCTTCACTTATATCATTATCAACTAGTTCAGGACTTTGTTACTTCTTGTCTAGATTATTTTAACTTCTTCCTAATTGATTTTCCAGCCACAAATCTCCAAGCCATTCTACATACTGCTCCAAAATGATTTTCCTTAAGCAGAGAAATGACCATATGACAATGCAACTCAATTTACTCCAATGGCTTTCTATTGCTTCTAGAATCAATTATGAGTTCCTGTTTATACATTAAATCCCTTTACAACCAGGTCTCAATAATCTTTTATAATTTCATTGCACATTATTACCCTTCCAGCACTCTGTAACTGTCAAAGACAAGCCATGCCCCCTCTCCTTTGTCTTTGCACTAGCTCTCCCCTATGCTTGAAATTCCTTCCTTCCTTCCTCTATCTCAGAGAATCCTTTTCTTTCTCTAAGACTCAGCTTAAGTATCACAAGTATCACTTCCTATAAGAATTCTTTCCTAATACTCCCTTATCTGATAGTGCCCAACTTCTCAAACCCATATTTACTTACTTTGTATTTATGTATGGATGTATGTAGGTATGCTTTTTATTTTTAAAAACCTTTACCTTCTATCTTAGAGTCAATATTTATTGGTTCCAAAGCAAAAAAAAAAGGTAAGGGCTAGGAAATTGGGGTTAATTGATTTGTTCAGCCATATTTAGGAAGTGTTGGAGGCCAGATTTGAATCTAGGACCTCCTGTCTCTAGGCCTGGCTGTCTATCCACCTTCTCTGCTCATTCTGTTTTCATATGTACTTATTCCTCTTATATTTAGTCCATGTATGCTTGCATTTGTCCTTGTTGTCTCCTCTGTTCAAATACATACTTCTTATTAGCAGGAATTTTTTCATTTATTTGTATTGCCAACGCCTGAGAGCACTACATAGTAGGCACATAAAAATACTTCATGACTGAATACTCCATAGCTTTGGAACCATCCTCTTATTGCCCATGCCAGAAACTATGTCCTAGATGTCTCAACCCTTTTATATCCAGAATTTCTCTCCTGGATCTATGTCTCATCCTGATTGGCACCTACCTTTCCTAACCCACATGGCCATCTATGGTCACACTTTGTTCCTCTTAGGCTCTCTACACAGTCTTGTCTGTAGCTTATTGACTTCCTTGTCACCATGTTCATACCCTTTCCTTCCCACTACCCTTGTAATTCAGAACCATGATTAAATCAACTTTGTCACTGATTCTGGATGAGGTATGCCAATCTAGTCCCCTTTGGTTCCACTTACTTTCCCTATAATTTTCAGGATCAAACTGTTCTTTCCTGGCTACCACCTTCCAATGAGTGAACTCTCTCCCTATTAGAATACGAGTTCTTTGAACAAAGGGACTATCTTTCCTTTTGTGTTTGTATCCCTAGTACTAATCACAATTCTTAGTATATATTAAACACAACAATTTATTTTCGTTCATTCATTAATTCCTTAAAGAAAGGTTGGACCAGATTTTTAACTGAGAAAAACCCAGGAAGGTGCTTTTTTGCTTTGAGTAATTCATGCATCACTATGAAGCATTTGATGCAATAATTATAGATTTTATTCCTTACCACTTGGCAGTCTGACCAAGTTAGAATTTCCCTAATTAAAACTGCTATCTTTTATTATATGAACAGTGTGAAAATTTTCAGTTTCTCATTTGATTCTGACTTGTGCTGTACCTCTTGTAATTATAGATATGTTCAGAAATATTCTAAATTTCCTTCTCCCAGGTTCCTCATTCTTTCATGAAGTCTTTACTTTTTTAAGGTCTTGTAGTATTTTTCTAAACATTGATATTTAATTTTTTTCTTTTACTGTTTTGACTCCCTGCATGGCTTTAATCTCTCTCTCTCTCTCTCTCTCTCTCTCTCTCTCTCTCTCTCTCTCTCTCTGTCTCTGTCTCTCTCTTACAATATTCCAGTTTATTTTTTAAAAATCCTTATTTTCTGACTTAGGTTCAATTCTAAGACAGAATTGCAGTAAGGGTTAGGCAACTGGTTACAGGATCATACATCTAGGAAGTGTCAGAGGCCAAATGTGTACACAGGTCCTCTCAATTCCAGGCCAGGTCTTCTATTCATTGTACTACCTAGCTGCTCCCACAGTTTATTGTTTCATTTATTTTATTTTATTCTATTTTACTTTATTTTATTAGATAATTTAGAATAATTTCCCCTAGTTACAAGACTCATTTTCTTTCCCTCCCCTCCCCCCACACCCTCTCATATCCGGCATGTAGTTCCACTGGGTTTAATATGTGCCATTGATCAAGACCTATTTCCTTATTATTAATATTTGTACTTGGGTGATCTTTTAGAGTCTACTTTCCCAGTCATAGCCCCACTGACCCATGTGATCAAGCAGTTGTTTTTCTTCTGTGTTTCTTTTCCCACAGTACTTCCTCTGGATGTGGATAGTGTTCTTTCTCATATGTCCCTCCGATGAGTTCTGGATCATTGCATTGCTACTAGTAGAGAAGTCGATTACATTTGATTTTGCCATAGTGTATCAGTCTCTGTGTACAGTGTTCTCCTGGTTCTACTCTTTTCACTCTGAATCAATTCCTGGAGGTTGTTTAGATCTAGTTTTTTTTTAACATTATTTTATTTGGTCATTTCCAAACATTATTCATTGGAAACAAAGATCATTTTCTTTTTCTCCCCCCATAGCCGACGCACGATTCCACTGGGTATCACATGTGTTCTTGATTCGAACCCATTTCCATGTTGTTAGTCTTTGCACTAGAGTGTTCATTTAGAGTCTCTCCTCAGTCATATCCCCTCAAACCCTGTAGTCAAGCAGTTGCTTTTCCTTGGGTGTTTTTACTCCCACAGTTTATCTTCTGCTTGTGGAGAGTGGAGAGTGGAGAGTGGAGATAGTGTTTTTTAGATCCCTGTAGATTGTTCAGGGACATTGCATTGACCCTAATGGAGAAGTCCATTACCTTCGATTGTTCCACAGTGTATCAGTCTCAGTGTACAATGTTTTCCTGGTTCTGCTCCTTTCACTCTGCATCACTTCCTGGAGGTTGTTCCAGTCTCCATGGAATTCCTCCACTTTATTATTCCTTTTAGCACAATAGTATTCCATCACCAACATATACCACAATTTGCTTAGCCATTCCCCAATTGAAGGGCATCCCCTCATTTTACAATTTTTGGCCACCACAAAGAGTGCAGCTATGAATATTCTTGTACAAGTATTTTTCCTTATTGTCTCTTTGGGGTACAAACCCAGCAGTGCTATGGCTGGATCAAAGGGCAGACAGTCTTTTATCGCCCCTTGGGCATAGTTCCAAATTGCCCTCCATCACAACTCCATCAGCAATGAATTAGTGTCCCTACTTTGCCACATCCCCTCCAGCATTCATTACTTTCCTTTGCTGTCATGTTAGCCAATATGCTAGGTGTGAGGTGAAACCTCAGAGTTGTTTTGATTTGCATCTCTCTGATTATAAGAGATTTAGAACACTTTTTCATGTGCCTATTAATAGTTTTGATTTCTTTGGCTGAGAACTGCCTGTTCATGTCCTTTGCCCATTTATCAATTGGAGAATGGCTTGATTTTTTGTACAATTGATTTAGCTCTTTGTAAATTTGAGTAATTAAACCTTTGTCAGAGGTTTTTATGAAGATTGTTTCCCAATTTGTTGCTTCCCTTCTGATTTTAGTTACATTGGTTTTGTTTGTACAAAAACTTTTTAATTTGATGTATTCCAAATTATTTATTTTGCATTTTGTGACTCTTTCTAAGTCTTGCTTGGTTTTAAAATCTTTCCCTTCCCAAAGGTCTGACATGTATACTATTCTGTGTTCACCTAATTTACTTATAGTTTCCTTCTTTATGTTCAAGTCATTCACCCATTCTGAGTTTATCTTGGTGTAGGGTGTGAGGTGTTGATCTAAACCTAATCTTTCCCACACTGTCCTCCAATTTTCCCAGCAGTTTTTATGAAATAGTGAATTTTTGTCCCAAAAGCTGGGATCTTTGGGTTTGTCATGGACTGTCTTGCTGAGGTCACTTACCCCGAGTCTATTCCACTGATCCTCCTTTCTGTCTCTTAGACAGTACCAAATTGTTTTGATGACCGCTGCTTTATAATATTGTCTGAGATCTGGACTGCAAGGCCCCCTTCCTTTGTATTTTTAAAAATTATTTCCCTGGATATCCTTGATCCTTTGTTCTTCCAAATGAACTTTGTTATGGTTTTTTCTAAATCAGTAAAAAAAATTTTGGAAGTTCAATGGGTATGGCACTAAATAGATAAATGAATTTGAGTAGGATGGTCATTTTTATTATATTGGCTCATCTTACCCATGAGCAGTTAATGTTTTTCCAGTTGCTCAAGCCTAGTTTTAGTTGTGTGGAGAGTGTTTTGTAGTTGTGTTCATATAGTTTCTGTGTTTGTCTTGGCAGATAGATTCCCAAGTATTTTATATTGTCTAGGGTGATTTTAAATGGAATTTCTCTTTCTAATTCTTGCTCCTCAGATGTGTTGAAAATATATAGAAATGCTGATGACTTATGTGGGTTTATTTTGTATCCTGCAACTTTCCTAAAGTTGTTGATTATTTCCACTAGCTTTTTAGTTGATTCTCTAGGATTCTTTAAGTAGACCATCATATCATCTGCAAAGAGTGATAGCTTGGTCTCCTCATTACCAATTTTTATACCTTCAATTTCTTTTTCTTCTCTAATTGCTAATGCTAGTGTTTCTAGTACAATGTTAAATAATAGAGGTGATAATGGGTATCCTTATTTCACTCCTGATCTTATTGGGAAGGCTTCTAGTTTATCCCCATTGCAGATGATGTTTGCTGATGGTTTTAGATATATACTGTTTATTATTTTTAGGAAAGGCCCTTCTATTTCTATACTTTCTTGTGTTTTCAATAGGAATGAGTGTTGTATTTTGTCAAAGATTTTTTCTGCATCTATTGAGATAATCATGTGATTTTTGTCAGTTTGTTTGTTAATATGGTCAATTATGTGGATGGTTTACCTAATATTGAACCATCCTTGCATTCCTAGTATAAATCCTACCTGGTCATAGTGAATAACCCTCTTGATGATTTGCTGGAGTCTTTTTGCTAGTATCCTATTTAAGATTTTTACATCTATGTTCATTAAGGAAATTGGTCTGTAGTTTTCTTTCTTTGTTTTTGACCCATCTGGCTTTGGAATCAGTACCATATTTGTGTCATAAAAGGAATTTGGTAGAACCCCTTCTTGGCTTATTCTGTCAAATAGTTTGTATAATTTTGGGATTAGTTGTTCTTTGAATGTTTGATATAATTTATTTGTGAATCCATCTGGTCCTGGGGATTTTTTCTTAGGAGATCTTTGATGGTTTGTTCAATTTCTTTTTCTGATATGGGGTTGTTTAGGTAGTATTTTTTCCTCTGTTGGTCTAGGCAATTCATATTTTTGTAAATATTCATCCATATTACCTATATTGCCCTATTTATTGCCATATAATTGGGCATAATAGTTTTTAATGATTGCTTTAATTCCTCTTCATTAGAGGTCTCCCCTTTTCATCTTGGATACTGTAAATGTGATTTTCTTCTTTACTTTTTAAAATTAGATTGACTAGTACTTTGTCTATTTTATTTGTTTTTTTTTCAAAGTACCAGCTTCTAGTCTTATTTATTAAATCAATAGTTCTTTGACTTTCAATTTTATTAATTTCTCCTTTGATTTTTAGTATCTCTTATTTAGTCTTCATCTGAGGATTTTAATTTGTTCACTTTCTAGTTTTTTAATTTGCATGCCCAATTCATTGACCTCTGGGCTCCCTAATTTGTTAATTAGGATATAAATGTCCCCCTGAGTACTGTTTTGGCTGCATTCCAAAGATTTTGAAAGAATGTCTCATCATTGTCATTTTCTTCAATGAAATTATTTAATGTTTCTATGATTTGTTCTTTAACCAGTTTTGGAGAATCATATTGTTTAATTTCCACTTAATTTTGATTTGCCTCTCCATGTACCCTTACTAATTATTTTCATTGCATTGTTATCTGATAAGGTTGCATTTATTATTTCTGCTCTTTTGTACTTGTTTGCAATATTTTTATGTCCTAGTACATGGTCAATCTTTGTGAATGTACCATGTGCTGCTGAAAAGCTGTATTCTTTTTTGTCCCTATTTATTTTTCTCCACATATCTCCCAACTCTAATTTTTCTAAAATTTCATTCACTTCTCTTATCTCTTTCTTATTTATTTTTTCGTTTGATTTATCTAGTTCTGATAGAGCAAGGTTCAGGTCTCCCACTAGTATAGTTTTTCTATACTATCTACATATCCATCTATTGCATCCTTGAGCTCCACTAGTTTCTTCTTTAGAAATTTGTATGCTAGGCCATTTGGTGCATACATGTTGAGTACTGATATTTCCTAATTGGCTATACTGCCTTTTATCAGGATGCAATTACCTTCCCTTTATCTTTTGACTATATCTATTTTTACTTTGATTTTGTCAGATATCATGATTGTGACTCCTGCCTTCTTTTTATTAGCTGATGCTCAATAACTTTGGCTCCATCCTCTTACTTCTACTATATGCGTGTATACCTTCCTCATGTGTGTTTCTTGTAGACAGCATATGGTAGGGTTTTGGATTCTAATGCACTCTGCTATTCGCTTGCATTTTATGGGTGAGTTCATTCCATTCACATTCAGCGTTATGATTACCAGCTATGTATTTCCCAGCATTTTGATTTCCACTCCTAGTCCTGCCTTTTCTTCTTTCACTATTTCCTTCTACACCAATGTTTTGTTTTTAATCAGTCCCCCTAATTCCCACCCTTATTTTACTTTCCTTTCTATCCCCCCTCCCTTCTTATTCCCCTCTTATTTTCTTTACAATCTTTTTTAACTATCCCCCACCTTCTCCCTCTCTTTTACTGCTTCCCTCTACACCAGTGTTTGTTACCCATCTACTTCCCTATAGGGCACAAATCAATTCTCTGCACCAATGTATTTGATTGTTCTTCCCTCTTTGAGTCAATTTCAATGTACGTAAGAATTGAGGATTTCCTATTTCCAACCTCTTTACCCTTCCAGTGTATTTATGTTCTTCCCCCCCACCATGTGCTTCTTTGTGACATATAAATTTACCCCATTTTGTTTCTTTTCCCTTTTCTCTTAGTATTAACCTATTTTTAAAGTATAGTTTATATATATGTCTATATAAATATATTTATGCATACATATATCTATATACATATTTATGTCTTGGCATTTCATCCTATATAGTTTGTCACTGTTTCCTCTAATTCTTCTAGCTACCCAGGTGATAATAACAGTTTTTTTTAAAACCCTTACCTTCTGTCTTGGAGTCAATACCGTGTATTGGCTCCAAGGCAGAAGAGTGGTAAGGGCTAGGCAATGGGGGTCAAGTGACTTGCCCAGGGTTACACATCTGGGAAGTGTCTGAGGCCAGATTTGAACCTAGGACCTCCCATCTCTAGGCCTGGTTCTTAATCCACTTAGCTACCCAGCTGCCCCCAGATAATAACAGTTTTTAAGAGTTACCAAATCTTTTCTTGTAGGTATACATCTAATTTTAACTTATTGGGTCCCTTAAGAAAAGTTTGTTCATTTATTGTTTTGGTTTTTTCCCCTTTCTTAATTGCCTTTTGATGCATTCTCTTGAGTTCTGTGTTTGGGCATCAAATTGTCTGTTCAGGTCTGGACTTTATTTTTTACAAATGCTTGGAATTCTTCTATTTTATGAAATGACCATACTTTCCCCTGTAAGAATACAGTCAGTTTTGCTGGGTAGTTGATTCATGGTTGTAGACCTAATTCCCTTGTTTTCTGGAATATCATATTCTGTGCCTTTTGGTCCTTCAGTGTAGATTCGGCCAGATCCTGTGTTATTCTCATTGTAGTTCCATAGGGTCTGAATGACTTCTTCTTAGCAGCTTGTAATATTTTTTCCTTGGTCTGATAGTTCTTGAACTCGGCTGTAACATTCCTGGCTGTTGTCAGTTGGGGATTAAGTACAGGAGGTGATCTGTGGATTCTTTCAATCTCCACTTTTCCTTCTTCTGGTATTTCAGGGCAGTTTTCTTGAATAATTTCCTGTAGTATTAGGTCCAGACTTTTTCTTTTGTTATGTTCTTCTGGTAGACCAATGATTCTTAAGTTGTCTCTCCTAGAACAATTTTCTAAATCGTCTGTTTTGTGAATGAGATGTTTCATATTTTCCTAAATTTTTTCATTCTTTTGATTTTTTTTATAGTTTCCTGCTGCCTTGTGAAGACACTTGCTTCTAATTGTTGTATTCTGGTTTTTAAGGACTAAATTTCATCCCTGGCTTTTTGGTCATCCTCCTTCTTGTCTGATTTTCTTTGTATTTTTTTTAATTTTATAGTATTTTATTTGATCATTTCCATGCATTATTCATTAAAGACAAAGACCATTTTCTTTTCCTCCCCCCACCCCCCCGTAGCCGATGCATGATTCCAATGGGTATCACATGTGTTCTTGATTCGAACCCATTGCCATGTCGTTAATATTTGCATTAGAGTGTTCATTTAGAGTCTCTCCTCTGTCATGTCCTCTCAACAGCTGTAGTCAGGCAGTTGCTTTTCCTCGGTGTTTCTACTCCCACAGTTTATCCTCTGCTTATGGATAGTGTTTTTTCTCCTAGATCCCTGCAGATTGTTCCGGGCCATTACACCACCACCAATGGAGAAGTCCATTACATTCGATTATACCACAGTGTATTAGTCTCTGTGTACAATGTTCTCCTGGTTCTGCTCTTCTCGCTCTGCATCACTTCCTGGAGGTTGTTCCAGTCTCCATGGAATTCCTCCACTTTATTATTCCTTTTAGCACAATAGTATTCCATCACCAACATATACCACAATTTGCTCAGCCATTCCCCAATTGATGGGCATCCCCTCACTTTACAGTTTTTGGCCACCACAAAGAGAGCAGCTATGAATATTTTTGTACAAGTTATTTGTCCCTTGTCTCTTTGGGGTACAGACCCAGCAGTGTTATGGCTGGATCAAAGGGTAGATATTCTTTTGTCGCCCTTTGGGCATAGTTCCAAATTGCCCTCCAGAATGGTTGGATCAATTCACAACTCCACCAGCAATGAATTAATGTCCCTACTTTTCCACATCCCCTCCAGCATTCATTACTTTCCTTTGCTATCATGCTAGCCAGTCTGCTTGGTGTGAGGTGATACCTCAGAGTTGTTTTGATTTGCATCTCTCTGATTATAAGAGATTTAGAACACTTCTTCATGTGCTTATTAATAGTTTTGATTTCTTTATCTGAGAACTGCCTATCCATGTCCCTTGCCCATTTATCAATTGGAGAATGGCTTGATTTTTTGTACAATTGATTTAGCTCTTTATAAATTTGAGTAATTAAACCTTTGCCAGAGGTTTCTATGAAGATTTTTTCCCAATTTGTTGTTTTCCTTCTGATTTTAGTTACATCGGTTTTGTTTGTACTAAAGCTTTTTAATTTGATGTAGTCAAAATTATTTATTACATTTTGTGATTCTTTCTATGTCTTGCTTGGTTTTAAAGTCTTTGCCCTCCCAAAGGTCTGACATGTATACTATTCTGTGTTTACCCAATTTACTTATGGTTTCCTTCTTTATGTTTAAGTCATTCACCCATTTGAATTTATCTTGGTGTAGGGTGTGAGGTGTTGATCAATTCCTAATCTCTCCCACACCGTCTTCCAGTTTTCCCAGCAGTTTTTATCGAATAGTGGATTTTTGTCCCAAAACCTGGGATGTTTGGGTTTATCGTATACTGTCTTGCTGAGGTTGCTTTCCCCCAGTCTATTCCACTGATCTTCCTTTCTATCTCTTAGCCAGTACCAAATTGTTTTGATGACTGCTGCTTTGTAATATAGTTTAAGGTCTGGGACTGCAAGGCCCCCATCATATGTGTTTTTTTTTTCATTATTTCCCTGGATATCCTTGATCTTTTGTTATTCCAGATGAATTTTGTTATGGTTTTTTCTAAATCAGTAAAGAAATATTTTGGGAGTTCAATGGGTATGGCACTAAATAGATAAATAAGTTTGGGTAGGATGGTCATTTTTATTATATTGGCTCATCCTATCCATGAGCAGTTAATGTTTTTCCAGTTGCTCAAGTCTAGTTTTAGTTTTGTAGTTGTGTTCATATAGTTCCTGTGTTTGTCTCGGGAGATAGATTCCTAGGTATTTTATTTTGTCTAAGGTGATTTTGAATGGGATTTCTCTTTCTAGTTTTTGCTGCTGAGCTGTGTTGGAGATTTATAGAAAAGCTGATGACTTATGTGGGTTTATTTTGTATCCTGCAACTTTCCTAAAGTTGTTGATTATTTCAATTAGCTTTTTGGTTGAATCTCTAGGATTCTTTAAGTAGATCATCATGTCATCTGCAAAGAGTGATAACTTGGTCTCCTCTTTGCCTATTTAGATGCCTTCAATTTCTTTTTCTTCTCTAATTGCTACTGCTAGTGTTTCTAGTACAATGTCAAATAGTAGAGGTGATAATGAGCATCCTTGTTTCACTCCTGATCTTATTGGGAATGCATCTAGTTTATCCCCATTGCAGATGATATTAGCTGATGGTTTTAGATATATACTGTTTTCTAGTGTTTTTAATAGGAATGGGTTTTGTATTTGATCAAAGGCTTTTTCTGCGTCTATTGAGATAATCATGTGGTTCTTGTTGGTTTGCTTGTTGATGTGGTCAATTATGTGGATGGTTTTCCTAATATTGAACCAGCCCTGAATCCCTGGTATAAATCCTACTTGATCATGGTGGATGACCCTTCTGATCACTTGCTGGAGTCTTTTTGCTAGTATCCTATTTAAGATTTTTGCATCTATATTCATTAGGGAGATTGGTCTATAGTTTTCTTTCTCTGTTTTTGACCTTCCTTGGTTTTGGAATCAGTACCATGTTTGTGTCATAAAAGGCGTTTGATAGAACTCCCTCTTTGCTTATTATGTCAAATAGTTTGTATAGTATTGGGATTAACTGTTCTCTGAATGTTTGATAGAATTCACTGGTGAATCCATCAGGCCTTGGGGATTTTTTCTTAGGAAGTTCTTTGATGGCCTGTTGGATTTCATTTTCTGATATGGGATTATTTAAGGATTCTATTTCTTCTTCTGTTAGTCTAGGCAGTTTGTATTTTTGTATATATTCATCCATATCACTTAAATTGGTGTATTTATTGCCATATAATTGGGCAAAGTAATTTTTAATGATTGCCTTAATTTCCTCTTCATCAGAGGTGATGTCCCCCTTTTCATCTTTGATGCTGTTAATTTGCTTTTATTCCTACCTTTTTTTAATTAGATTGACCAGTACTTTGTCTATTTTGTTTGTTTTTTCAAAGTACCAGCTTCTTGTCTTATTTATTAAATCAATAGTTCTATCACTTTTGATTTTATTAATTTCTCCCTTAATTTTTAGGACTTGTAGTTTGGTTTTCTGCTGGGGGTTTTTAATTTGGTCGCTTTTGAGTTTTTTTATTTGCATTTCCAATTGATTGATCTCTGCTCTCTCTAGTTTGTTAATATATGCACTCAGGGATATGAATTTACCTCTGATTACCGCTTTGGCTGCATCCCAAAAGGTTTGAAAGGATGTCTCGCCATTGTCATTTTCCTCGATGAAATTATTAATTGTTTCTATGATTTCTTCTCTAACTAAACGATTTTGGAGTATCATATTGTTTAGTTTCCAATTAGTTTTTGATTTGGTTTTCCATGTACCATTACTGATCGTTATTTTTATTGCCTTGTGGTCTGAAAAGGCTGCATTTATTATTTCTGCTTATCTGCATTAGTGTGCCATGTTTCTGTGACCTAATGTATGGTCAATCTTTGTGAATGTACCATGTGGTGCTGAGAAGAAGGTGTATTCCTTTTTATCCCTATTTATTTTTCTCCATATATCTATTAATTCTAATTTGGTTCAAGTCTCCCACTAATATGGTTTTACTGTCTATTTCTTCCTTCAATTCTCCTAGTTTCTCCATTAGAAATTTGGGTGCTATATTATTTGGTGCATACATGTTGATTAGTGATATTTTCTCATTATCTAAAGTCCCTTTTAACAAAATATAATTACCTTCCCTATCCCTTTTGATCAGGTCTGTTTTTGCTTTGGCTTTATCAGATATCATGATTGCTATTCCTGCCTTCTTTCTGTCAGTTGAGGCTCAGAAGGTCTTGCTCTATCCTTTAATTCTGACCTTGTGGGTGTCTACCCGCCTCATGTGTGTTTCTTGGAGACAACATATGGTAGGGTTTTGGATTCTTATCCATTCTGCTGTTCATCTACGTTTTATGGGTGGGTTCATCCCATTCACGTTCAACGTTATGACTGTCACTTGTGGACTCCCTGGCATTTTGATATCCTTCCCTAATTCTAACCTTTCTTCTTCATCTCTACCTTTTAGTCCAGTGATTTACTTTAAATCAGTCCCCCTTGTACTGCCCTTTCTACCCCCCTCTCCCTTCTTATTCCCTCCCTTATTGTCCCCTGTAGTCTTTTTAAAATTCCCCCCTCCCTCCCTTGTACTGCTTCCCTCCCCACCAGTCTGTTTTTTACCCTTCTACTCCCCTATAGGGAGCAAATCTATTCTCTTCCCCAATGGATTGCATTGTTCTTCCCTCTTTGGATCAGTGTCAAAGTACGTAAGAGTTGAGTATTTCCTGTCTCCAACCTCTTTACCCTTCCAGTGTATTGATGTTCTTCCCCCCTCCCACCATGAGCTTCTTTGTGACATATAAATTTACCCCCATTTGTTTCTTTTCCCATTTCTTTTAGTCATAACCTCTTTTCTTTTTTAGCTTTAGTCATGTATATATATACATATATACACATACACATGTATATGTATTTATGCATGCATATATCTATATACCTATTTATCTCTTGTCCTTTCATCCTATACAGTTTGTCACTGTTCCCTCTGAGTGTAGTTCTTCTAGCTGCTTAGGTGATAGCAACAGTTTTTAAGAGTTGCCAATGACCTCTTTTCTTATAGGGATACATATCATTTTAACTTATTGGGTCTCTTAAAAAATTTTTGTTGTTGTTGTTGTTTTTCCCTTCTTTTTTAATTACCTTTTGATGATTCTCTTGAGTTCTGTGGCTGGACTTCAAATTTTCTGTCCAGATCTGGTCTTTTATTTATGAATGCTTGGAACTCTTCTGTTGTGTTAAATGACCATACTTTCCCCTGTAAGAATATAGTCAGTTTTGATGGGTATTTTATTCTTGACTGTAGGCCTAGTTCCCTTGCTTTCCAGAATATCGTATTCCATGCCTTTCGGTCCTTCAGTGTGGATGCAGACAGATCCTGTGTTATCCTCACCGTGTTTCCATGGTATCTGAATGGCTTCTTCTTGGCAGCTTGTAATACCTGTTCTTTCATCTGATTGTTTTTGAATTTGGCTATAACATTTCTTGGTATTGTCAGTTGGGGATTAAATACAGGGGGTGATCTGTGGATTCTTTCAATCTCCACTTTCCCCTCTTGTTCTAGGATCTCGGGACAGTTTTTCTGGATAATTTTCTCTAGTATTATGTCCAGGCTTTTTCTTTTGTCGTGGTCTTCTGGTAGTCCAATTATTCTTAAATTGTGTTTTCTTGAAAGATTTTCTAAATCGTCTGTTTTGTGAATGAGATGCTTCACATTTTCCTCAATTTTTTCATTCTTTTTGTTTTGTTTTATAGTGTCCTGCTGCCTTTTGAGGTCACTTGATTCTAGTTGTTTTACTCTGGTTCTTAAAGATTGGATTTCATCTCTGGCTTTTTGGTCATCTTTTTCCTTCTGGTCTGATTTTCTTTGAAGATCATCTTTCATCCTCTTTATCTCGTCTTTCATCTCCTTTGCCTCATCTTTCATCTCCTTTGCCTCATTTTCCAGCTGGATGATTTTGGCTTTCAGGACACTATTTTCTTGTTTTAGTTCAAGTGCCTCTGTTTCCAGATGACTTATCTTAATTTTTAAGTTCTTTTCCCAATTGTCTTCAGCCTCTCTTAGTTGTGTTTTGAGTTCTTCCATAGCCTGTATCCAATTCGCTGGGATTTCTGGTTTCTCGTTTGCTGATCTCTACCCCTCTGTTCCATTTGGTGAGTAGTAGCTGTCTATTGTAGTTTCTTTCTTCTGTTTCTGTTATTTGTTCAAATTCACCCCTTCTTTCCTCCCCGTATTTGTCTGTGCTCTTGTTCCTCTCATTTTTTTGTTTTTTGGGGACTTCTATCAGTCTCCCCTCTTGGAGCTTTAACAGAGGATCTCTTGGTGTAATCTCTGGGGGAGGGTTGTTGGGGGTTTGAGCTTTCCTGTCCTCTGGAGGCTTTTGATTGGCTTAAAGTCCAGCAGTCAATGAGGATGGGTGGGTATCCTGGGCTTCCCTGTGTTCTTGAGACTTTTGATGGGATTGAGTTCAGCTTAGTTGGGCTGGGTTTACTCTGAGTTTTAAACTTCCTGGATGGCTGGAGCAGATATGGAGGATCTCCAAAGCTCTGGACAGGCTGCCAGGTCTATGCTCCTTCTAGGCTGCCATCTTGACTTTGCCTCTAGGTTTCTGTTTTTTCAGAGGACCCTGCTCTCTAAGGGGGGAGATGGGTGGCCTTTCTGGGCTCTGAGGGCTCCTGATGGGATTAGGTTCAGCTGGTTCTTTCAGAAGATCCTGCTCTCTAAGGGGGGAGGGGTCATGGCTTTCCTGGGCTCTGAGGGCTCCTGATGGGATTATGTTCAGCTGGTTCTTTCAGACGACCCTGCTCTCTATGGGGGGAGGGGTCATGGTTTGCCTGCACTCTGAGGGCTCCTGATGGGATTAGGTTCACCTGGATTGGGTGGAATGAGCCCTGATGCAATAAGCCTCCTCCACAATCTGTGTTGAATGCCTTGAGACTGGCTGGGATTGTTTTCAAGGTAAGCCCTTCACTGGTCCTGAAGTTTTTGTTTTTTCAGAAGCTCTAAGGGCTCCTGATGGGATTAGGTTCAGGTGGTGTGGGCCGAATGATCCCCGGGTCAAAAAAAGGAAGACAAAAAAAAAGCAGCAACCTCCTACTCCACAGTCTATGTTGAATGCCCGGAAACTGGCCCAGGTTACTTTCAAGGTAAGCTCTTCGGAGCAACCCCTTTGCCAGCCCTGAGTTTTCTGTCCTTTCAGTAGCTCTGAGGGCTCCTGATGGGATTGGGTTCAGCTGGTGCCCTAAAGCTGGGACCTCCCTTGAGACTCAGATGGAAGGACCCAGCCAGGGGGCTACAGGCTTCCCCCTTCTCTCTCTGTTTCCCTGCCGTCTGTGTTGGGCACCCGGGAGACTGACTCAGGTTGCTTTCAAGGTGAGTCCTCAGAGCCCTGAGGTTCTCGCTGCTGCCATGGGCTCAGCACTCTGGGTTGGGAGGGGGTATGGGTCCTGGGACCTTCTTTCTGTCTACTCCTTAGATCCGAGTGATCTAGGGTTCTGGCTTTTGGGGTGTGGTACCTTTTGATCCAGGTCCAGGAGGAGGTTTCCCCAGGTCTATCCTGTTGTTCAGCTTGAATTTCGGTGGCCTAGGAGCACTCTGTTTGCGATCGGTAAGGAAGGGTTTCCGAGGTCTGAACTTTTGCTGCTTCTACGCCGCCATCTTGACTGGTAGTCTCATAAACCTGATTTTCTTTGGAGGTCATTTTTCATCTTCTTTGCCTCATCTTTCATCTTCTTTGCCTCATTTTCAAGGTGATTAATTTTGGCTTTCAAGACACTATTTTCTGTTTCCAGGTGACTTATCTAGTTTTCTAAGTTCTTTTCCCAGTTGTCTTCAGCCTCTCTTAATTTTTTTTTTCAGGCAATAAATTACTTTTGCTTTCAACTCCCATTCATTACTTAAAGGTAGCTAATATACACTTAAGTCTCATTTCAGAGAGTAAAAAAAAAAGGACAAACAGCAATGATATATACCATGACATTATAAAGTGTCACAATTAAGACAATAAATTTCTTTTTTTTAAATTTTTAAATTTTTAAAATTTGGTCAATTTTGAATATTGTTCCCTGGTTACAAAAATCATTTTCTAAAACTCCCTCCCCACCTCTCGCCCCTCCCCTCCCGTCCCCGACGCACAATTCCACTGGGTTTAATTGTGTTTTGAATTTTCTTTTGAGTTCTTCCAAAGCCTATGTCCAATTTGCTGGAGTTTCTGTGTTTTTGCTTGGTGTTTTTTGATCTTCCTCTGTTACATTTGCTCTTTGTTCATTGTCTGGATAAAAGCTGTTGATTGTGATTTCTTTTTTTTTTCTGTTGTTTGCTCATATTTGCCCCTTCTTTCCCCCCTGTAGTTGCCTGTACTCTAGCTGCTCTCATTATCTGTTGGATCTGTGGGTTTGGGCTTTTTTGTCAGCCTTTACCCTTGGAGCTTATTTAGCAAATCTCTTAGAGCAGTCTGTGGGGGAGGGGTGTTGAAGCTTGAGCTTCCCTGACCTCTGAAGGATTGAGAAGATTAAGCTCAGTGGAACTGAACTTGCAGAGCTAGATGTGCCCTGAGGCCAAATCCTAGGGAAAGGGAGGGAAATATGGAGTCTCTTGGCTTCAACTAGGCTGCCTGCTCTGTGCTTCTTCTCCAACTGCTTCCCCACTGCCTGTGTTCAAAGCTCTGAGCCTGGCACAGTTTTGCCTGCAAGGTACTCCCTCCAGACTAGTGCCCTTGTCGGCCCAGAGATGCTAGCCACTGCTGACAGCTCAGTCCTGTAGGTGGGGGAGAGGTCCTGGGACCTTCTTTCTTCCTTCCCCTTCAACCCGAGTGTTCTTGAATTCAGGCTTTTTGGGGTTGTACCTTTTAAGTTGAGTCCAGCAGGAGGGTTCCTTGGCTCTGTCCTGTTGTTAGGTTTGATTTTCAGTCCCCTAGGAGCATTTGGTTTTTAATCGGTAAGGAAGGGTTTTCAGAGGTCTGAACTTTCACTGCCTCTACGCCACCATCTTGATTCAGCCTCCCTCCTTACACATATTATTAGGCTCTATCTAATGAATTGAAAGAACACTGGGGCCTGGGAGTTAGTGGATATATGGGTGTTAATTACGATGCTGCCACTAATAAGCTATGTTATTTTGGCCATGTTACAACCCCTCTGCTTCAAATTTTCATCCATAAATAAACAAGTTTGATCAGGTCACCTTAGAAATTCCTTCTAATATCTATGATTTTTTATCTAACATGACCTCCATGAGACATCCCTCTCTTAATTAGCATATACTCTGAGCACTATGAATAAATAATTCTTATCTTAATGAGTCCCTATTATCTGGAGTAGAAGTCTAGTTCACTTTCAATTTCTCTACTGCCAGAGGAACTGGGTATCCTCACATATCATCCAGCCACTATATCCTTTGTCACTAGTGGACTAGCACCTAAAAAAATGTAGATATCTTGTATTTTCTTCTCAAACAACTTGCCGCTCATTTTCAGGAGAAACCTTTCATAGCATTAGTCAATTAAATCTTGAAGTTGGCTGTGAGGCAGGGCTCCCTGACTGATAACTGCAAGGTGAGTAAATCAACCATTTCTCAGGTTCCTATAGCCAGTCTTGTCCCAGTTTCAAGGGCCTCTTGTCCAACCATTGCACCCCTGGCACTCAGAGCCTAAACAGAAACACTGCCTGCTGGCCACACCTGCCACACCTGCTTTTTGCCTTTTGCTTGTGGAATAATAATAAAATTGGTATTTATAATTTTGCTGGGAAAGGAACAAGTAATCTAGTCTGTTGTAGCTCAACACAGTAATTCAGACATAGGCAGACTCCCCTCACTGGACACTAGACTTTACTGCTTTAAATCTGTCTGCATCAACTCTAGATCTTCCCAGAGTCCCCATCTCACTCTTACTAATCCCTTCCATTTTGCCATATGGAACTCCTTTTCAATTAAAAAAAAATTAGCTTAAGCACTCCTCCTCCTAAGTTTTTTAATAAAAGCAGAATATCTACTGTTTTGTTAACCATCTACTCTTTATATTAGACCTCTTCCTCTTAAATTCTTCCATCTTTTGAAATCATGAAAATCTAACTCCCCTAAAAAATATCCCTGACCACCCTTTCTTATCCACTGAATATATATATACTAATTTGTTATCCAGCACCACCGTCCACTCTCTCCTGGGCCAGGAAAGGCATACATCTTGCTCCTCATTGCTACATTACTATCACAATCACTCAGCAACCTCTTTTTAAGGTTCATTTCAAATAACCCACCATATCCAGAATCTGGTGGTTGTTATGCCTGCTCCCCAGGTCATTTTCCCTCCTTTCTCAAAGAGTTCAGTACCTAGCTAACTGACTTCCTTTCTACCCTGATTTCAGCCCTTATATTAGAGGATTTCAATTTATATGTTAATGTCCCTATAAATAATCTTGTACAAATACCATCAGTTCAGCTTTCCTAGTTTGCACCTTCACTCCACTTCAGCTACACCTGGGGATGGTCATACTTTTGAGCTCAGCACCATCAACAGGTATGTCATATTTCCACAATGCTGAAGTCTAAAATCCTTCTATGTAAGCAGAGATTTCTATCCTTCCACCATTCCCTGCACCTCATCCTCTTAAACCTATTTGTCTTCATTGAAACCTCCAATCTACCAATTCCTGTTTTCCCAAGTCATCAGCCTTGCTTTTTGAACATCACTTTCTTCCCTTTAAAATCTTAATGCTCTAGTTAAGTTAACTTTACACTATCTCTTATTCCATTGCAATATTGCCACTCTATTCTTTCCAAACCCCAATCCTATACTGATTGTTTCTACCAACTACCATCTCTGCTACTAATTACTTGCTATGTAATATCATTGTATGGCTACACAAACTGACGGGACCCACTACAAACTTTTACCTAATTTTAACTGGCATCTTTCCCAAACTTTGTTTCTCTCTTTTTGCCTTTCAGGAAAGGAGGCCTCACATTTCATAGTTAAAAAAACAACAACAAAAAAAAAACAACCACCAAACACGTGAGACTGTGTTGGAAATTGTTTTTTCTCTAGATCCATACTTTAATCCCTCATTTCACTCTTCTTTTCTACTCTTAATATAAAGTGGATTTCCTTGTCTAACTGTTTGTACCCTTTACTTAATTCTGTTACTTTTTTTGACCACTGGCTTCTTCTTTATCAACTTCAAGAATGCCCAGATTTTCATTTGACCCTAATATTATTTTAAGCTGATGATTAATGTCTTTTCTCCCTTTCACAAACACCTAAAAACCGATTTTTATTCATTGCCTCCACTTTCTCATTGTCAGTCAAAAAACTGTACCAAGTACCTACTCAAATGCTAGGAGAAAAAAAACCAAAACATGCAAACAACTCTGTACAAGCAAACTTTACAGGGTAAACTGGAAGAAATCAACAGAGGGAAAGGCATTAGAATTAGGAGAGGTTAGAAGGGGTTTTCTATAGATGATGGGATTTTAGCTGGTACTTGAAGAAAGCCAGGAAAGCCAAGAGGGAAATCACCCTACATAGGAGGAATCCAGTCAGGAGATGTGATTTGTTTGAAAAAATAAGGCCAGTGTTACTGGATTGACAAGTACATGGAGGGGGATAGGGTAAAGGTGTAAGAAGACTGAAAAGTAGGGGGGGGTATAGTTTATGATGGAATTTTAAAGTCAAACAGATTTTATATTTAGTCCTTGGAGCTGTTTTTTGTCTCCCTCATTAAAACATGAACTCTTTGAGGGCAGGGACTATCTTTTGCATTTTATCCTCAGGATTTAGCACAGTTCCTGGCACGTAGTAGCCAATTTATAAATGATTATTGACTGACTTGTTCTTAGATTACTGTGCCCTGAATAAATTTAGCATTAAAAAAACAAAGGCTACTTTTGAGAGATAAATTTCAGAATGATGGTGAACTCTCAATGAATCACTAAGATGGAATCAGGGAGCCTTTCCATCAAAACAAGTTAAGTTTCCTAAGTCCCATTCCAGATAGGATTGAAGCAGTCCTTGTTTTGACTGGTTAAAATTGGTTTGAATAATTAGGATAAACTGTTTTATAAATTGTATGTTGTGATTAGCTAACTTTCCAGGATAAGATTATAACTTTCAAGTAACTAGCCATGATGAAGGAGGAGAGGGACCATTTTTGTGACCAGGAATAGGATAAAAGGAGCCTGCCTACTCCTGTTCTTTGTACTTACTGCCTGGCTGTAACACTTGTAGCACTGACTCCTGAGCAAGTTCAAGATTCTTTTGAGAAGGTGGTCATGAATTGGTGGTCATTCCTCTCACTATGGCATAGCTTTTATTTTAGGAGCTTCCTAATAGCTCCAAGGATCCTTGTCCCATGTGGAGCTAAATTTCTAAAAAGTATAAACTGGTCCATATTTTTATGAGAAGACTGGGAATACTAGCTATGGATATTTTTTACAGGATCATCTTTGAGGTTAGAGGTCTAAATAAGTAGATAAAATAATAATAACAGCCAGAATTTATATAGCACTCTTAAGATTTACAAAGAACTTTACAATTATCATCTCATTTAATTTGCCAAATAGTGGGAAAGGGTTAAATCTTTTGTCAGTGATCAGCTTCTAAGGAGTGCATCCTTAGAAGTGTTGGACAGGCAAAATAGCTCTCTTGCTATCTACGCATAGCACTTTGTAAACTGGCAGTCCTCCATCCTAGTTTTCTCTAAAACTCAGTTTAAAGGTCATCTTCTATGTGAAGTTTTTTCCTGATGCTCTCAACTACTATTCCCTCTCCCCTCCTAGCAAAATTACTTTTTACTCATTTTACATATATGTGTGTATATGTGTATGACTTAATGTATGTATGACTTGTCTCTCTGATTAGAAACTTGAAATCTTTCCAAAGGCTGGGGCTGTTGCTTATGTTTGGTTTTGTATTCCTACCATGGCACAGAGTGGTCACTTAATAAATGCTGACTGCTTGACATAAAAGTCTCACTGTCATTGTGCCCTTGCTTTCATTAGGATCATGCTGTACTCTCAGGGCTTGCTCTCTTTTTCTCAGTGTAGACCTGTCGCATAATTCCTTACCCATTTACACCAAATCCAGTTTTGGCATAACCTCTGTCATAACTGGTCACTCCATTTTCTAATCCTGTGTTAGCTAGTAATTCCACTGAGGTACAAGGGAGCCTGTGTTATTCATAGCCTCGGTGAGAAACCGTCCAGAAATTCAATCTTGGGAATCCAAAGAAAAGGTTTGTCAAGACCCTCCACAAAAATTTCATTTACAAGTCAGTTCCTTACCTTCAATTCTCAGAAACAAAGTGAATATTATAAAACCCCCAGACTCAGGGGAAATTGTCCCCATTTGAGCCATAGAGGCATTTCCTATATGCCTTAAGGATAAAGCAACCGTATAATACTAAAAATTCTTGGGCTCAGGAAAATAAAACTATTTCCCTATACAAATTGGGATCTTTCCTCCTCTCCTGGGATTAGACCCACTGAGGGGGATCATCTCCTTTTTCTAGGATAGGGTTATTGAGAAAGTCTACCTCATTAAAAGGAGGCACTTGACAGGCAAACTATTAAGGCAATGACTATCCTCTTAGTAAAGATCTGAGATGTTACATCTGACCTTAATAAAAGCCATTTTTTTACTATTCTCCTCAGCTTCTCTGACCCTGACCCAGCCTCTATATAAATGTTATGTGTACATAATTATTGTGTACATAATATATGTGTAGCCTACTCAGATCTCTATATCAGTTTATATTGCTTCTTGCCTGTAATCTTCTTTGACTCTACTTGACTTGCTTGCTTTGCTGAAGTTTCTTAACTTCTTTCCTATTTGCATTCTATTTCATCCTGCCCTGATCTTTGCCCCAGTTTTCTTAGATTTTTCAATCAACCAAGCCAAATGCTTGCTTATGCTGATACTTGAACAATCTGTTTATCAGTCCTAACTGCTGTATCCAGTCTAAATACTAGCTTTTTTATGTTGACTCTGAGAGGAGCAAAGTTATATCCTGACAGGGGTGAAAGTGCTGTATAGTAATCCATCTATTCATCCATCCATCCATCCATCCATCCATCCATCCATCCATCCATCCATCCATCCTTCCTCCCTCCCTTTCCTTCCTTCCTTCCTTCCTTCCTTCCTTCCTTCCTTCCTTCCTTCCTTCCTTCCTTCCTTCCTTCCTCCCTCCCTTCCTCCCTCCCTTTCATCCTTCCTTCCTTCCTCCCTCCCTTCCTCCCTCCCTCCCTTCCTTCCTTCCTCCCTTCCTCCCTCCCTCCCTCCCTTCCTTCCTTCCTTCCTCCCTCCCTTCCTCCCTCCCTTTCTTCCTTCCTTCCTTCCTTCCTTCCTTCCTTCCTTCCTTCCTTCCTTCCTTCCTTCCTTCCTTCCTTCCTTCCTTCCTTCCTTCCTTCCTTCCTTCCTTCCTTCCTTCCTTCCTTCCTTCCTCCCATTTTAGGATTGATATTGATCAATCACGACCCTGGGCAAGTCCCTTAACCTCAGTTTCTTAGCTCTTACTACTCCTTTGCCTTGGAATTGATACTCAGTATTGATTCTAAGACAGAAGGTAAGGGTTTAAAAAGAACAACTCCAGCAAATGCATTTTCATTCTAAGAGAGAGCAATGCTTCATCTTTTAAGAATTTAGCTCTAATGTGGAACATCAAAACAGATGGATAGGAAAAATATTTTTATTAATAAGGCTTTCCTGCAACTCAATGAGTTGCATTATTAAAATAGTCACTTATAAGAACTTTAAAAATTTGTTTTATGGGTTAATTGAGGAAGCATGGTATGGTGAATGGATAAATAAGTAGACTTGCAGTTAGGGTTATCTGAGTTAAAATCCTTTCTGAGATATTTAAATAGTTATATAATCCTGGACAAGTTACTTAACTTTACTCAGCCTCAGTGTCATCATCTATAAAAATAGGCATGATAATTTCAAATACCTCACAAGGTTGTGAGGATCAAATAATATGTGAAAAGTGCTTTTTGCAAAGCTCAAATTTAGATGTATATATATATACGCATATATGTAATCTATTATTATTATTTGACAAAAGTATTGCTTATAATAGTTTGGCCAGTGAGACCCTTATGGAACTCCAAGGATCTTTTGACAAAATTCCTTATCTATCCACGACTTCACTTTCAGCAATATAATATGGTTAGTCATTTCTCATTAGCCAACTGTGCTCCCAGACTTTGATCTGATGGAACCTGTGGCAATATTGACCTATTAGCAGTCCCTGGAACCTAATTCCAACCACATATAATAGATTTATTAGAAGGTTTCTTATATATTTTAAGAAACTGTTTAGTAATAAATCCTTATTCTATAATTTTCTCTGAGAAAAATGTAATATTATTTATATCAAGGTGGGCATAGTAAAGACAACAAAATCATTTGTAACACAGAATCCTCATTTTTTTTATTGTTCCTTGTTCAAGTTGCTGATATTTTTGTGGTTCTTTTAGTAATAAAAATTTCGTTCCAAATAGAATCTGGTTGAAACAGAAGTTTCTGCCTTCCCTGAACCTGGACTTGAGGGGTCTCTTAACCAAGAAAACAATAAATAAAACAGCTGAGTGTCAAAATTATTGATTTATACTATTATCAACCTTTTGATTATAGTATAGTCTTCATAAGTCAGTTACTATAAATGATATGATGATAGTACTTTTAAAATAAACTTTGGTCAAGTCTCTTTACTCAGAAGTCACACACATACACACTCATTAAAAACCTTAACCCTTATGTCTTAAAATTGATACTAAGTATTGGTTCCAAGGCAGAAGAGCAGTAACCGCTAGGCAAATGGGATTCAGGGATTTGCCCAGGGTCACTCATCTAGGAAGTGTCTGAAGTCATATTTGAACTCAGAACCTCCCATATCCAGGCCTGGTGCTCTATCCATTGTGTTACCTAGTTGCCCCAAGATCATATATTTTCAAAGCAACTATACAATGCCCTATCCTGGTCACTTGAAGTTTTTTATCAAAAAGGTATAAAAAGATAATTCATCATATCTTGCCAGGCAAAGAGACTTTTTCAGACTCCGACATTTGAGTAACACTATGCAAATGTAAAACCATTTTAAAGTAAAATGGTATTCCAGTTCTCTAAAAGAGGTAAAGTTCCTCCCAAGGAATATTTCAGTTACAGAGCTTATACTCAATAGTATTTTACTCACCTGAATGGATTCAGCCCAGTATTTGTCAAACTGTTACTTTGTCTACTGATTACAGATTTGCAACATTAGAAATTTCCAACTCCTCCAGTCCTAACATTAAAAATGATTCCACCTAAGTTCATTTTAAAAGGCCCTGTGATTCTTTAATAGTCAAAGTAGTCATAAGGGAAAACATATGGAAAGTAAAGAGCATGATGAAGGTAAAGAGCTTATTTAACTTGGGCTTGCTTAGTCAGCTGTTTTTCCATTGTGATGTATTATAATGATGCAGCTGTAATGACAAAAGGCATTTAAAGTTTAGACCAATCTTGGAACACTCACCATTTCCTTCTTGAAGGAGAAAAGAGCTGTATAGTTAGCTCTCAGAATACTTTCCATTATGTATGGCTTCACGTTTTATTTGAAATGTGTCAAAGAGAACAAATGATATATTTCATTTTGTCAGTAATTGATTATTCAGTGGGTGACCATGAGGGTAAGGTCAATCCTTACTAGGGCTGTAAAGCTTTTGGGGCTTTGCCCTGAAGAAGACAAAAGTGGAACAACTAGTAGTGTTTTGTTATCTGCAGATCAAATCCCAGACCTAAAGTGGTATGTAATCTTGTAAACTTTCTTATTGGTATCTGGTATATTTAGAAGTGAAAAATACTTGAAAACCAACCCAACAGGTTTCTTTCTCTCTTTAGAAAGCAGTTTTACTCAAGTTATGGCTTATGCAAATGCTGTATTGATTAAATTTGTATTTTTCGTTTACTCTTTGTTAACATCTGTAGGATATACATATACACACAAGTGCACTGAATTGCTTAAATGTGGTGGGAAAGGGAAATACATATATATACATATATGTATATAATAAAATATATATGTATGTATATATACATTTATATATAAATATATATTAATATAAGGTCATATTATTTTAACTTAAAAAATTTTGGACTAGGTTTTGTTTGTGGGCAACAACCTTATTTTGGGCTTTTATTTATTTATTAATTTTTAATTTTAATTTTTAAAAATTCTTATCTTTCATCTTAGAATCAATATTGTGTATTGATTTTAAGGAAGAAGAGTGGTAAGGGCTAGGCAAGGGGCAGTAAGTGACTTGCCCAGGGTCCCACAGCTAGTAAGTATCTAAGGTCAAATTTGAACCCAGGACTTCCTTCTCAGCCTGCCTGACTCTCAATCTACTGAGCCACTAAGCTGCCCCCATTTTGGACTTAAAAAGAAAAATCTTTTCACAGTATCAAGGAGAGCACCAGGCAAAATAGTAGGCAATGAATACTTATTGATGGAGAATCTTATGTGCTTTCTCTATAAATATCTGTAAGTTTAGTTAAATAAATGTATGGTCCTTAAATCACTGTTTTTAGATAGTGTATTTTTTCCTAAAAAATAATTATAGTCCCAGTGATTTAAAATTATAATTTTAGGATTAGTAACTTCAAGTAACCAGGATATTGCTCTCTAGAACTTTGTAGTTTTCCTGAATACCACACATCATTAGAAGGAAAAAACATCCATGAAAACAGAAAAAGACTAGAATTTAAAGCTGTGAATCTCTGCTTATTTTAAAAATATATATTAAATTTAACTTAATAGTATCACTCTTCTCTTTGTCTGAATTCCCTAAGCTTTCTTTATTCTCTTTTTTGTATTTTAAAAATATTTAAATAACTTTTTTTTTGCATTCTTACTCTACTTCCCTCTAGGATAAAAGTGCCTTCCCTTGTAACAAAGTATAGTTACCTAAAAGAGATTCATATTTTGATCATGTCTGAAAATAGAAGTCACTATCCTGAGACTGAGAAGAGTGAAGTGATTTGTTCAAAATCGTCAGATTTAAAATCTTGTACCTTTTGTACACTTAATGAAAAGTTCTCCTTTGATAAAAAACAAAAATAAATCCTAAAACTACATTGATTTTTATTCACCAAGTATTCTTTCTATTTGGCTCATTTCCAAAACGAAATTCACTTTTTTCCCCTAAGCCCAGTCTTTCTCCTAAATTCCTTATTTCTGACAATGTCATCACTTCCTTAATAGCCCCATTCACAGATTTGGGAGTTCCTTGACTTCACTTTTCTCACTCCCAAATCAAGAGTTACCATGTCTTGTCATTTTTATCTCTATAACTTCTCTGTATCCCATTCTCTCCACTTCAATCATGACCATCTTAGCACTAATCACTTGTTGCTTGGATTGTTGCATTACCACCATAATTTTTCTCCAAGCATTAACTTTTCCTCTCTTCAATCTATTCTCTATTCAGAGGCCAAATGAGTATTTCTGAAGTATAGGTCTGATCATTTTTCACCCTTACCATGAAACATATGACTAAGCTATGGCACTGGATGGCTATGTCTTATTTAAAAGAAACAGAATAGGGAGATTAAGGTAGCATTCAATATTAAGGTATAATCACGTAAGAAAATCCAGGAACTAAAAGGGAGACGCTTCATAAAGAATATATGAATGAAAATCAAAGGAGGGAGAAACAAGTTATTTTATCACTAGAACATGTTATAGACCAGTGATGGGCAACCTTTTGAGCTTGGTGTGTCAAAATTCGCCAAAAAACCGAGCATAACTCGGGTGGTGTGTCACTTTTAGAAAAAAAACATAATTTTTGTGATATTTATAGTTTAAATAACAAAAATGTATAATTGTAATATATAACTGTATTTAATAAACCAAAAACTAATTATTTAACTGATGTGCTTAGTGACTTCTTTGTTCATCTGTCATTTGGTTTCTTTTGTTGGTCTTGATATTATTTAACTTGTGTGGAGTGCTGTGAACTAAGATAAGTGAGGGGGAGGGGGAATTCTTTAACTAATCTGCCTATTAGTGATTTTTTTGTTGCTGAATTTCATTGGCTAAATCTTCAGTTGAAATTGGTATTTTGTACACTTCAAGCCCAAGAAAATGCTACTAACTTTATCTGTCAATCTGTTTCTTTTGTTGGTTTTGATATTAATTAACACTGAGAATAAGGTCTCACAAAAGCATGTAGAGGAAAAAATTGTGAGTAAAAGCCATTGCTATATTTTTCAGGGTGCTAAAAGTATCTGGTAATCTGTTCCAGGCACCCCTCTGCAAGTGGGTCAGAGCCCCACCCAGTCTTCTGCTGACCTGACCCCCACCCCTCTCTAGCAGGCTGGCTCAGGGGCCCTGGGAGAGCAGTGGCTGCCACCTGCCAGCCTGCCTGCCTGCAGGCTCCTTCCCAGCACATGCTCCTCTTCCCCACCCCATGGGAGCCCGATGTGCCCCAGCCACCTGGTGAGCCATGGCCATGGCTGCAGGTGCACGACTCCTGGGCCCTGAGGAGTGCTGATCCCTCATGTGGCCTCCTGCCATCAAAATGGCTACATGTGTCAGTGACACGCGTGTCATTGGTTTGCCATCACGGACCTAGACAGAAAGAGGAAGTAGATGAGAAGTTTTGAAATGTCACAAGCTTTATAGAAAAGCGTGATATGGTGAAGCACTGGAATTATTCAGATATCTACTAGAGCTTTCTCTTTTCCTAAAGCAAATTAGTTAATGATTTTTTTACTTGCCTTAGTATCCTTCAAAAGATAGAGGATTCGATAAAGAGAAATTGTTTTTTGGAGCTTTCCAAAAGAGAAGAATTGGCCACTGGAAAGGAAATTACAGGAACACTAGAATTTGTGATAAAAAAGACAAAATCCAGGTATAGTCTAACCTGAACCCTAGATTTTGGGAAAACAGATTTTGAAGGGTTCAGAGGAAAGAAAAGTCCTATGGACTAAAATTACAGAAGAAATCAGCCCAGGAAGAGAGGAGTTTCTCAAGAATGAAATAGGAAGATACCAAAAGAAAACAATTCCAATGAATGTAGAGAAATTGTTAGTTAGATGAAACCTCTAATGGAAGATTTGGAACTCATCAATTCACTAGTACTATACCTAATACATAGAAGGAACTTAATAAATGCTTATTGACAGATTTTTTTCTCATTTTTCTTTTTCTTTATTTTAAAAATTATATACTTAATAACTACCACCACAAAATATTAAATAAACAAATGCATATAAAATTATGTGCTAATCTACAATCTCTACATTGTTTACAATTTGTTTAAAATATGTAAATCATATGTGTGCTAATATAAACATTCTTTTTGAGTTCATGTTGGATTTGTTTTTACTTTGATACTTTTTTCTCTTGGCTTTGTGGCTATTTTATTTTTTTATTTTTTATTTTTTTTCTATTTGGTCAATTTCAAACATTATTCCTTGGTTACAAAAATCATATTCTATTCCTCCCACCCCTCCCCCTGCCCTTCCCATAGCTGACGTGCAATTCCACTGGGTATTACATGTGTCCTTGATCAGAACCTATTTCCATGCTGTTGACATTTGCACTAAGATATTAATTTAGGGTCTATGTCCTCAATCATATCCCCCTTGATTCATGTAATCAAGCAGTTGTTTTTCTTCCATGTTTTCACTCCCACAGTTTTTCCTCTGAATGTGGATAGTGTTCTTTCTCATAGATCCCTCCTGGTTGTTCATGATCACTGCATTGCCACTAATGGAGAAGTCCATTACATTTGATTGTACCTCAGTGTATCAGTCTCTGTGTACAATGTTTTCCTGGTTCTGCTCCTTTCACTCTGCATCACTTCCTGGAGGTTGTTCTAGTCTCCATGGAATTCCTCCACTTTATATTATTCCTTTGAGCACAACAGTATTCCATCACTAACATATACCACAATTTGTTCAGTCATTCCCCAATTGAAGGGCATCACTTCATTTTCCATTTTTTTGTGTGGCTGTTATTTTTAAGTTTAATCATAGTATGTATGCACTATTATTCTCTTTTCTTTTCATCTGCATCTTTTCCTTAATTTCTTTTATTTCCAATATTTGTCATTTCTATCATAATATGATCCATAATATGATCACAATTGATGTAGCCATTTCTCCCAATCATTTGCATGTGTGCTACTTCCAAGTTTTTTTGTAATTACAAACAAAGCTTCCATGAATACTTTTATACAAATACAACTTTTTACCCTCTCAATAATGCTCTTAGGGCCTAATAATAGGATCCCTAGGTCAATGAACATGAATAATTTAATGGCTCTTAATACATATTCATCTTGTTTAAAAAATTCATAGTTTCTCTAGCAATATAATATTAGGCCTGTATTCTTGATGCTCCTATCAGCATTTAATTTTATCGCCTTAGTCTGCATGGTTCTTGGTTAACATGCATTATTGGGACTATATTTTAGCTAGATATTGGACCTTAGGCAGCAGACATAATCTGTTGGCAGAATCATACTTTTTCCAAAACTATGTCTTTCCAGTTTGTCCATACCAAGGGAACTTTTGTTCCAGTACCACTATCTCTCAAGAATACAAAATTACCTGCATGGTATGATAAGTGCTAAAGTAAGACTTTGTGACAGAATATTTATGCTTTCCAAATTATTGTTGTCTCATCAGAAACTATGTTTGCATTATGTGTATGCTTAGGCTTAGATCTGCTACTAACCTCATACAGGTATTTGCGGGCTCTCTAGATTTCTGTCATATTTAACTTATCTAAGGTTCTATTCATCTCCTTAACTTATTTTTTATTAGATTTATCTAGTTCTAAGAGGGGAAAATTAAAGTATTCTGTTAATATTATTTTGTTATCTATTTACATCTGCATCCCATTTAGTTTTTCCTGTAAAAATCTGGATACTATAACACTTGGTGCTCACAGGTCCAATATTAATAATACTTGACTGTCAGAAAAATAAATTCACAGAAGATAGAAGCAAGATAACAGAAGATGAATGCAAGAATGTAGCACAGTTCTATAAAAATAATGTCAGGAGGATTAAGATTCAGATTGAGGTGAGGATAGCAAAGGAATTGAAGAATGTTCAAAAAGCTTTGGTAGTTTTTAGTTACATTGGGAGAAAAAGAGGGTCAAACAAGAGGAAAACGGAACTTTTGCTTGAATGGATATTTTCTTTCTGCTTTTTTTTTTTTGCCAAGGACAATAAATTTTGGGCTGGAAATGACAGGACAAAAATGGTGTCTTACTGGGACCCTTGTCACATTCCAAGTGGCGGTTTCTATTTTAGGAGATCTTGGCATGCACTAAGCATGAACTCATTTGAATTTCACAATCATGTGAGTCAAGTAGTATAGGGATTATTATTCTCATTTCACATGAAGAAACTAACTAAAGATTAGGCAACTTGCTGCTGGTTGCACAGCTTAAAATTATCAATAGAATATGGATCCAGGTTTTTTTGACTCTTTCCTCTATGCCACATTGCCTATCAGATGTGACAGCAACTGGAGTATTTGCTCCAATACTTGAGTACTGGGTTTTCCTGGATTCCTGATTCCTTGACTATCAATGCTTAAAGCTGTATCTAGAGATAGGTGGTGGAGGTACATTTGTTCTCAACAATGATGTAGCTATGGAGATGAGAATCATGTAATCTAGAGGATGAGGGCTCCTAAACACAGATTTTTAAAGATTTAGAGTTCTTCAAACTTGACCATCTTAGTGAGTTGTGGGGGTGGAGGGCATAAATACTTAATAGGTTTGCATTCTGTGCTGTCCTCTTCTTGCTCACATGGGTTATGCGTATCCATATGGATATGTCTTGAAAGGTAATAGCAAGTATCTCTAGAATCTATTTTCCAAGGGCAACTTTTTATGCCTGCCAAGAAGGAAGCAGGAGGTTGAGGCCTAGAGCAAGCTATTTTGCTCTCCTCAGAGAAAGGAGAGATAAGGATAGAATTACATCTATTTGCTCTCTAAAATATTATTACAAAAAATATTATTACAAACAATCTCAGGTTCAATCTGCACTCCTGATTAATATCCTCTAATGGAAAAGGAGGGGCTCAAGCTACATATTCAATGCTTGAACTCATCCTCAAATGCCAGTTCCACAATGAACAAACATAGTAAATAGCAAATAAGTTCATCTACCCAGACATATAGCAAATAGAAATCAGAGCAAGTATGCATATGAGAATATATTCCAGACAATAAAGTAAAAGGGGGTAAGGGTACCTAGTTATTCATAGTAGAAAATAAGTGAGAAATAATTGGCCTCAGAATACATATGTTGATGCTTAGATTATGGGAAATAAAGTGAACTTGAAATGATGCCACAATCAGTCAATAAGCATTAAGTGATTTCTATGTTCCAAGCATTGTACTAATTCCTGAGGATATAAAAAAAGGGAAGAAATAGTCCCTGACTTCAATGGACTCACAGCCTAATGAAGTAATGTGTACTACTGAGAATTAGTATGGGATGGGAATGTGAAAATGAAATAATGAAAGAGTGTACCTTATTCGAAAGAAAATCTCACAAGAGTAATAGAACAGAACTGTAACTCATTGGAAATAAGATACAAGAGGGGGACAAACACCCCCAGAGAAGATGAGAAAGATCCATCATGGAAATATTTTCCCGGAGTGACCAGAGCTATGGATGAGGGAATCATAGCTCATTTGATAGAACTCCTCCATATGGGATATAAGACAGTAGTAGATTTAAGGGTTCATATAGGAGTGGTTGAAGATCTCTGTTCATTCTACCACCCTACAACCACAGACCAATCTGATTAATCAGGGGGATAGTATAGTCTTTCCTATTGCCAACTACCATGTGTATGTCTCTCATCCTCAAAAAGCCTTCACTTGATCTATTGTTTTTCACTAACTATTATCCCATAAAGACAGCCAGGTGGGGTAGTAGATAGAGTGCCAGGTTTAAAGTCAGGAAGACTTGAGTTCAAGTCTGATTTCAGACATTAATTAGCTGTGTGACCCTGAGAAATCATTTAACCCTGTTTGTCTCATTTTCCTCATCTGTAAAATGATCTGGAGAAGGAAATGGCAAACCAATCTGGTATCTTTGCTAAGAAAATCTGCCTCAAAAGGGGTCATGAAGAGTCAGATATGACTGAAAACAACTGAAAAGAATTATTCTATGTGTCCTCCCTTTTCTGGCTGACTTGATTGAGAAGACATCTAAATGGGGTGTCTACTTCCTTTCTTTTCTCTTAATTCTAATTCTCTGCAGTCTAGCTTCTGATGTCATCACTCAACTGAAACTGCTCTCTCTGAAATTATCAATGATCTCTTAATTGCCAAATTGAAAGCTTTTTTCTCTATCTTCATCCTTCCTGATCTCTTTGGCAGCCTTAGACACTATGGATCACCTTCTCCTTGATATTTTCTTCACCCCAATTCTTTTTTTTTTTAATTATCACCTGGTTTTCTTATTTGTTTGACCACTTTCTCAGGCCCCTTTATTGGATCTTCATCCAGGTCAGGTTTAATAACCATCGTGTTTCACAGGCCTCTGTCCTGGTTTTTTTTTTCTCTTTTCCCTCAAATTTATTTCATTTGATAATCTCATCAATTTCCATGTTTTCAGTTATTATCTCTATGCAGATGATTCATAGATCTACCACACTACCATTACACATCTTTTATTTTCAATCATTCATGAGACATCTTGAATTGGATGTCCTCTAGACACTGCCACCATCTTATATCTGGCCTATTGCAATAGACTAGCTAATTCTCCTTGCTAGTCCCTCCCCACTCCAGTCTATCTTCCACTCAGTTGTCAGCAATTTCCTTGAGCACAGATCTGATTAGGTTTCCTTCCTCCACCCATTATAACCTTCAGGAATAAATATAAAGTCCTCTGTTTGGCTTTATAGTTATTATCCTTGTTCTTTCCTACTTTTCCGGTTTTCTTATACCTTACTCTCCCCTCCATGCACTCTGTGATCCAGTAAAACAGGTCTCCTTTCAGTTCCTCAAACAAATTACTCCATATCCCCCCATTCTGGTCATTATCCTTGGTTGTCTCCCATGCTTGGACCTCTCTCCCTCCTCACCACTCTGATTCTTGGCTTTTTTCAATTCTTTGCTCTAACCTCTTACTCTTAGTATCTTCCCTCGGAGATCATTTCTAATTTATCTTTTATAGATCTTACTTGTCTATAGTTATTTGTATATTGTCTTTTCCATTATTCTGTGAATTCTTTGAGAGCAGGACTTTTTTTTTTGCCTTTCTTTGCATTCCCTAGTGGTTAACATAGTACTTGGCACATATTAGGTGCTTACAAATGCTTTCTGACTTGATTATGGATTTTTATAAATGTACAACTCTTTTTTAAAAATTCCCCTTCTTAATTATCCTATATAATAAAATAATAATTCCAATTCATTGTAAAACTCTACAACATCCAGGGGGTAACTGGGTAGCTCAGTGGACTGAGATCCAGGCCAAGAGACAGAAGGTCCAGGTTCAAATCTGGCCTCAGACACTTCCTAGCTGTGTGACTCTGGGCAAGTCACTTAACCCCCATTGCCTAGCCCTTGCCACTCTTCTGCCATAGAACCAATGCATCTAAGGAATAAGAGAGGTAAGGGCTTAAACCCCCCCAACATAATTGGATAAATAATTATATAACAAATTAGTATGTTATGAATAAATAAGAGAAATGTAAAATTCTTTGAAAATTTCAGGGAGGGAAAGCTTATATGACTTTGATTTGGATGGATGAAACCTTTTAAGATCTCAAAACCTTCATTTTAAAGATGAGGAAACAGTCAAAGAAGTTGTGACTTACATAAGATTATGCAATAACAGGAAGAATTTGTGCCCAGGTCCTCTGATTCTAAATCCAGCACTTTTTATTGTATGCCTACTTTATTGCTTCATTTTGGTAATCTGTCAGTCAACAAACATTTATTAAGTGTCCACTATGTGCCACACAGTACTAAGTGCTAGGGATATAAATAAGAGCAAAAGACATTGCCTTCTGTCAAGTTCACAATCTAATACAAGAGACAATATACAAGCAACTATGTACAAAAAAACTATATGCAGAATAAAAAGGAAATAATTGAGAGAGGGAAGGCATTAGAATTAAGGACAACTGGGAAATGCTTCCTGTAAAAGGTGGGATTTTAACTGGGACATAAAAAAAGGAGATAAGGAAGAAAAGTATTCCAAGCAACCTAGTGTCACTAGATTGAAGAGGATATATAGAGAATGGTAGAATGTAAGGTTAAATAAGATCTAAAAAGTGAGGGGGGGCATCTAAGGCTTTGAATGCCAAACAGAAAACTTTATGGAGGTGATTAGAAGCCAGTGGAGTTCATTGAGGAGGGGGTATCATGGTCAGGTCTGTGTTTTAGGAAAATCACTTTGGGGGCTAAATGGAGAATGGACTGGAAGGGGGAGAGGCTTGTGGCAGACAGACCAATCAATAGGCTATTGCAATAGTTCAGAAGTGAGGAGATGGTGGCTCCTACCTGGATGGTGGCAACATCAGAGCAGAAAAGGGGGGCTTATAATGAGAGATTTGCAAAGAAATCGATGGGCTTTGGCAAGAGATTAGATGAGAGGTGGGAGATAGTGAGGAATTGAGGATAACTCCTAGGTTGTATACTACCTGGGGGCCTAGAAAGATGGTGTTGCCCTTGATGGTAATAAAGAAGTTTGGAAAAAGGAACTCTTTCAGGGGAATTATAATTTTTGTTGAGTTTCAAATATCTAATACATAGTTAGAGATATACATCTGAATGTCAGGAGAGAGATTAGGAAGTTAGGACTGGATAAGAACCATCAACATATAGATGACAACCGAAACCATGGGAATTGATATTACTAAGTCAAAACAGAATAGAGGAAGAAGAAACGAGGACTCAGTTCAGAGGTGGTAGACATCAATGGTTAGAAGACATGAAGTTCCTACAATGAAGCCTGAGAAGGAATAGTCAGATAAGGAGGAGAAATAGAAAAGAGTTATGTCCTAAAAACTAGGGAGCAGAATACTGAAGCGAAGATGATTAACAGGATCAAAGGCTGTAGAGAGGTCAAGAAGGATGAAGACTGAGACTAGGTCATTGGATTTGGCAATTAAAAGGCCATTGATACCTTTGGAGAGAGCAGTTTCAGTTGAATGATAATATTGGAAGTCAGATTGAAGTGATTTAAGAAGAGGACAAGAGGAAAGGAAGTGGTGATATCTATTTATGGATGGTTTTTTGAAGAAGTTTAGTCACAAAAGGGAAGAGAGAGATGGTATTGTAGGTGTCCTGTATGAAAGGATTGAATATAAGGGTTTTTTGAAGATGTGGAACTGTGGGCACATTTGTAGGAAGTAGGAAATGTTGAGAGTTTTTCTTAATTTCTCCCTTTTTGTATTTAAGAGGAAAGAGAACAAAAAGATTTCTGAGTAAGACACAACGCACAAGTAAAAGCAGCCAATAGATAGGGAGAGACTGAAGATGAGCAAGTGGATTAATAGAGGGAATAATCAGCTGGAAGAGTTGGGATAGAATTATAGATTGAAATCCTTTATATAACTATTTTTATATTAATAATTCTCACAATATATTATTGAATGGATCTAAGAGTCTTGAAGGGGTAATGTAGTTTCCAACATTATTGGTACCTTCTTTAGGATGCTAATAGTGTAAAGCGGTATTTATCATCTAGACCTCTTTTCTTAATGTGCTCATTTTTTTAAACTTATTTTTTTTTCTTTTTTGTTTCAGAGACTTCCACAGAGTGCTGAGGTGGTGATCAAAGGAGTATGGAGAGAGTGAGGGAATGTTTCAATCAGTGAGTGTATACTGGAAAGTGAGGAAGTCGGTGAGTGCCAGGGCAAGTGCAGAGCTGGCAAGTTCTAGCTGTGCATTGAGCCCTGGTCCAGGGGGAGACTTTGTGTGGGAGCATCAGATCTGGTTTCAAGAACCCACTCACAATGTGACTATGATCATGACAAACAATGATATGAAACTGTGGATCAGATACTGGATCCTACTTCCTATCTAAACTCCAAATTCCTCCTAGATGTGCTTTGGGATGAAATTTCCTCTATGTCCTGGCAACAGCTGTGCATCCCTGGAAGACTCTTAAAAATACTGTCTTTCATAAAAAAAGGTCACTCTATGACTGGTAAAGCACAGGCTTTTGGAATTCAAGATTTTTAAAATGTTTAGTTATTTGTCCTTTTAGAACAAAGGATGCTGCTATTTTTATAAACTTCAAACAGAAGGAAAGGTCCTGATTAGAATCTGTTTTCAGAGTTAAATTTCAGTATTTGAGACCCATTTGAAGTTAGAAAAAGACAGTTTTGACATAGCATGGTTTAAGCAAACAAACTTTTAAAAAGTCTCCCTTACTGGATAACCTGATAGTTCAAATAGAGTTCCAGAAAAGTGAGCAAGTAAGTGTGTGCGTGAGTGTGTATGTGTATTTGAGGATCAAATGAAACCAAAACCATTATTCTACTAGAAAGGGTATAGCTTTTACCAAAAGGTAAAGCTGTGACAAACAATCTCCCACTCAAAATTTTTCCATAACAGAAATTCATATCTAAAGTCAGTGTGTGTGTGTGTGGGGTGTCAATCTACAATGACCCAGAATGAAGTATGAAGAAGAGTAGATCTTTTTTTCTCAAAGAAGGGGGGGGGGGGTTTACATTTAATAACAAGGAAAGATTCTCCAAAAGGACTTTGACCAAAAAGAGAGGATAAAGAAAAGAACTGAATTATTCCTTGGTTTTACTCAGTTCTCTAAGACAGGCAATATGAAGAAAAGGTAGGAAGAAGTTGGAAAAATCATAAGACAGTTAAGAAGGTTGTTAGTACTTTTCGCCAAGTAGTCTGGCAGTAGTCACAGTTTCTTAACTGAGGCACATTTTCCTAACTCCTTTATAAGGAGAAGTTCGGAGAAGTGGAACTTGAAGTTGATGTCAGATGGTGAGGGGTGGAAAAGGATGGGAGGGGGGACATCAAGGGGTGGGAAGAACTGCTACAAGTCCTGAACTGAAGTGGAAAGCAAATGCCTAAAAAGTTGGAAATAAGCACAGAACTGAAAATATCAGAAGTTAGGTAAGTAGGATGCACATAGGTACTATAAGTCAAAACCTAGTAGGGGATTTAGGGACCAGATAAATTCATAGAACAGCAGACACAAGAGCCCAATATTATGACAACTTTAAATTAAGGCAGTTCCTGTCTTAGATGAAATCTTCTTACATACTCCCCTCTGAATCCAGTTCTAGTGTATGGTCAAGGTTAAAGGTAAGAACAAGTGAATGATTTTAAGAAGATTGTAAACAGATTAACCTAGCTCTCTAGAGGGGTTTGGTGGGGGGTAGAGGCATAAATTATAACACTGTCCAAAAAAAGTTTTCCAATACTATTGCACCATTACATTCTTGGTTTATTATTATTTAGGATATATTGGTCATGGAAGATTATCCTAAGTATGATGTTCTTATTGGCTTGCCTCATTATAGGTAAGTTTTAATCAAATGTTAAAAGGATCCCTAAAACCTTTGTAAAGGACCTATCTACAACTGAGGGGCCCAAGAAAGGATTCAGACTCATGATATGCAGGCCAAGACACCAACCTGTGTACTAAACTTATTACTTAATCTTATATTTATATTAAAGTACAAGCAATTTTAAAATTTATTCCAATAAAGCTATATGGAATTATGTGACTTTTGAATAACTTATCAGTAAATTCTATTAATTTCCTAATGTTAGATATCAAGCTATACACATTACAGATAATGAGTTAGCTCTGCTATAATAATTTTTTTTATAACTAACAGGATTTCATAATAGTGAAAGGCTTAAAAGAACAGGATTATCTAACATACCCAGGCAATTATATGAACTATCTACAGATTATGGATCTAAACTCTATGATTACCAGGTAATATTTATATTAAGCTGTTTTTTATATCACATCTACAAAACTAACACTTGTAATAAGGCCAAATAAGTTTGTAACATTTTGTTTAAGTCCACCAATATAATTTTGATATCTTTTTGTTTGAAGGTTATATTGTCTTTCTTTTTTTTAAAGCTACTTTAACCGAATTAATTTAGGTCTAATTTTGTATATTTCAGTCAATTAAGAAAATGAAATTCACATTCTTCATCCTTGTACCTTTGTTCCCATAGCCTTATTTGTTACATGTACTTCCCCTAATTTTTTTGTTGTATTTTCTTCTTTTTTATAATGGCAATATCTTAGTATCTATATTAAATTTATCTCTAGTAACTTGAGAGTCAATGATTCTTGTACTTGTAAGTTTTCTTCAACTTAATAACAATGTACAAGTTCTGATTAGTATTTGTCTTCATTTAGGCTGTCTTCTTGAGGCTACTGGTGTGACAAGGAAATCACTTTAAAAGACTGATATATATTAATTTAAGGTCGCCAAGGAATTCAGCTATGTAATTCCTAAATGAAAACTCAAGTCAGCAGTCAACCTTTTATGGAGTTTAATTACAACAGGAGGAAGAAAGGAATTAGAGATAGAGAGAAAAGGGAGAGAAGGGAATAGGGCTTAAATACCCCTTCTGTTTAGGCTGGGCCAAAAGGCCCAAGCCCTTAGATAGCTGGGGCAAAGAAAAGAGATCAGTCCCTATTACTCACGTGTCCAAAATGGAGAAACAGTCTCAGAGGCCCCCACCTTCAGCTTCCTTCAGAGCAAGCTTCTCAGAGCACACTCCAACTACTCAGACAAACTCCTCAACCACCACTCTGAGTCTTCAGACCCCTCTCTCTTTAAGGAAACCATCCAAGTTGCCTCCCCTCAGTTCTCACATCTACCAATCACTGTCCATCAATTTCCCTGTGCCAATGGAGGCTCTAGCTTAACCCAGGACCACCCAGAAGTCTCTGGCTTTGCACATGTCTGTTGAAGGTCATATTTTCAAATAATTAAATCTTTGATCCTTTGCTACAGCCCTTCCTAAATCCTGTTAACCTGAGAGATTGGAATAATTAAATTTTGATCTATGCTGCAGCCCTTCCTCAATCCTGTTAGGACTGAGTAGGGTGGAGATTGATTCCAAGTATCTCCATTGTATCAATTCTAAAATCAATCATGACTCAAAGAGATTCCTGTTCTATGCTTAAGCATAGGTCAAAGTCCTTTCCATTGTTCAGCAAAAGGTTTCTGTCCTAAAGTAATCTTATGAAGGGAGGAGGAGGAACCTCCCATGCCAATGGGGTTCACATTCCAATAGACTATCAGTAAGAAATTTTCCAAGTATAAAATTTCCCAATGGTGAAATTTCCAACATTTATAAGTCTAAGGAATTTTAAGGTTTACACTGGACTTAACTAATCAAAGTAAAATAAAGTTTTATTTTTTGTGAAATTGTCAAACTAAGTAATGCTATCTTACAGTAACCTCTGTTTTTGCTATGTGAAATCAAGAGAATGGAAGGGATCAAGGCAAATCACCTACTCATGACCAATTTTCACTGGTTTATTAATGACAAACCTTCATCAGTCATAATATTCATCCTCTTTTCTTCATTCCATGCCTCTATTCTCTCTCCCATCCTTAGACATACAAGGCTGGGTAGTCACTTATAAAATATACAAGCTAAAAGGAGACCTTAAAGGTTCTCTAATTCAGTCCCTAAATTTTACACTCAGCTGTCAAAGTGATCTTCAAGTTCGTCTGACCTTTTAATTCTCCTATTCAAGAAATTCCACTAGCTCCCTGTTTACCTTATTACCTGCCTCACCTTTTCTTTTCCAGATTTCTTTTTTTCAAATTTTACTCCCCTCCAGTTATTCTGTGATAAAGTGGTACTGGGCTCCTTGCTCTTCCTACTACTTGACATACTCCAGAATTTTGAATGATTATCCCTCGTTTGCAATGGAAACCCTCCTTACATCTGTCTTCAAGCTTTCCCTAGCTTCTTCAAGTCTCTGCTAAAGTCCCACCTGCTGTGAGAAACTTCTCCCAATCCTCCATCCTCTTAATACCATTCCTCTGAGAGAACCTCAATTTATCCTGTATCTGTTTTGTCTGTAAAGAGTTGGTTGCATGCTTTCTTTCCCATTAGCTTGTGAGCTCTTTGTGAGTAGGGACTATTTTTTGCCTTTCTTTGTGTCCTCCAGTGCTTATAACAGTGCTTGACATATAGTAGAAACCTAATAAATAACTGACTGACTTTTAGTGGAGTAACAATTTTATAAAGCAAAATCCTGGTAAGTTCCTATGAGGTTGCTGTGTAGCCTTCTACCAAGTAATTAAGTCCCTGCCACCTTCCCTTTAACTCTTTCAATATTAGTAACTATAAATTTTATCCTTTTTAAATACATGTTTCCTATAATAGCATAGAAACATGGAATATGGTAAATATCAAAGGTTTATCATAGAATAATGTCTATTTCACAGTAACACATATCTTTATAAGTAGCTAGCCCCAAAAGAAGAGATTTTAGAATTTATTCAATTTGCTTTTTTCTTAAAGGCCAGAATTCGTATGCCTAAAGTCAAAATGGAACTTCTAAGGTGAGTTGTTGTTTCTATTGTGGACATCTTATTACATGGGTAAAATAGTATCTGTGGGATGACTTAAGGGACACATGTATTTAATAGTAAATTATACAGAACTTCCAAATATTTCCCACAGTGCCAGGCAACATCACATTTTTTTCTTCCACATTTTAAAATTATAATTAGACTCTCAGTTGGAAGTGACTCAGGAGATTATTTAGTTCAAACCTCTTAATTTAAAGAAGAGTTAATCAAAACTGAGAGAAAATCAAAACTCAGGGAGTGAGTCAATCATGATCACATTGGCAGTGATAGAACCTGGAAAAAAAATCCGGATTTTCTGAAGCCTACCCTGGTAATTTTAGCTTTACACCATGTTCTTAGTATAATCACTCCTCAAATTAAAAGCTACAAGTTATAAAGGAGAATTTAATAAAGAGCCATTAAATTCTAAAATCCTTGAAAATGCCCCAAAGTCTAATTTGGAATCTCTATAAAAGTTTCTGTCTCTTGATCCTTCTCCAATTAATAATACTTGCCTTTCCTTAAGAACCAATATTCACAATGAATATAAATAAAAATTTATTAAATAATATATTTTGTTAAATTAATATTGTAATTATAATAGAATATAACTGACTAATTTAATTATATGTTAATATAATAATCATTAAGCACATTAACAAACAAAATGGTAATTAATATAATAGAAATAAATATGCTAATTTAAAATTAAATTATATAATATATGAATATTAAATTATTAAAATTAAATTTTAATTTTCATTTTTTCTACTAATAGCATTATGGCAGTATTGTTTTTCATTGTTCTTCATTTCAAATAAGCAATATTTTAGATATGTTAAGGATTAAGAGATACAAGCACGTTTTCTAGTATTTTTTCTATTAGGCTATGCTATTTTTTTTAAACATTATTTTATTTGGTCATTTTCATACATTGTTCATTGGAAACAGATCATTTTCTTTTCCTCCCCCCCAAATCCACCCCCACCCCTTCCCTAGCCAACACACGATTCGTCTGGGTATCACATGTGTCCTTGCTTTGAACCCATTTCCTTGTTGTTGGTATTTGCATTAGGGCACTCATTTAGCGTCTCTCCTTGATCATGTCCCCTCAACCTCTGTAGTCAAGCAGTTGCTTTTCCTTGGTGTTTTTACTCCCTCAGTTTGTCCTCTGCTTGAGGATAGGTTTTTTTTTTTCCTCGTAGATCACTGCAGGTTGTTCAGGGACATTGTAAAGCCATTACTGGAGAAGTCCGTTACATTCTCTTGTACCACAATGTGTCAGTCTCTGTGTATAATGTTCTCCTAGTTCTGCTCCTCTCACTCTGCATCACTTCCTGGAGGTTGTTCCAGTCTCCATGGAATTCCTCCACTTTATTATTCCTTTTAGCACAATAGTATTCCATCACCAACATATACCACAATTTGCTTAGCCATTCCCCAATTGAAGGGCATCCCCTCATTTTACAATTTTTGGCTACAACAAAGAGTGCAGCTATAAATATTCTTGCACAAGTCTTTTTCCTTATTATCTCTTTGGGCTACAAACCCAGCAGTGCTATGGCTGGATCAAAGGGCAGATAGTCTTTTATCATCCTTTGGGCATAGTTCCAAATTGCCCTCCAGAATGGTTGGATCAAATAACAACTCCACCAGCAATGCATTAATGTCCCTACTTTGCCACATCCCCTCCAGCATTCATTACTTTCCTTTGCTGTCATGTAAGCCAATCTGCTAGGTGTGAGGTGATACCTCAAGAATTGTTTTGATTTGCATCTCTCTGATTATAAGAGATCTAGAACACTTTTTCATGTGCCTATTAATAGTTTTTATTTCTTTAGCTGAGAACTGCCTGTTCATGTCCCTTGCCCATTTTTCAATTGGAGAATGGCTTGATTTTTTGTACAACTGGTTTAGGTCTTTATAGATTTGAGTAATTAGACCTTTGTCAGAGGTTTTTGTTATGAAGATTGTTTCCCAATTTGTTGCTTTCCTTCTAATTTTAGTTACATTGGTTTTGTTTGTACAAAAACTTTTTAATTTGATGTATTCCAAATTATTTATTTTGCATTTTGTGACTCTTTCTAAGTCTTGCTTGGTTTTAAAATCTTTCCCTTCCCAAAGGTCTGACATGTATACTATTCTGTGTTCACCTAATTTACTTATAGTTTCCTTCTTTATGTTCAAGTCATTCACCCATTCTGAGTTTATCTTGGTGTAGGGTGTGAGGTGTTGATCTAAACCTAATCTTTCCCACACTGTCCTCCAATTTTCCCAGCAGTTTTTATGAAATAGTGAATTTTTGTCCCAAAAGCTGGGATCTTTGGGTTTGTCATGGACTGTCTTGCTGAAGTCACTTACCTTGAGTCTATTCCACTGATCCTCCTTTCTGTCTCTTAGCCAGTACCAAATTGTTTTGATGACCGCTGCTTTATAATATTGTCTGAGATCTGGACTGCAAGGCCCCCTTCCTTTGTATTTTTTTTTCATTATTTCCCTGGATATCCTTGATCCTTTGTTCTTCCAAATGAACTTTGTTATGGTTTTTTCTAAATCAGTAAAAAAATTTTTGGAAGTTCAATGGGTATGGCACTAAATAGATAAATGAGTTTGAGTAGGGTGGTCATTTTTATTATATTGGCTCATCCTATCCATGAGCAGTTAATGTTTATCCAATTGTTTAGAACTAGTTTTAATTGTGTGGAGAGTGTTTTGTAGTTGTGTTCATATAGTCCCTGTGTTTGTCTCAGCAGATAGATTCCTAAGTATTTTATATTGTCTAGGGTGACTTTAAATGGAATTTCTCTTTCTAATTCTTGCTGCTGAACTGGGTTGGAGATATATAGAAATGCTGATGACTTATGTGGGTTTATTTTGTATCCTGCAACTTTCCTAAAGTTGTTGATTATTTCGATTAGCTTTTTGGTTGATTCCCTGGAATTCTTTAAGTAAATCATCATATCATCCTCAAAGAGTGACAGCTTGGTTTCCTCATTGCCAATTTTAATACCTTCAATTTCTTTTTTTTCTCTAATTACTATTGCTAGTGTTTCTAGTACAATATTAAATAATAAAGGTGATAATGGGCATCCTTGTTTGACTCCTGATCTTATTGGGAAGGCTTTGAGTTTTTCCCCATTGCAGATGATGTTTGCTGATGGTTTTAGGTATATACTGTTTATTATTTTTAGGAAAGGCCCTTCTATTCCTATACTTTCTAGTGTTTTCAATAGGTATGGGTGTTGTATTTTGTCAAAGGCTTTTTCTGCATCTATGGAAATAATCATGTGATTTTTTGTTGGTTTGCTTGTTTATATGGTCAATTATGTGGATGGTTTTCCTAATATTGAACCATCCTTGCATTCCTGGAATGAATCCTACCTGATTGTCGTGGATAACCCTTGTGATGAGTTGCTGGAATCTTTTTGCTAGTATCCTATTTAAGATTTTTGCATCTATATTCATTAGGGAGATTGGCCTATAGTTTTCTTTCTCTGTTTTTAACCTGCCTGGTTTTGGGATCAGTACCATGTTTGTGTCATAAAAAGAATTTGGTAGAACCCCTTCTTGGCTTATTCTGTCAAATAGTTTGTATAGTATTGGGGTTAGCTGTTCTTTGAATGTTTGATAGAATTCATTTGTGAATCCGTCTGGACCTGAGGATTTTTTCTTAGGGAGTTCTTTGATGGCTTGTTCAATTTCTTTTTCTGATATGGGGTTGTTTAGGTAATTTATTTCTTCTTCTTTTAGTCTAGGCAATTTATATTTTTGTAAGTATTCATCCATATCACTTAGATTGCCATATTTTTTGCCATATAATTGGGCGTAGTAGTTTTTAATAATTGCCTTGATTTCCTCTTCATTAGAGGTGATGTCCCCCTTTTCATCTTGGATACTGTCAATTTGGTTTTTTCTTTCCTTTTTTTAATTAGTCTGACTAGTACTTTGTCAATTTTATTTGTTTTTCAAAGTACCAGCTTCTAGTCTTATTTATTAAATCAATAGTTCTTTGACTTTCAATTTTATTAATTTCTCCTTTGATTTTTAGGATCTCTAACTTAGTCTTCATCTGAGGATTTTTAATTTGTTCACTTTCTAGTTTTTTAATTTGCATGCCCAATTCATTGACCTCTGCCCTTCTTAATTTGTTTATATATGAACTCAAGGATATAAATTTCACCCTCAGTACTGCTTTGGCTGCATCCCCTAGGTTTTGAAAGGATGTCTCACCATTCTCATTTTCTTCAATGAAGTTATTGTTTCTATGATTTGTTCTTTAACTAGCTGGTTTTGGAGAATCATATTGTTTAATTTCCAATTAATTTTTGATTTATCTATCCATGTACCCTTACTAATTATTATTTTTATTGCACTGTGGTCTGAGAAGGTTGCATTTATTATTTCTGCCCTTTTGTACTTGTTTGCAATGATTTTGTGCCCTAGTACATGGTCAATTTTTGTGAATGTACCATGTACTGCTGAAAAAAAGGTGTATTCCTTTTTGTCCCTATTTATTTTTCTCCATATGTCTACTAACTCTAATTTTTCTAAGATTTAATTTGCTTCTCTCACCTCTTTCTTACTTATTTTTTGATTTGATTTATCTAGTTCGGATAGGGGAAGGTTCAGATCTCCCACTAGTATAGTTTTTCTATCTATTTCATCCTTGAGCTCCTCTAGTTTCTCCTTTAAAAATTTGGATGTTCTGCCATTTGGTGCATACATATTGAGTACAGATATTTCCTTGTTGTCTATACTGCCTTTTATCAGGATGTAATTACCTTCCCTATCTCTTTTAACTAGATTTAATTTTACTTTGGCTTTGTCTGATATCAGATTGCTACTCCTGCCTTCTTTTTATCATTTGATGCCCAATAGGTTTGGCTCCATCCTCTTACTTTCACCCTATGCATATCTACCTTCCTCATGTGTGTTTCTTGTAGACAGCATATGGTAGGGTTTTGGATTCTAATCCACTCTGCTATTTGCTTGCATTTTATGGGTGAGCTTATTCCATTCACATTCAGAGTTGTGATTACTAGCTGTGTATTTCCCAGCATTTTGATTTCTATTCCTGATCCTGCCTTTTCTTCTTTCACTATTTCCTTCTATACCAATGTTTGTTTATAGTCAGCCCCCCCATTCCCTCCCTTATTTTATTTTACTTCCCTTTCTACCCCCCTCCCTTCTTATCCCCTCCCTTATTTTCCCCTGTAGTCTTTTTAAAATTTCTCCCCCACCCTCTTTCCTTGTACTGCTTCCCTCCCCACCAGTCCGTTTTTTACCCTTCTACTCCCCTATAAGGCACAAATCTATTCTCTTCCCCAATGGATTGGGTTGTTCTTCCCTCTTTGGGTCAGTTTCAAAGTACATAAGAGTTGAGTATTTCCTGTCTCCAACCTCTTTACCCTTCCAGTGTTCAAGTGCCTCTGTTTCCAGATGACTTATCTTAATTTTTAAGTTCTTTTCCCAATTGTCTTCAGCCTCTCTTAGTTGTGTTTTGAGTTCTTCCATAGCCTGTATCCAATTCGCTGGGATTTCTGGTTTCTCGTTTGCTGATCTCTCCCCCTCTGTTCCATTTGGTGAGTAGTAGCTGTCTATTGTAGTTTTTTTCTTCTTTTTCTGTTGTTTGGTTCAAATTCATCCCTTCTTTACTCCCCATATTTGTCTGTGCTCTTGTTCCTCTCATTTTCTTTGTTTTTTTTTTTTGGGACTTCTATCAGTCTCCCCTCTTGGAGCTTTAAAAGAAGATCTCTTGTTGTAGTCTCTGGGGGAAGGTTGTTGGGGGTTTGAGTTTCCCTGTCCTCTGGAGGCTTTTGATTGGCTTAAAGTCTAGCAGTCAATGAGGATGGGTGGGGAGCCTGGGCTTCCCTGCATTCTGGAGACTTTTGATGGGATTAGATTCAGTTGGTTCTTTCAGAAGACTCTGCTCTCTAAGCTGGGAGGGGTCGTGGACTCCCTGAGCTCTGAGGGCTCTTGATGGGATTAGGTTCAGCTGGTTCTTTCAGAAGACTCTGCTTTCTAAGGGGGGAGGGATTGTGGTGTCCCTGGGCTCTGAGGGCTCTTGATGGGATTAGGTTCAGCTGGTTCTTTCAGAAGACTCTGCTTTCTAAGGGGGGAGGGGTCGTGGCCTCCCTGGGCTCTGAGGGCTCCTGATGGGATTAGGTTCAGCTTGTTTGTACTGAATGAGCCCTAAAGCAAAAAACCTCCTCCTCCACAATCTGTGTTGAATGCCCGGAGACTGGCCCAGGTTGCTTTCAAGGTAAGCCCTTTGCTGGCCCTGTTTCTGTTCTTTCAGAAGCTCTGAGGGCTCCTGATGGGGTTAGGTTCAGCTGGTGTGTGCGGAATGATCCCCGAGCCAAAAAACAGAAAAAAAAAACAACCTCCTCCTCCACAATCTGTGTTGAATGTCTGGAGACTGGCCCAGGTTACTTTCAAGGTAAGCTCTTCGGAGCAACCCCTTTGCCGGCCCTAAGATTTCTCTCCTTTCCGTAGCTCTGAGGGCTCCTGATGGGATTGGGTTCAGCTGGTGCTCTAAAGCTGGGACCTCCCTTGAGACTCAGTTGGAAGGACCCAGACAGGGGGCTACAGGCTTCCCCCTTCTCTCTATGTCTGTGTTGGGCGCCCCGGAGACTGGCTCAGGTTGCTTTCAAGGTGAGTCCTCAGAGCCCTGAGGTTCTCGCTGCTGCTGTGGGCTCAGCAATCTGGGTTGGAGGGGATGGGTCCTGGGACCTTCCTTCTGCCTGCGCCTTTGATCCAAGTGATCTAGGGTTTTGGCTTTTGGGGGGCCGTACCTTTTGATCCAGGTCTGGGAGGAGGGTTCCCCGGGCCTGTCTTGTTGTTCAGCTTGAATTTCGGTGTCCTAGGAGCTCTCAGTTTGCGATCGGTAAGGAATGGTTTCTGAGATCTGAACTTTCGCAGCTTCTAAGCCGCCATCTTGACTGGAAGTCAGGCTATGCTTTTTTCCAAATAACAGGCTTACAAATTTTTGGAGCACAGCCTATATGTGACTTGCAGAATATTTAGATTATATTTATAGATGCTTTTTGGGAAATGATTCACTTAAGTACTGAATTATACTTTGAGGGTCATTCCTAACATGTTAATTGAAAAAAAATAATAATCAATTTCCTGATTGCCGAACATTATTAGGTTAATAGAGATTATCACCATTACTTTCTTTTCCTGATATATGATTTTATGATACTATGACTATATCTAGGATTGGCTACTTCAATTATTTAGAGCATTATGCAAATTATTTTGATTCCACTAATGGAACAATATACTTTGACCCACTTCTGACAGCAAGGAGTTAAGGGGTAAAAGAATATTAAGTGGACTGATGCAAACTTATAGTCAATACTAGTAAAACAACTAATTTTACCTCATATTTAGACAGTTGTATGTCATCTTTATATTTGAAGGATAACTTGTAAAAGTATGAAAATTTACATAGCACTTTCTAATATGTTATTTCATTTCAACTTTCCATTAAGTTATAATAGAGGTAAAGAAAGTATTATTCTTATGATTCATGGAGGGAATGTGAGGCAAGGATTTAATGTGACTTCAGGTTACATGGTAAATCAATGGGGAAGACAGGTCTTGGAACCATGTCTTCCAGTCCAAACCTTCTACTATACCATGCCTAAGTCACTGTGCAGGAAGAAAACTTGTTCTTTTCTAATTTACGATATATTATTAAATTCTTTTGTCAGAGAGATTTAATGTGATATTATAGAACTGTGAAATTCTAAAGGTAGGAAGAAACCTAGTTATTATGTTATCTAGCAACATTTTAAATTTAAAGCAATACTTTTTTCTCTTATTGCACAAATAGAATTCCTAATTGGTATTTAGAGAGAGAGGTATTTATAACAAAAGTTGTTTTCCTCAAAAGAATAGTAGTTTTTTTATAAGTGAAACATTCATTTTAGTCTGTCAGAAAAGACAGAGTCAGAAGCTTAGGTTCAATTCTTCATGCTTTATTTATTTGTATGAATTTTGTGAAATTACCAAAACACTAGGCCTCATTTTTTTTCACTGAAAAAATAAACCAAGAATTGGCCTCAATGACTTAAGATCCCATCTAGCTAAGCCCATGATTTCATGAAATTTATCACACATCAAGGGCAATGGTCAAAGGCTTGTCAAGAGCAATATTTTAACTCAGCACTTAATGATTCTAAATTTAGAATTCTATTTATTCACTACACTATGTGCCACTTCTCTACTTATAATGTAAGAGTTATATGATTCTTTAATAAAACCTATAAACTGAATTTTTTGTTATGTTCTGTAACATCTTTGAAAGAGAGAAACTTTGGAACTATAAGGAATCTTTAGAATTGATCTAATTTAACCCCTTCACTTTATACAAAAAAAAAACAACAATCGAGGCCCACCAGAACAGTTAAGTGACTTTTCTAGATCATATAACTAGTTAGTGGTAGAGCTGGGATTTAGACTCTGGCATCTTTAATTACTGTTCAGTTCTTTTTTTTAGTAAATTATGCTGTTAGAAACAAGAATTTGAAGAAGAAAAAAGGGCCCACAGTCACACTAACAATAACTACCTCTGTCAGAAGTATAATGCCAAAACACTTGATTCTTATGGTAATTATATTTTCTAAACAAATGTTTATTCTCCATTCTTTGCTCTTCCTGAAACATATTTTTTCCTTTGGAAAGATTTATATTGTAACATATAAGATATTGTGTGTACAAATATCATATTAAGTCCTATGTTGTCAGCCTACTGAAGTCCAACAATAGTTATTTATGTAAGTAGGGAAATGTGGGTGGTTGTTTACCCTTTTCTGCTTTCTAATCAATTTCCCATTTTTTAACAGGGTGGGAAGCCACAATTTGGAAAGCAATTCCCAAGAAATTCTGTCCCTGACTAAACAGATAGATATCCTGAAGGCTTTACTCAAAGATATCAAAAACAAAATGGACAACTACATTCTGAATCCTAATACAGAAGCCTTTGGAAAGCAAGATGACTCAGATATTACCAATGAGGCAAGAAAGGATTTTGAGGCATTTGTGGTTCTGTTTGTCACCATTTTCATGAATTCTGTATATGAAATAATTAATTAATCCCAAGTCAGGTTTGTCTTTGTCCCCATTTCCTCCCTAATTTAGCCTTGGCACAAGCTATATCCATAACCTTAGAAGCTTAATTTACTTTGAAATTTTTCAAATACAAAATGTATTAAATTTTATTGCATCTTTAAGTACCAAGCTATCTCCCTCCTTACCCTGCACTCAAGAAGGCACTATTTGACATATATAGAACTGTAATTGTCCACAATTGCAGTTATTCTTCAAACAAAATTGCTATTACTCAGTACAATGGTTCTGAACATTTAACTCTTCATTATTTCATGTAAATCTTTACATATTTTTCTAAAATCAATCTACTCATTCCATCAGAATATGCAACTTGTTTAGCCATTCCCCTCAGTTTCCAGGTCTTTGCCACCACAAAAGGAAGGGCTATAAATATTTCAGAATATATAGGTTCTTTCCCTTTTCTCCTGATAACCATGAAACATAACTAATAGTTTTAATGCTGTGTTGAAAACAAATAGAGTTACTTCAGGCATAATTCCTGATTATTTTCCAAAATGATTGAATCAGCTCACAGTTCCACCAACAGTGTATTATTGTCCTCATTTTTCCACATCTCCTCTTACATGTCATTTTGTACTATCATTTTAGCTAATCTGATAGGTATATGATATCTCAATTACTTTAATATGCATTAGAGCATTTTTTCATATGACTATATGTAGCTTTAATTTATTCATCCAAACACTGCCTATTCATATCTTTTGACCATTTATCAATTGGGAAAGGATTCATATTCTTAAATATTTGACTTGTTTCTCTATATATTTGAGATATGTGGACTTTATCCAAAAAATTGACTATACATTTTTCTCCCAAGTTTTTGCTTTCTTTCTAATCTTGGCCACATTGGTTTTATTTGTACAAAACCTTTTTAATGTATTCACAATTACCCATTTTATACTGCACAATGCTCTTTATCAATTATTTAATCATAAATTATTTTCCTGTCTATAAATCTGATAGGTAACATGTCCCATAAAATAATTGTTTTAAATTATTTATGGTATCATTTATTTCTAAATGACTTATTTTGACTTCATTTTGGTAATAAGATATTGATCTATACATGGTTTCTGCCAAACTGGTTTCGATTTTCACCAATTTTTCCCAAAGAGTGAGTTCTTATTCCCAAAGCTTGAATCTTAACATTTGTTGAACACAAAGTTACTATAGTAATCTATTACTGTATTGCATGTCTACCTGTTCCACTGAACCACCTTTCTATTTCTAAGCCAGTACCAGATAGTTTTGGTAATTACTACTTATAATTTAAAATCTGATATTACTAAACGTCCTTCCTTTAAATTTTTTCATTAATTCCTTTCATATTCTTGACCTTTTGTTCTTCCAAATGAATTTTGCTATTTTTTTTGAGCTCTAATTTTTTTTTTTGGTAATTGGGAATGGTATCGAATAACTAGATTAGGTAGAATTATAATTTTTATTATATTGCCTCTGACTTTATTTGTATAAAAAGTGTTTTATAATTACTTGCATGTAATTCTTTGGTTTACCTTGGCAGATATACTCCCAGATATTTTTTGCTGTCTATCATTATTTTAAATGGTATATCTTTTACTATTTCATTTCACAAGGGCTTTGTTGGTGATATATAGAAATTCTGATGATTTATGTGGATTTATTTTATGTCCTGTATTTATGTCCATTTTACATCTTGTTACTTTGCTAAAATTGTTTCATCTAGTTTTTTAGTTGAACCCCTAGGATTTTCCAAATATACCATTATATCATCTGCTAAAAGATTTGGTTTTATTACCTCTGTCCATTCTGATTTCTTCGATTTATTTTTCTTCTCATTGATATTGTTAGCATTTCTAACACAATATTGAATAATAAAGGTGACAATGGGAATCCTTATTTCACTCTAGACCTTATTGGGAAGGCTACTAGCTTGTCCCCATTATAAATAATGCTTGCTGATGGAGGTTAAAAAAAAAAAAAACACCAAACCCTTACCTTCTGTCTTAGAATTGTTACTATCAGTTCCAAGGAAAAAGAGCAGTAAGGAATAGGCAATTGGGATCAAGTCTCTTGCCCAGGGTCACTTGCCCAGGCACTGTCTGAAGTCAAGTTTGAACCCAGGACCTCCTGTCTCCAGGCCTGGCCTCTTATCCATTGAGTCACCAAACTGCCCCACTTTCTGAAAAAAAATGTTGATGGTTTTAGGTAGATGATTTTTATAATCTTAAGGAAAAATCCACTAATATCTACATTCAAGTGTTTTTAATAGGGTAATAGAAGTTATGATTTTTGTCAACAGCCTTTTTTATCTATTGACATAATCATATGAATTTTGTTATTGATATAATAAATTATGTTAGTAGTTTTCCTAATATTAAACCATCCACCAATTCCTGGTATAATTCCTCTTGGTTCCAATGTATAATAATCTTCGTGATATATTGTTGTAGTCTCCTAGCTAGAATTTTATTTAGGATAGTTGTAAACATATTCATTAGTGAAACTGCTTTATAATTTTCTTTCCCAATTTTTGTTCTTCCTGGTTAAGTTAGCAGCACCATATTTGTTTCATAAAAGATTCTGGTAGGTCTCCTTTATTATGCCAAATAATTTATTTAATATTAGAGATAATTGATATTTATATATGTTGGGTAGAATTCACTTGTAAATCCATCTGGGCCTGACACTTTTTTGGGCAAAGAATTGGGAAAATAATTCCTAGTAATTGCTTTCATTTCATCTTCATTAGTGGCATATTCATTCTTTTCATTTTTCATAGTAGTAATTTGGTTTTCTTCTCTCTTTTTAAAATCATATAATCCACTTGTTTGCCTGTTTTATTATTTTTTTCATAAAACCAATCCCTAATTTCATTTATTAATTCAACGGTATTTTTGCATTAAATTATGCTTAATCTCTCATTTAATTTTTATAATGTTTAATTGGAGATTCTTAATTTGTTCTTTTCCTAGTTTTTTAAAATTGCAAACCCAATTCATTGATCTGTTTTTTCTATTTTATTAATATAAATATTTAGACATATAAAATTCCTTCTACTGATTTTTCTGCATCCCATATATTTTCTTGTTACCATTATTCTCTTTAATAAAATTTTTTATTTTTTTATATGACTTGTTTTTAACCCATTCATTCTTTTAGAGTAGGTTATTTAGTCTCCAATTAATGTTTAGTCTCTGTTTCCATGATTCCTTATTAAATATAATTTTACTACATTTTGATCTGAAAAGGATTCATTTAATATTACTACGTTTTTGAATTTAAATATAATTTTTTTTGCCTCTTATATGGTCAATTTTTGTAAAAGTAACATGTACTGCTGAAAAAATGTATATTCCATTATATTCCCATTCAATATTCTCCATATGAATGAAGCTGAATGCTGGACAGACCACCGATTGGTTAGAGCGACTCTTCAAATGCGCATTGCGCCTCACCAACCAAAATGTGCCCAGATGGTTTGCGCATTTTACAATGCCCAGACAGTTTGCGCATTTTACAACATGAGTCCTCTTAGAGATCCATCTTATTTGCAAACATTCCAGTCCTGCCTGGACAACAAGCTGTCTGCCAAGGGACCACTCACTGGAAGCTCAACCGAGAAATGGAACCAGTTCAGAGACGCAGTGAAGGAAACATCAAAGACAGTCCTAGGCCCAAAACAAAGCAACCACCAGGACTGGTTTGATGAGAACAACACTGCTATTGAAGACCTATTGAGCAAGAAGAACAAAGCCTTTATGGAGTGGCAAAATAACCCAAACTCTGCTCCTAAAAAGGACAGATTCAAGTCTCTCCAAGCCACAGCGCAGCGTGAGATCAGGAAGATGCAAGACCGATGGTGGGAAAAAAAGGCAGAAGAAATCCAGCAGTTTGCTGATACGAAAAACTACAAACAATTTTTCAGTGCCCTCAAGACTGTCTATGGGCCATTAAAACCCACCACCACTCCCTTGCTATCCTCTGACAGTGACACTGTGACACTCTCATAAAAGATAAAAAAAGGCATCAGCAACAGGTGGAAAGAACACTTCAGTCAGCTTCTCAACCAACCCTCTTCAGTCGACCAAAGCGCCCTTGACCAGATCCCCCAAAACAGCTCCATTGAACAACTTGAAGTCCCTCCTTCAATAGAGGAAGTCCAAAAAGCCATTAAACAAATGAGTGCAGGCAAAGCACCCGGTAAAGACGGGATCCCAACCGAGGTGTACAAGGCCTTAAATGGAAAGGCGCTCCAGGCATTCCACATAGTGCTGATCAGCACATGGGAAGAGGAAGACACGCCCCCAGCACTCAGAGATGCCTCCATCGTAGCCCTATACAAGAACAAAGGCTCACGAGCAGCCTGTGACAACTACAGAGGCATCTCACTACTCTCCACTGCTGGAAAGATCCTCGCCCTTGTTATACTCAACAGACTCCTGTCATCTGTTTCAGAGCAGAACCTGCCTGAATCACAATGTGGCTTCCGACTAGATCGTAGCACCATCGACATGGTCTTCACGGTGAGGCAAATGCAGGAAAAATTCCTTGAGCAGAACCTGAGTCTCTACATTGTCTTCATAGACCTGACAAAGGCGTTCGACACAGTGAACAGGGACGCATTGTGGGTGATCCTCAGCAAGCTCGGTTGCCCAGCAAAATTCATCAAACTTATCCAGCTCTTTCATGTCGACATGACAGGGGAAGTCCTATCTGGTGGAGAGACTTCTGATCACTTGAACATCTCCAATGGCGTGAAACAAGGCTGTGTTCTCGCTCCGGTACTATTCAACCTATTTTTCACCCAAGTATTACGACATGCTGTGATGGATCTAGACCTGGGAATCTACATCAAATACTGACTGGGTGGCTCACTATTCGACCTTCACCGCCTGACTGCAAAAACAAAGACAACAGAGAGACTCATCCTGGAAGCTCTCTTTGCAGATGACTGTGCTCTCATGGCCCACCAAGAAAATCATCTCCAAACCATTGTGGACAGGTTCTCCACCGCAACAAAACTGTTTGGCCTGACTATCAGCCTCAGTAAAACAGAGGTGCTGTTCCAACCTGCACCAGGGAGGCCAACGAACCAGCCGTACATTACAATCGACGGCACGCAGCTTTCTAACGTCAACACTTTCAAGTACCTGGGCAGCACCATCGCCAACGACGGGTCCCTAGACCATGAGATTAATGCCAGGATCCAAAAGGCCAGCCAGGCACTTGGGTGGGTGCGCTGCAAAGTCCTCCAACCCAGAGGTGTAAGCACTGCGATGAAGCTCAAAGTGTACAACACAGTGGTCCTCAGCTCACTCCTGTACTATTGTGAGACATGGACACTGTACTGGAAGCACATGAAACAGCTGGAGCAATTCCACCAACACTCTCTCCAGTCAATCGTGAGGATCCGATGGCAGGACCGGATCACCAACCAGGAAGTCCTCGACAGAGCCAACTCCACCAGCATCGAAGTCATGGTCCTCAAAACCCAGCTATGATGGTCTGGACACGTCATCCGCATGGACCCACAGAGAATACCAAGACAGGTATTCTATGAACTGTCAGCTGGACTCGGGAAACAAGGCCAACCAAAGAAAAGATTAAAGGATCAGCTAAAGTCCAACTTGAAGTGGGCTGGCATTACACCAAAGCAACTAGAACTCGCTGCCTCTGACAGAAGCAGCTGGCGAACCCACATTAACCATGCCACCACCACCTTTGAAGATGAGCGATGTCGACGTCTTGCCGCTGTGTGTGAATGCCGACACCAGGCAACAACCGCACCTCCCGTAACAACTGGAGTCCCATGCCCCATGTGCCACAAAATTTGCGCCTCAGCCTATGGAATCCATAGCCACATGAGGGTACACCGTAGATGAAACTGCACAAAGACAATAGTCATTCTCGATCCCCGAGAGACTACCACTATTCTCCATATATCTATTATACTTGGCTTATCAAAATTTTTATTCATCTTGACTTTTCTTATTTATTTTTTAAAATTATTTTTATCTCGTTTTTATAGAGGAAGGTGAAAGGCCCCCACTATTACAGTTTTGCTATTTCTACTTGTAATTCATTTAGGTTTTTCTTTAAAAATTTGTATGCTATAACATTTGGTAAATATAGATTTAGTATTGATATTGATAATATTGATAGTACTTTGTAATCTATTGTTACCTCTTAACAAAATGTAGTTTTTTCTCATCCTTTTTAATTATATCTATTTTAATTTTAACTCTGAGATCAAAATTTTTTCTATCTCTGCTTTTTTACATCAGCTAAAGAACAATATATTCTAATCTAGCCTTTTACTTTTACTCTGTATATGTCTCTCATTTTAAGAAGTGTTTCTGGTAAGCACTATAATTTTCAGATACTTATTTTTGAATCTTTCTACTTTCCACTTACATTTTATGGATGAGTTCATTTTATTAACATTCAAAGTTATAAGTGTATTTTCCTCCATCCTACTTTTCCTCACTGTTTATCCTTCTCTCTTTCTCTTTATCCTATTCCTTCTCAGAAGTCTAGTTTACTTCTAAGTACTTTCTCTTTAATCAGTGCCACCTTAAAGAGTTTCCTCCTTATATTCACCCCTTGACCTTTTTTACAACATCTCATCATACTCGTGTTAACCCCAAGCCTTTTATCTGTTTTTCAAACTATCCTAGTAATGATTTCAATAAGAATTATATATAACTTTTTCCCATATAAGAAGTAAAGACTTGGGCCTTATTAAATCCCTTATAATTGATCTTCCATGTTTACTTACCTTCTTATGTTTTTCCTTATTCTTATAGGTCAAAATTTCTTTTCAGTTCTGACATTTTCTTCAAAAAATACCTGAAAGTTCTTTAATTCATTAAAAATCCATTTTTTTTTCCTTTGCAGGATTACACTTACCTTTGCTAGGAGGTTATTCATTGTGGCAAACCCAACTCCTTTGCTCTTCAGATGCCCTTCAGTCTTTCGAGGTAGAAGCTATTGAATATTGTGTTATCCTGCCTATAATAGCTCCACAAAATATTTAAATTGTTTCTTTATAGTTGCTTGTAGTACTTCTTGACATTGGAGCTTCAAAACTTAGACTTGTGAATTTTCATCTTGAGATCTCTTTCAGGTGGTAATTGTTAGAATTTTTAAATTTCTATTTACCTTGTAGGTCTAAAATTTCAGGGAAATTTTACTTAATTTTTTGAAGCAGAGAATCTATATTTTCAGGTAATTTATCAATTTTTATATTTCTCTCCTTGATCTATTTTCTATCTCTTTCATTTTTGTAATGAGATATTTCATTTTCTTTTCAACATTTTCATTTTTTGAGTTTGTTTTACTATTTTTTGGTGTCTTATCAAGTCATTAGCTTCCCCTTTCCCAATTCTGATTTTAGAGGATTATTTTCTTCCATGAGTTTTTTAATTTCCTTTTCTAATTGATTAACTTTTTCCCTATAATTTTCTTTATTTTCTTGCATTTCTTCTTTTTTTTCTATTTTTTTCTCAACTTCTCTAACATAATTTTTGAAGTCCTTTTTCAGTTTTTCTGAAAACTCTTTTGGGACTTAGGGCCATTTTACATTTTTCTTTGAGTTTTTAGAAGTAGCTCCTTTGTCTTTACTGTTTTCTTTTGAATATGAATTCTCTATCACTCCCCTATTATCAGGTTCTTCTTCTTTCATATACTTACTTTTTTTGTGGCCTAATTCTTGGCTATTAGGTTTATGTTAGGATTGGGCTTTACTCCTGGGCTGTGGGGATAATATCTCAGGCTTTAGATTTTTTTGTGTTGCTGTTTTCTGACCTCTATCTGGGGACTTCTAACCTCTTAGTTCTTCCATTTTCTATATCCAAATCCAAGAGTGGTCACTGCTCCTCTGTGACCCTAAGCCATAACCAGGGTACCCAATAATGCTGTCACAATAAACACTCTTATTCCATGCAGTTCCTCTAGGGGCTGCAAGGATTAGCTCATCCTTCTTCCCTGGAACCAAAACTATGGATTCTGTTCTCCTCGAAATGATCACAGCCAGCAGGGCCCCTATCCCTGTAGGACAACATTCACCAGCATTAACTTACTTCTCCTCATCCACAGTCTACCCATCTCTAGATCTTGGCTCTATCCACTGAGCTACCTGACTGCCACTGAATAATTTCTTTATGGAAGAATTCTAGGCATATAAAACAAGTAGGCGAGAGATTTCTAACCTAGAGTGAGAGAGTAATTCTGGTGTCCTTTACATTTTTCCATTATTAATCCAAGGTTCAAAGAAAAAATTATATAATCTTCCTTGGCATGATTCTAAGAAATAATTAGTTCTGTATGCAAATCAAGGGTGGAAAGATGTACAAGATGCAGTATATCTTAAAAAAAATATACTGGGTGAGTCATTGATCAAGAAAGATGAATAATAGATTATATGCTTTTAGAGTAGCACCTATGGAATACACAAAATTAGATGGAGATATGATTGGGATTTTGGCGTTAAAAGATCATTCTATTGCAAATATGAATAATATGGAAATATTTTTTGAACTATGATACATGTATAACCCAGTGGAATTGTTTGTCAGTTCAGGGAGTGGGGAAGGAAAAGGGGGAAGAAAAATCATGAATCATGTAACCATGGAAAAATATTCTAAATAAATAAATTTTAATTTTAAAACATTGAATAAACCAATAATTTAGCCATTCCAACAAACGGAAATGCTAGTACAGGCTCACCATTAGAATCCAGGTTCTGTTTTCATGCTATATAAAATCAATTAAACAATGACGGTCAAATAAAAATGAAAAATGCCACTACCTTGTCTTCATTGTTTCCATATTACTAAAAAAATTGTCACTAATCTTAGAACAATTCAGAGTTTTAACAGGTTATCAGAAAGCCTCTGGTCCAACTCATTTGATTTTAAAGATGAGGATACTGAGACCCAGAGGTTTTTCAAAGTGATTTGGTACTAATATCTGCATAACATAGGATCTCTGTCTTTTAGTATACTGCTTTTTTCATTATCCTGTGATTTTTTCCCCCCATAGTCCAAAATAAATTCATTTTCTGGAAAAAAAGAATTTTTAGTTCATAAAACTTCTATCCTAATCATAGTAAGGTTAATTAATGTGCCAGAGATACTCTCTTTTAATTTTGCTAACTAAAAATATTCAATGTATGATAGAAGCGAAGCTATAAAGATGTGAATATAACATTTATTTTAAAATTAGAAGTATTACTATAAAAGTACTATAATTTATAAATGATTGCTATTAGTATTAATATCTTTATGATGATAACATACATCTATATGGTACTTTACAAATTTACAGAGTTCTCATAATCACATAGGGTAAGTAGAAAAACCATGCTTATACTTCAAGGGAGGACAGAAAGATTCAAAGTCCTCTGACTCCAAATCCAGTTCTGTTTCAACTATCATAATGCTTCTTTCATAGTAAATGGTATTAGAAAATAGCATTCCTCAACACCAGAAAATTAAATGTTAATCAGAGCAATATTGAAGATTCTAGCACATCAAATTTTCTAAATAAAAGGTTTAAAATAAGTTTGGTTCTAATAAACATTTAAACCCAAAACATTGTTTTGATTGTTTAATATGCCTCCATGTCAGGGTATTAAATTTCATTGTTATACAATATGAGTACCTCTGCATATTAACTATAAATTATCATCTTTTAGGAAATGGTGATCTTGGTGAATTATGTGCTTAAAAAGTTAAGGGAGGATCAAGTCCAGATGGCTGACTATGCCCTCAAATCTGCAGGTGAGTGACATACTGAGTAAATAAAACTAATGACTGAACTTATTTAGGTTTCTATATCTGTACATAGTACTTCAATGTTTCTATCCATTATACTTTCATAAAGAAAAAACATGATTATTCTATCTGGCATTTAAGAAGGAATGGAATATAAGAGTAAATATGGACAACATGGGAGAGGACAGAAAGGACAATAACTTTTTTCTCTTTGAAAGAATTGGGTAGAGTGGAAATCTATATATTTTAAATCAGTTAAGATCTTCCTTACTCCTCTCAACCCCTCTATTACCACTATTGATTGAGAAATACAAAAAACTACATTAATCAACCATAATTTGTTATTCCATTCATTAATTTATAGGAACCATTTCAGATTCTGATTCTTTACCACCTCATAAAAAGCTATAAATGTTTTTGGTACATCCTTAATAGTTTGTTTTATTTAGGACTAATTGCTCTTAATATACCTTCCTTTTAATTACCTCTCCTCCTTCTCTACCCCCTTTTCCCTTTATCTCTTATTTCCCTAGTGAGGAAATGAACATCTATACCCAATTATGTGTGTATTTTTCCTTCTTTTGATCAGTTTGGATGAGAGTGTGGTATACGTGACAACCACACTCTCTCTATCCCTTCCTTTGTTTGTCTAGATGTATACTTGTCTACTATAGATCTCTACTCTTATCAGGCCAGATTTTCCCAGATCTTCCTTTCTCTTTCCCCAGCTAGCATATTTCACTTCACCCCTTTCCATTCTTTTCAAAACCATCACCAGGCCTTGTCTAATTGGACTTCTTTAATAAACCTTGATGATTATCCTTATTGAGTTCTTTATTATTATTCATGTTGATTTTTCTTAAACTCTTTCCTTCCATTTTGTAATGAATACTATGTATTGGTTTTAAGGCAGAAAGGCAGTAAGGGCTAGGCAATGGGGGATAAGCCATTTGTCCAGGGTCACACAGCTAGGAAGTATCTATGGCCACATTTGAATTTAGGACCTCCCATCTTCAAGCCTGGCTCTCCATTTACTGATCTGCCTCCCATGTGTACTTTTAATATTTCTCTTCACTTTTATGTTTGAACTTCAAAATTTCCTCCAGTTTCTGGACATTTATCATATACTTTTCCTCCAGTATACCCATACCAATCCTCTAATACAATGTGACCAATTCTAGAGCATAAAAAAACATCTAGTTTCCCTCTGTCCCCTTTGTTGGTATTGTGGGGTCTACCTGTTAATTGTTTTTATTGCAGCCAGGTTCTTTACCTCCTCTATCTCTTTTTGTTTGAGCATTTCGGTGGTGTCCTGTAATTTCTTTTTTAGCTCATCTTTTTCCCTTTCCTGCTCCAGTTGGTTCTCATATAGATATGTGGCTCTGCCTCTTAGTTTATTAAGGGAAATTGAATCATATTTTGGGAAGTAATATCTTTTTTTTACCTTTTTATTTATTTTATTTTATTTGGTCAATTTCAAAGATTATTCCTTGGCTACAAAAATCATTTTCTATTCTTCCCTCCCCTCTCTCCTCCCCTCTGTAACAAGGGAATCACTTTAAAAGACTGATATATATTAATTTAAGGTCGCCAAGGAATCAGCTATGTAATTCCTAAATGAAAAACTCAAGTCAGCCGCCAGCCTTTTTTGGAGTTTAATTACAATAGGAGTAAGAAAGGAATTAGAGATAGAGAGAGAGAAAAAGGGAGAGAAGGGAATAGGGCTTAAATACCCCTTCTGTTTAGGTTGGGCCAAAAGGCCCAAGCCCTTAGATAGCTGGGGCAAAGAAAAGAGATCAGTCCCTATTACTCACGTGTCCAAAATGGAGAAACAGTCTCAGAGGCCCCCACCTTCAGCTTCCTTCAGAGCAAGCCTTCTCAGAGCCCAGGAACCACACCGACCAAAACCTCAACCACCTCTTGGAGGCTCCAGACCCCCTATCTTTAAGGAAACCATCCAAGTTCCTCCCCTCAGTTCTCCCATCTACCAATCACTCTTCATCAATTTCCCTGTGCCAATGGAGGCTCTAGCTTAACCCAGGACCGCCCAGAGGTTTCTGGCTTTTGCACATGTCTGTTGAAGGTCATATTTTCAAATGATTAAATCTTTACTCCTTTGCTACAGCCCTTTCTAAATCCTGTTAACTTGAGTATGGTAGAGATTGGAATAATTAAATTTTGATCTAGGCTGCAGCCCTTACTCAATCCTATTAGGACTGAATAGGGTGGAGATTTATTCCAATTATCTCCATTGTATCAATTCTAAAATCAATCAAGACTCAAAGAAATTCCTGTTCTATGCTTAAGCATAGGTCAAAGTCCTTTCCATTGTTCAGCAAGGGGTTTCTGTCCTAAAGTAATCTTAAGAAGGGAAGAGAAGGAACCTCCCATGCCAATAGGGTTCCCATTCCAATAGACTATCAGTAAGAAATTTTCCAAGTATGAAATATCCCAATGGTGAATTTTCCAACATTTATAAGTCTAAGGAATTTTGAGGTTTACACCTCCCATAGCCGACATGCAATTCCACTGGGTATTGCATGTGTCCTTGATCAGAACCCATTTCCATGTTGTTGGTATTTGCACTAGGATGTTCATTTAGAGTCTATATCCCTAATCATATACCCTTCGACCCATGTCATTGAGCAGTTGTTTTTCTTTGGTGTTTTCACTCACAGAATTTTTCCTCTGAATGTGGATAGTGTTTTTTCTCCTGTATCCCTCCGGGTTGTTCAAGATCAATGCATTACCACTAATGGAGGAGTCTATTACATTCGATTGTACCACAGTGTATCAGTCTCTGTGTATGATCTCCTGGTTCTGCTCCTTTCGCTCTGCATCACTTCCTGGAGGTTGTTCCAATGGGAAGTAATTTCTAAAGAAATCCTTCAACCATTTGTCACAACCCTGTAGAAACTGTCTCCTAACATGTGCCAAAGATTCCTGGGAATCAGGATTAAACCCATTAGTCCCTCGACATTTTCTAATAATCTGTTGATAAAATTTGAAGGATGTTCCCTTTTTTTTTGTTGTTGTAGCCTGTTGATCTTCCCCCATGCATTGGGATGTTCAGACAGTTGTTTGATTGCTTGCAACAAGTCTTCATGACCTTTCTTTAGATAACTCATGCTTAGGAGGTTTGCAAAATCAAAATCCTCATAGGACTCAGGCCAGCTAGTAAGAGAGGAGTCCTGTCTGGTCCTAGCAATAAAATTCTTGTGTTCTTTGGGGGCAAAAAGTTTCCCCTAAAGAATCTCAACATCCCCAAAATCAAGCTCATACAATCTAAAACTCTTTTTAGTTCTTTTAATGCTCTATGGGGTTCAGAAATGAATTTTGGAATTCTTTTATGTAGTGAATCCAAGTCTTGGGTGGTAAACTTGTGGATCTTTGCATGTAAGATGCCAGAGTCAACTTTGCCATATCTCAGAGAGGCATGATCTTGTGTGCTCCTGAGGTGCTATCAGATGTATTATTGCCTTGAGTTTCAGTTATGCCTGTTGTGGTATTCACCCCTACTGCTCCTAATGCTGTACCCTTAGTAGTCTTAAGAGTCCTTGTCCATGTCAGTATTCCCAGTCACATCTTCTGTAGTCCCTTCCCCAGTCACCATGTCCTTCCCCTTTCCCATGTTTTCTTGTTTTTTTAATCATATTTTAATCATAATCACTGACAAATTTCAGTTAGAATGGGTGTCTATTCAAATAATGCCTCCAATCTATTGTCAAGGACCATTGTTTTAATAGTTTTCTTCTGCATGATGATACTAGCTCCAACCTTGATGTAATTTAATGTCTGAACCATTGCCATGAAAACTACATATACTTGAGGGAGAGTGTTCCAGAGAAAGGACATAGTCAAAAGGTATCTGGGTCCAAGAGGTTGTTATGTTTACCATAGTACCAATAGTATTATCAATTATTCCTGATATTATGTTATATAATACACAATATCCCCAGTAAACAATCAAAACCCCCATTAAAGTTGCCTAGACTTTGCAACTGCAACATCTTTTCCATGTAATCCCTTCTGTTGTTTCTACTTTGTCTTTCTTCACTTAGTTATCAACATATCAGATACTAAGTGTTTATTTCTTAATAGATGTTTCTTGACAATGGCTACTCTACCCAGGGGCTCTAGCTGTTGACAGTTGAAAATGTCTGCTCTCAGACTTCTGGGTTTTTCTTTATAGGAATCAAAATGTCTGATCCTATATACTGGGTGTTTTTGTCCCGCTACTTTAATATGGCTATATTCCCCTTTGAGTTCCAACTGTCAGTTTGTGACAGTTGAAAATGGTGGATCTTTTTCCTGGGGTGCTAAATTGTATTAGAGGGTTGGTTTGGGTATAATGGAGGAAAAGTAGATGATAAATGTCCAGAAGGTAGAAGGAGAGTGAGATGGATTCCCCTTTTCAGTCTTTCTTGAAATATGTCTCCCCACTAACCCTGCCTTTTCTCCTCTCTAATAAATGATTTTAATGGGTGAGCTTCTTCCCTTGGGGGAAAGAGAAAGAAATAAGCTTTCTCTTCAAATATGACAAGGAAGTCAATTTAAGATAACTGGCAACTTTATTCTAACAAATTGTGGTTAGGGGTAAGATAAGCAAGATGTCTGCAGGTTGGATTTTATTGGAAAGAGAGTAAGGAAGTCCCTCTCTGTCTAAAAATATCTTTTTCCTCCCTCTTCCCCCCAAAGTTGAGAGACCCAGGCTTGTCATCCTGGTCTCTAAGAGGCTCAGGGTTTTGTGATCCGTAGTCTTTATCACAGCAGAGCCAATGTTCAGACCCAGGGTGTCGCAAGAGCTGTGTGAGATCTTCTGATGCTGTTATTCTTCTCAGTTTCTGCCATAATTCTTAGTGCCTTTGGGGTGATGGTGGTTAGAATCAGTGAGGGATTTTGTATGGAACAGGAGAGAAATCTATGATCAGCCTGTCACTCTTGCTGTCTCAAGATAGAGATCAACTGTCTCCCACATGGAATCTCTCTTCCCTCAAGATTCCACCACCATTCCCTCCACTCCTCCACCATTCCCCACTGTGGATGAAAACCTCTGCATGTCTTCCAGGCTCTGTTCTTCAAAGTCTCTGGATCATTCCTCTATCACAACACTTCTGACCTTTTTGTTATTAATGTTTAGAATTCATCTATTTCATTAAAGATTCACTTTCCCCTGTTAAAATTGTACTTATAGTTTTCTAGGGTAAGTTATTCTTTTTAAGTCCATATCTTTTGCCTACTGGTGGTTTATCATACTTCAAGTTCTTCATTTCTTAATAATGGTGATTCCTAAATCATGTATGATTCTAACTGTGGTTCCTCATTATTTGAATTCTTTTTTTCTCTGGCTCTCTGCAGTATTTTTTTCTTTGATGGAAGCTCTGGATTTTGGTTTGGACATTCCTGGAAACTTTCAATTTGTAGTTTTTGTCAGTAGATAACCAGTAGATTCTTTTTCTTTCCACTTTTCTTTCTAATTTAAGGGACATGGACAGTTTTCTTTTAAGATTTCTTTAAATATAATGTCTTGGTTCTGTTTTTGGTCATGTATTTAAATAGTTCAATGGTCCTTATTTTTTTAAATTTTTTTCCTTTTTCTTATTTTGTTTTTTAAGTCAGTTGATTCTGCTATGAGATATCATACATATTCTTCTATTTTTTCAGTCTTCTGACTTTATTTGCTCCATTATAATTTTCAGAGATTTTGTTGCTTGGGCAAGATTTTGTTCCTCGAATGCCAAGCTGTTAAATGCCTTTTTAATTCTTTTTTTTTTGTTAGGTCTCATTTCTTTTCCAATTTTTTTCCTCAAGAGCTTTCATTTCGTTTATAAAAACATTTCATCTTTTTTTTTTAACTCTTATCTCTTCTAGGAATTCTAGTTTAATTTGTGCTCAAGTTATTTTTTTCTGAGGTATTGCTGGCAGATGTTTTGGACTTATTCTCTTTATCTTTGTGCCTTGGGTGTCTCTACCTCCATAATAGATCATTATGGTGGTGTACTTTTTATGTTTATTTATTCTTTTAGCCTACTTTCTGCCTTTAGACTTAATGCTAGGTCTAGTCTTTGCCACATTTCTGGAAGGAAGGTCTGGGTTGATCCTGTTGATGTTCTATTGGGAGACTGAGTGTTGTTATTCTAGGATCTCAGGGACCAGCTGGAGAAGTAGAATCTTTCAGTGTTCCCATGAATGGTCTGATCCAGGGCAAAGTTTGCTGCCCCACCCTGGTATGACTCTTTAAGTTACTGACCTACATTTGGGGTTGTACAAGAATAGAATCCTGCTAGATCCAACTCACACCAGTGTGAAGGGTTACATTTTTGGGGGCAGGAGTTTGATCAAAAGCTAGTGCGCAGCTTATTAAATGCAAAACACTTAGTTTATTATTAGGAAATATGGATAGGAAATAGGAAGGAGGAAAGTGAAAGTAATCTTATAATAGCTTATAACTATACCCAAGATCCCAATCCTGACTAACTTTATTCTAAAAAACCCTTAATCTATCTGTCTCATTGGGCAATATCTTCTGCTAGGCCGAAGCCTTTGCCTGCTCTCCTATTTTCGCTATCTAATAATATAGCTACCTTATCTACCACTATCTACCTTACTACCCACATTATTAGTAATAAATAATCAATAAAGCTGTTAAGGCCTTAGAAAAAACTCCCGAGAGAGAGCCAGAAACTGCTTCTCCTTTTCCCAGTGGACCCTAAGACCAAAAACCCTTTCCAAAGATCTGCAACTTACAAACTCAGCCACACCTTTCTAACAACAAGTCACCAACTGACAACTTGCATAGCAGGGGGTCTCTTACTCAGAAATCCTATTGCTCCTCCTCTTAAATAAAAAAAGAGAAATTAATAAAAACTCTCATCCCCCTGAGATCCATTGGGGAGACTAATGGATTTTTCAAATAAAGCTATCCTATATTCTATATTATATACAGGGAGAAAGAAAGAGAGAAAGAAAAAACAAAACAATTCTTGCAACATGCAAGTTTCAAATATACAATTCCAAATATTTACAGTTACAGAAATTACAATTACAAAATTCATACTATTCTCAAATAAAACCTATTCTGATTATATTTTACAGAAATAAGAACCTAAAGATATTTATTCAAATACACCTTACAATTACTATACACACAAATAAAACAAGAAAATAAACAAAAATCTTATATACATATTATATGCCTCAAAAAATAAACAAGACCCTTATATATACAATTAATTAGCTAATATATATACATCTAACATTATTCATCTAATATATATAAATCTAATATATCCCCCTGAGGTGGATCTAATCTCTCTCTCTCTCTCTCCATATATATATATATATATATATATATATACACATATTTATACATCTATCTAATATATGTTCTAATATATTATACATCTACTATATCCCCCCTGATAAGACCAGCTAGCTAGAAAGTTCTATTGGTTCAAAATGGCAGAATTATAGGATCCCCTTTGGTCTGGGATACTTGCGCTGCTTTTCCTCTATTTAATGGGCTAAATGCTTGAAGTGATTCCCTGCCTAGGATCTGAGCAATACCATTGTTGCTGCTGGCTTCTGAACTTCCTTCTTTTTCCATTCACAGCCCAAGGCCTCCTTATTCAGGAATGCCATTTTCCTACATAGGTCTCTTTCTTAGTCTGCCCTGGGCCTGTCACCTAGATTGGACAGAGATGAACAAAGGTGCCTTTTGTCTCTGTTGCAATATGGTATGGGTGTGGTGATGTCCTCCATTGTTTTGGCAGCTCCTCTAGCTCAGATATATAGCTTCTCCCTAGACCCTAAGCCTGTGATGGTGAACCTATGGCATGAGTGCCAAAGAGGGCACACAGAGACCTCTCTGTGGGCATGTGCACCATCACTCATCAGAGTCAGTTACTAGAAAGGCAGAGAGGCTGGGGCAGAGATGCTCCCTTCTCCCCCCTCTCTCCTCTGGCACTTTCCTGCCCCTCTGCCCAGCAGCCCCATGGAAGTGCTTACTTCCTCTCCTGAGTGGAGTGCCTGGGCCATTCCTCTCCCTTTTTCCCTCCCTAGTCTGCTGGTGTAAGGTGGGGGGGAGGGGAAACCTGCTCAGCACTTGGGCCCTGGGGGGCTTGGGGCATAGCTGGCAGGTTGGGGGGTGGGGTGGGGCATGGCATGCAGTATGGGGGTGGGGGTGGGGCACAGCACATGGTCTCTAAAAGGCAATGAAGTTTCAGGTATGCTCCTCATTCATTCCCCTCCCCAATGTCCACAGATTTCCATTTCTGTCTCCCTAGGCCAAGCTGGGCTACAAAAAAGGATTACTGTGACTTTTTTCTGGATTTCTGAATCAGGATTTGGTCTGGTGCGTTTTCTGTTTAAAGAGGAGTTTGTGGAGATGAGCTTACTGCACTGTTTCCTACCTGTCTCCCATCTTGGCTCTACACCCTTCCCAATCCTTTTCACCCCCTCCCACCCACACTTCTGTAGCTATTCTTTCCAAGCACTCAGTAACTTGATGCTTACTTACTTCCCAGATCAAGACTTTTGGGCCTCCCCTAGGCCTGCCCACCCCTAAACAATGCCTTATGCTCATCCCATTCTTTCAGATGAGAAATAAACTGATAAGCTAAGATAATGTTAATGATTGACAAAGACTGAAAGTACAGTTGATAAGAACAAATTTTCCAGAGGGTAATTTGCATTTTAGCTGAGGGCAAGGGAAATGCAATTTTATAAACTTATATGTCAGAATGCAGAATGAAAAATGTATTGCATATAAATTAATATACTAACTTTAGTTTCACACATTGTAAAAAAGAATAAAAATTAAATAACCCAAAATAATACACAATGTTAAGGCTCAATGTTAATATAATAACAGAAATAAAGGATAGCATTTTCTTTATTTAAAGACTAATGCGACTAACATTGGTGGTATTTTTGTTAAATCCCAGTTTTTGAAGACAAACCAATTCAATTATTTATTCAACATAGAATTTTAATAGCCAATTATATATAAGGCAATATAATGTAAAAGTTAGGAACTATGCTCCAAGTACCCTCCAGTGAAACTAATTCTTTACACTATTTCTTTTGGAAAGTGAGAATGAAAGATGGTTACATAGGTTATAGTACCACTATTTTCACTCAGTTCACAAAGGGATGGATCTACATTGCAGAAGGAAACTTTCAGATCTCTAAGATTTCAAGACAGGAACTTTTGTCACATTTAGAAAGCAAAGACATAAAATGAGTCTTAGCAATCTGAAACTTTAAATTGAATTGAAAACTTTTTAGATGTCCAGCTCTGGTCCTAAATAAATCTTAAGAAAATCCACTTAGTTTTTCTTCAATTTCCTTTCCTCAATTTGCAACTTTAAAAACCATTTTTGGGCAGTTAGGTGGCACAGTAGATAGAGTGTCAGGCTTGACATCTGCAAGAACTGAATCAAATCTGGCCTTGGACACTTACTAGTTATGTCACCTTGGGCAAGTCACTTACCCCTGCTTGCCTCAGTTTCCTCATCTATAAAATGAGCTGGAGAAGAAAATGGCAAACCACTCTAGAATCTCTGCCAAGAAAACCCAAATAAGATCCTGAAGAGTTGAACATGACTGAAGAACAAAAAAACCTTTTCAGATATTCAAATAGAGGATACCATCTTTAGTAAGGTGATATAAAAATTATTCTTCTTGCAGTGATTTTTAGTAGTGGTGTTTTTATTTTTTCTGATCTTGAGATAGCCTGTTATTTACTTTCTGAATTGCAAGATTTTAAGAATCTCATTAGAAGTTATAATCAAGGAATTTTTCATCAGCTAACTAGTTATTAATACACATGATTCCATTTTAATTATTATTTCATTTTTCAAAATTTAAAAATGGAGAGAGAGAGAGATCATCATTTGCTCTAGGCAGTAAAAAGCAAATTAGATGGGATTAAGGCTTTTTCATACAGTAATTTTGAAAAGCTGTGATTTCATGGGGATATGGGTATATTCCCTTCACCAAAGCTGATAATAAACTTTCCACTACAATTTGCAGTTTTTTAGTACAAACTACTATACTACTTAATTTTTTTTATTAAAAATTTCCCTCTAAATTTTAGAATCATATTAATCTATTTCTATTTCTACCTTCTTATACCACTAATTATATTCTAATTTCAGGTGCCTCCATTGTTGAAGCAGGAACATCTGAGAGTTACAAAAATGATAAAGCAAAACTATATTGGCATGGGATAGGATTCTTAAGTTATGAAATGCCTCCTGATGTTATTCTTCAGGTAAAACCAAAACTATACATATATATCTTATTTCTCTTTCTCTTGAATTTCCTGATTATAGAATCCCCTTTCCTAGAGGCCTCATGTAATCCCCCTAACTTTTCACAGTTCATGGGATAGTAGGATTTAGAGCTTGAAGGGATTTTAAAGGTCATTCTATAGGCACCACTTTTCCAATCTTCCTGGGGTAAAATCTTAGTAAAATACTTTAGCTCTCCTTAGGTATCAGACATGGTGCTTCTTTTGAATTTGTCCCCTAACCCCTTACACACACACACAAACACACACACACATACACACACACACACACACCAGTATAATATCACTTCACTCTAATCCTTTCTTTGAAATTTATCACTTATATTTCATGTATTTTAATTATGTCTTCCTCACTAGAATGCAAACTCCTGAAGACAGGTATCTCTTTTTAAAATAAATAACACACACACACACACACAACTTAACTGATTGACTGGTATTTCAGAAAGAGGTCAAAAAGGATATTAACTTTATTTTTTTTTAAGCCTGATGTCCATCCTGGAAAGTGCTGGGCATTTCCAGGTTCTAAGGGTCACACTATAATTAAACTTGCCAGGAAGATTACACCAACAGCAGTTACCATGGAGCATATCTCAGAGAAGATTTCTCCCTCAGGAAATACCTCCAGTGCTCCCAAGGACTTTTCTGTTTATGTAAGCATTTTTTTACATTTTAAATTCAAAGTAATTAAAAGGATGAAGTGTGCATTGAGCCTGTAAATACTAACTAGACTATGTAGAAGTGCTTTAATTTAAACAGTGAATCAATGTCACATTTCCTGAAAACACTGTATATAAATTGATTTATTAAATTAAATCAATATTTAAAATTTGTATAGCATGTGCTCCCAACTCAAACCTTCTTTGTATAATCTCTAAATAAAGTTAGATCCACAATAAAAAAGGAGTGATATTACCTTTTTTTATATTTAATTCTGGCAGTATGATACCAGCATTGTCTGCTGTCTTCAACCAGTTTTGTTGTCTTGTGATATTTTGATATTTTCTTTATACTAGTGTAATATTTTTGATTTCCATTCTTCATTTGGCATCACTTCACCCAAGTTTATCCATGTTTGTCTGAATTCTGAACATTTGTCATTCCTTTATTATGTTAATGATATTCTATTTTATTCAGATACTCTTATTCAGCCATTCTACAATTAGGCATATTCTTTTGCTTTTAGGATTTCATGGTAACAAATAATGTTATGAATATTTTTGAAACATTTATCTTTCTCTGTTGCCAGTAAAGTCTTTTCAAGTAAAGGAGTCTCTAGTTCAAAGGTTATGAACAATTTGATGACTTTTTTTGTATACTTCAAAACTGTCTGCCAGATAACTGGACCAATTCACAATTCTACCAAGCAGTGAATTGGTCTTCCTTCTCTTTCAATAGCTCTCAATAAGTTTTCCAATCTTTTAACATTTCTGTTAGCTAATCAAATCATATTTTCATCAAATATTTAATCAAAACATATTTTAACAACAACAAAAGAACATATTACTTAGAAAAATTGAACATCAGTTCAATTACATTTAAATTATAACAAATACTTATTGACTTAGACACTAGGATAGGTCCCTGCCCCACCCCCCCCAAAAAATAGAAGGGGGTATATTACAGACACAGACTATATATATAGTAAAATTACTAAAATTACTTGTACATAAGTATATTTTAGAGCAGCAAAATGTTACGTGAAGTTCAAAAAGAAAAGGTTATTAGTTATTCTGGAAATCAGGGAAAACTAGAAGAAATGTTTTATTTGAATTGAGATCTAAAATATGGGTAGGAACTTACGGAAAAGATGGAGAGCATTTCACACAGTGTACATAAAAGCAAAGAGGTGAGAAATTATGAGTAAGCACATGTAATAATGAATAATCTTGACAGCATATTTAAAGGAAGGTCTTCATGATTGTGGAACCAGATGAAGAAAATAAAAATGTGTAGTCTGAAGAGAGGCAGCACAGGGGAGGATAAGATATCTGTATTCAGGTATTTGATAGACTATCATATGAAAGAAGAATCTGATTTGTTCTGTTTGGTTTCATAAAGCCAAATCAGAATGATAGATAGAAGTTGCAAAGAGGGAAATTTAGGTTTGGTATAAGGAAAAACTTTGTAAAATTCAAGCCATCTAGAATAGGCTGCCTTGGGAGTCCATTTCTTCATTGAAAATCTTTAAGCTGAGACTTGACCATTTGTTGGATATGGTATAATAGGAATTCTTTTTCATTTATGGGTTGCAATAGATAACTGCTTAAGGCCCTTACCACTCTAAAATTCTGTCATTTTCAAGCATGAATTTTTATATGTATCATAAATTTTGCAACATATGACTTATATTAAAATGATTTTGTTATGGTAGTTAAACATTTCTTATCAAAAGTGATCAATTCAACTAATATACTCCTTTTGTGTTATTAGGCACAAAATATTTTTTGAAATAATAATAAAAACACTTTTCTGCCACTCTTTCCCCTTCTAATATTTACCCTCAGGTATTGAATAGAGAGAAAAGCAGGAAAGGATGTATATGAAATGCACTCTAATTTTCATTCAGCTGACAAGGGATTGGATATACACTATGGAAATATATTTATATAACTGTGTGATTCCCAGAGCCTCAGGATAGGAATACATGTTTTACATTTTGAAAAGCAAAGAACAAATTTGATTAGGTACCCTGAGATTTAAGTCAGAAATAAAATATTTTTATATCATGTTATAAAACTAATACAGATCTAAAAGTCATTTGCCATTTTCTTTATGTCCCATAGGCAAAATGCTTTTTTCCGCTATCCTTATGAAAAATACAATCTGCTCTAATGAAAATAGCAATTGTCAGTGTTACTGTTAGAAGTGATGTTCTCATTGCTTTTTGTCCTAACATAATTTTTCACTTGTCTGAAGAACTATGAATGAGTGTAAGTGCTCTCTCCTTCCTTATAATTGAACTTCTATGCAAATATAACATTCTGATTTATATTTTGATACATATCTATCTTCTGTACTAAAGGGTAAACTACTTAAAGTTAAAAGGATATCTTATTTATCTTTAATTTCCTTATACCACTAAGCACAATGCCTTGAACTTGGTAGTTGGCAGACTATAAGTGTTTAGAATATGCTTTTAATATGAATTTGTTGTTCTTTCGTTGTGTCTAACTCGTCATGACCCCATTTGGAATTTTCTTGGTAAAGACACTGGAATAGTTTGCCATTTCCTTCTCCAGCTCATTTTCCAAATGAGGAACTGAGACAAACAGAGTTAAGTAAGTGACTTACTTCGGGTCATATAGCTAGTAAATGTCTGAGGTCAGATTTGAACTCAGGAAGAAGAGTCTTCCTGACTCCAGGTCTAGCATTCTATCTATTGTACCACTTATCTGCTCTTGAATTTCAGTTGAACCCAATATACCTAGTTTTGCACTCTCCACCCTGTAACTGTTTAATCATTGCTACTTGAACAGGGAAATGTGGTCATTTTAGTTAAATCAGTCTGTCACATAGGCCCTAATCTCCATATCTTTCATATTTTCAGGGACTCAAAGAAGAATGTAAAGGAGAGGAAATCTTCCTAGGTCAGTTTATGTATAACAAAAAAGGGACCAGTGTTCAAACATTTCACCTCCAGGTAATAATGAGAGACCTGGGAAAAGATATTTAGATGACAATATGCTTCTCTCCTGGGAAGGGATCTGTTTGGATTTCCTAATAGAAAAAGGAATGTGTGAAAATAATTCTGACAAAAATCTTTAACATTAAGTGGATGAAGAAATGCAGAAATCACATCGACTTATATAGATAAGGTTTCAAAAATGTGATAGCAAAATAAATGTCATACTTTCGTTATAATTACTAGGTAATTTTCAAGAAATTCAGGCAAAAATGAGTATATGTGCATGCTTGTATGTGTGTATAAAATCTGTTCAGGAGAATTATAGGAAAAATAACTGACCTTCTGTGTTCTATTCCTTCTATTCTTGACCTGTGTAATCTGGGTGGAAATGAGGATAGGGTGAGGGAGCATCTCTTCAGTTCTCTGTAGTTCATCGTTTCCATCTGTGTAAAGAGGATTTTTAAAAATGTCATAAAGAAATGAAGAAACTTAACAATTACTTATAAAGGTACATTTATAATCTTTGAGGTGGAGTTATCCACACAATATTAATTTGGATTTATATTTTCTTTGTTTACAGAATGAAGTTTCTGAATACTTACTATGTGTGAAACTGAAAATTCTGAACAATTGGGGCCACCCCAAATATACATGTTTATATCGATTCAGAGTCCATGGTAAGCCAGAAACCGATGGCTTAGGAGCTCCTTAAAAAGAGCAAGGACTGACTAAGGTGAAGTAAACTGACATATCTACCAAATCAAAATAGCCAAAGCCCCCAATAATCAAACAAATGGAATGAAAGCTTCAAAAAGAGTAGTTCACACTTGCATTAAAATAATAAGAAAAGCTGGTTTTCTACAAATAATGAATGCTGTTTGTAAAAAATGTTTGGAAGTTAACTTTAGTTTTCTTGCTTTTTTTATATTCAAATACCATCTCTCCCTACTTTATTTGAAACTGAGTGAGACATCAGTGTGGAGGGCATAATGAACTTGGTATTAAGAAGTTCTGTACATTTCTGACATTTACTATGTGACCATGAATAAGCCACTTAACCTTTTTCATCCTTACTTTCTATATCTACATCCATATCTACCTATATCTGTTTTTACCAAAACCTGTGATTTCGTTGATGTAAGGAATTCCTCTACCATTGTAGATTGATATCTTCAATGCAATTTACGGGTAAGTCTTAAAGAGTATAAGCTAGGGTGCTGACTTGTCAAATAGGGATAATAACATTGACCTTGTCTAAATTTTGGGATTCTGGATTGAATAAAAAAAGTTCCTTATAAACAATAAGCTGTAGAAAAACCTCCTTTAGAGGTACTTTTATTCAACCTTCCTCATTTAGCAGAAAAGTTATTTGAAATTCAGAAAGGAGAAGTGGTCACATTGCTAATAAGCAGAATAAGCAGGATTTATATTCAGGTCTTCTAAGTGCTGGACCTAGTATTCTTTCAATTATGTTATGATGCCTTTAATAACAATAATGATAACAGGATGAATAAAAATGCCAAGAGGCAGTAGTTCTGAGTATTAAATTATTTTATTAATTGACCAGTCAATACAAATTAATTTGGTCAAATTATTCTCTCAATTATTGAAGGAGCCTGAGTTCCCACATGTGGATTTCTAAATGTAATTTGGGAGTTCATTATTCAGCTCCTCCCTTGGATACCCCAAGATAACTCTAAATGGTGAATAGACTATAGGAAGGTGGTCCATCAAAACTCTCAACTCTCCCTTGTCCCTTAGTTGATGGTAGTAACATAATTGGCCCCATGGCCCCCAAAGACTGGGGGTTGAAATGGAGTCCAGTCCGGTCAAGAATGACCTTCTGTAATATTTCTCAATGAGAAACTGGAGGACTAGATTTTGCCATTTGCAGGCACTTCTGGCATAAGCTGGTTCTTATTTACTGAGTAAGATAGATCTCATAATCTCCCTTTCTCTCTACCAGGTTCTAGGGTAGGGCATTCTTTAAGGTTTCTAGGAAGAAAGGAATGAGTACAGAGGTCAAGGAAAAGATTTAAGTCTCTAATTTTAAACCCAGGCATAGTAGTAATTCACATTAAAAATAAATTCTCTCAAACACTACCCTCAAAACCTACCTATAATCTATATCAGGGGGTTACTGGCTAGCCCTTCTCTGCCAGCTAAATATGACACAGGAAAGAGTGGAGCAATTGGTGTTTCTCCTTGAGCTATTAACACAAGAAGGCAAGAGAGGTCAGAACAAATCAGAAACACTACTATCCTGCCTGGTGAAAATTCTATAATATAGAATGTAATGACCATTAAATGGGTTAACCATAAGTGCACATGAAATGAAATGGATTGAAAACATAATTTCATTATCTGCCAGCATAATAGTATTACAAAAAGAAAGTAATGTAACATTTATACTGCCTCTGTTGGTTATCTCAAAACTTTTGATATAATTCCCTTGTCATGGTTTATCCATGTGTTACCTTATATAAAATAGGCCCAAGTAAAGTGAGAACACTAGAACATTTAATGTCCATGTAGAAAAAAATACTTTAATTTAGGATATACTAACAAAATAATATCAAGCACAATTGATATAAATGGAGTCATTTTCAGAAGGAGAGTTTAAGCCATTATGATTCTTCTAGTCTTAGTTTTACTATTAATCTCTCTGAGATATTACTAGGTATAGTTTATAAATTAAGGAGAAAGCTGAATCAAGACTATATTAAAAGTCTCTTTCATCTCATGAAAATTTTCTTGAATGAAATTCAAATATCATAGACTCAAAAAGTATTAAATTCACCAAAGAAATATAGAGATAAATGACTTCAAGTTTAAATCCAGATAGAATATTAAAGTAATGGATAAAGGCAATGTCTATATATACCTTATTTTGTTTCAAGCAAGACTCAAAAAGAAGACTAGAGCTAAATATATTAAAAGATATTGGCCTCCTGGAATCACAGCTGAATGGAAAGAACATGTTTAAAGCAATTAAAATCTATGCAATATCAGTTTCGATGTATAATTTTGGATCTGCATTATCAATCACAACATATTTGGAAAGTATTCTATCAACAACTCTTACAGCATTCATGAGACACCGTCATCCTTACTCTGGGTCACTTATAAAGAGACTAGAACTTCCTTACTAAAGAGGAAGATTGATTGACATTTTATAGCAAATGATAAACAGAAGAGTCTAGAAATAATGTTCCAAACAAGCAAAAGTTATTTCACTAAAAAACAGCCAAGGATGATAACTGTTACTACACATGATCTTAGCCAAAAGGTTGAGAAGCGAAGGGATATGTTACAGATAACAGAGTGGTTGCCATAAACTGTGACCGCGAAAATGTGGGTTTCAAGACTTTGAATTGCCAAAAACTGTAAAGATAATTTTTAGTGTCTTGATTTAAATAAAAAATAGGTGGTCGCCATGGGAAAATTCCCAAATATGAAATATCCAAGTCAGCTGGGTTTAATGGAGATTTTAATTAATACAAATTAAGGAATTAATGAAAGGGAGAGAGAGAGTAGGAGGAAATAATGAGAAAAGGGCTAGGCCAGCCTAGGCTTAAGCCTTAAGAGAGAGAGATCAGTCAGTCTTTAATCCACTCACCATAAGATTTGTCCCAAGCAAGATTCTAGTGTTCAGAGAGACCCACCAATTCAGCTCCTCAGCTCAACTAAGTTCAGCCACCGAGCCCTCCAATTCAGCTTTTGGCAAGCTGAACCTCACTTTCAGAGGCCTTCTGGCCTCCTTTTAAAGAGAATTTTCTCCTATGTCACCTCCCCTAAGTTCTCACATCTACAAATCACGGTAGACTTTTTTTTATAGGACTGACCATTCTTAATTCACACCTGAGTAGACTAAACTTTTGAGTAATTCACACCTGAGTAGACTAAAACTTCACACCTCTTTTGTTAAGCTTGTCCCTTGCAAGTTTGCAAGTTGCATGACCTTCATAGGTACTTAGCACCTTTTTGTATTAGATATAAAAATAGACTTAGCTTAAGGGCTTTTGCCTTACTACTATAAGTATGGGTTAAGTACTTTTCATTGTTCAGTAAGGAGTTTTACAACTTTATCTTCCCCTTAAGGTATGCCTAAATATGGGTATAGTAAGGTTAAGTTCTCAATACATTCCTGATCAAGTACTTCCATTGTTTAAATGGGGGTTAACCTTAATCTTAATCTTAAGATAATGTTGCAAGGTAGAGTTGAGAATTTTTAAGATTCACAGATGATAACTGATAAATATCATTGAATTTGCTGAATATAAAATGTGATTTATACTTGGGGCCTAAAAAATAGCCCAGAGCCAAGAATGGAATAAATATCACCTCCATGAACACCATCCAGGTGAACTTCTTATGTCAACAAAGAAACAGTAAACAAATGACTAAGCCTTGCAAATTTGTGGTAACCTAGAGATTTAAAATGGCAATTTAGGACCAGGTCAAAGGCATAAGAAATGACAAAAGAATTGTCCTTGTGCAACACATCAGTTGAGATTTTTTTTTAAATTGGCACCTAACAAATAAAGACCTAGTGAAATTTAACATAGTAGCTAAAATTACACACCAGAAATTCACTGTCTTGTGTAAAAGAAAATTTAATTAAACACTAGAGTTTATATTCATTATTTTATGCTTGTGTAACTATATATTCTCTACATGTAATTCTATTAGATATTTTCATGATAATTTGTATCATAATAGTCAACAATAGGGAATAACTACAATCAATAATTGATTAAATAACTGTATGAGGATCAGTAATCAATAATTGTAATATGCTTAAAACACAGAATTCTCTATAGATATCTTTGCCAAGGAAAATTTGTGAAAGCCTTCTTAGAATATATCCAGGAGTTTCTGAGGCCATATTTCATTTTGCTCTGAAGGTACAGAATAACCTTGGCTATTCTCATTATTACCATATATGGAATAGGCTCCTCTGTAATCTGTCCTATAAAAAAGAAATATGGTAAGATCTGACATTCTTGCCAAGAAAAACAGACCTTTAACTGTCACAAGAAAAACCGCAGACAAGAAAAATCCCACTGGAAGACCTCTTCTAAAATGAATTTGTATAATCTAGCTTAGGTATGAATATCATATCAATTAAAAGCTCAGGGTCTCAGGCCATATTGGAGAAACATATGTATAACATGCATAAGTAACAAATTCAGTTTTGCTCAGAAGATTGCTCCCAGTATTTTTATTTTACACTTGGACTAAAAAATAACAAATACTCATCCTACAAAAACATGCTTCTAAAAGTTCTGGAAGCCTCAACGAATAAACTGCACAGGAACCTGCCTAGCCTGTTGTCTCTATGTCTCTGTGCCCAGATGTAACACGGGTTCAGAAAAAACTTGTGATCAATTTTTTTTTTAAATAGAATAGAAAAGGAATAGTTTAAGAACTGCTGAAGAGGTAGAATAGATAAGATTAGGTAATTTCCTGGAAGTGAGATATAAGGAACAGTGAAGAGTCAAGAATGATTTCAGGATAGGGAATCTGGGTGAAGAATGATAGGGCCCCTGACAGAGATAGGAAAGTTGGAAGAGGGGTACATTTGGGAAGCAAGACAATGAGTTCTGCTTTGGAAATGTTGAGTTTAATATGCCTACCAACTGAAAATATACAATCTGTAGACAGTGACATGGGATTCAAGTTCCTTAGAAGAGAAAATAAGGCTAAAAGGTTCACCATCACTGATCACTGAAGGACAGAATAGTTAGCAATACCAAATGCTACAGATAGATCAAGAAGTATATAGACTGAAAAGGTCACTGAATTTGGAAATTAAAAATCATTAGTAATTTTGGGAGAGAGTAATTTTAGTTTAGTAATAAAAGTCAGAAACCAGCCTACAAGCATATGTGAAGTGAATGAAAAAGGAAGTGGAGGCTCTGAAAAGAAATAGTTTCTAAAAAAAAATAGTTTGACTATAAGAAAAATCAGATATAGAATGATACCTCAAAGGAACAGTAGGATCAAGTAAATTTTTTTTTAAACCCTTACCTTCCGTCTTTGACTCCAATGCAGGAGAGTGGTAAGGGCTAGGCAATGGGGGTCAAGTGACTTGCCCAGAGTCACACAGCTGGGAAGTGTCTGAGGCCAGATTTGAACCTAGGACCTCCCATCTCTAGGCCTGGCTCTCAATTCACCGAGCCACCCAGCTGTCCCCGTAAATGTTTTTTAAAGATGGGAGAAACAGGGAATGTTTATAAGCAGCAGGAAAAGAATTAGCTGATGAAGAGAAATTAATGATTACAAACAAAATGCACAAAAATCAGTGTAGTTATTAAGACTAGAAGTAAGTGGTAAATATATTTGCAGCAGTTTTCTCCGATAAAGATCTCACATTCAAAACATATAAGGATTTGGTTTAAATTTATAAAAATAAGAGCCATTCCTCAATAGATGAATAGTCAAAGGATATGTTTTCAAAGAAAGAAAATCCAAGTAATCAACAAGTCTGGAAAAAATGCTCCAAATCACTAATAATTAGAGAAATGTATATTAAAGCAATTCCAAAGTTCTACATACCCATCAAATTTATCAAAAACGGAAAAAGATAATTGTTGGAAAGGGTATAGGAAAATAATCATTCATACAATGTGGAATTGCTTTAGCCATTTAAGAATGTAATTTGAAAATATGCCCTTCCAAGTTATTAAATTTTATATAGCTTAGATCTAGTAATAAAATTATAAGGCTCATATCCCTAAAGAGAACAAAGAAATAGGAAAAGTACTTATTCATATTTACAAAAATATTTGCAGCAGTTCTTTTGGTATACCAAAGAACAGGAAACTAAAGGGGTACCTATCAACTGGGGAATGACTAAAACAAATTATGACATTTGAATGTATTATAGTGCTATTTGAAATGACAGAATAGAAAGTTTCTGAGAAACCTTGGAAGACTGGTATGAAATATAGAAAGGAATGAGAAGAACAAGAAAAATTTATGCAATAACATTATAAAGGAAAATAATTTTGAAAGACTTGAGTACCATAAGAGATGTAATCACTAGTTTCTGAATAGTATAACCCCTCTTTTGACAGATTGATTTGGGATGTATAATAATATACATTTTGGAACATAGCCATTGTGGGATTTGTTTCCTTTGATTATGCATATTTGTTATAATGGCTTTTTTTTTTCTTTGTTTCCAATGGGGGTGAATGAAAGGGAGAAGATGAATAAGACTGGGTAAAAAATAAAGAAAAGAAGGTTCACTGAAGCATATTTATTTAAATGCAGAGAACAGAAGACCTGAAAGAAACACAAACAAAACAGTTTTGAAAGCTACAGTTTTAATTTATTATATACTTAAATGCAAGTTATCTGTAATAGAGATCTGTAGCTTCATGTACAATGTTACTTTTCTATTTTACCATGTATATGGAAATACCAATTTTGTTCACTATTGAGAATAAAAAAAAAGTCTAGCTTCCTTCAAAGTTTAGCTCAAGCACAACCTCTTAATGTGAGGTCTTTCCTTATTCCCTTAGTTGTTAGTACCTCTTCCTACATCCTTGCCCTGTGGTTACCTTTTATTTACTTTATCTACATTTTGTTATCTTCTACATATACATGTTTCTCAGTTCCCCTATATCTGCTTCCTCTTTAGACTATAAGCTTCTGGAAAGCAGGGAACATTTAGTTTTTTGTGTTTGTGTCCTCAGTACTAGCACAGTGCTTGGCACCTGCTTAATAAATGTTGGTTCATTGACTAGAGAGAAATAAAGACAGAAACAGAAAGAGACAAAGAAAGAGAAGAGGAGGAGAGGAGAATGATAACAAAATGATGACTGTTATGGAAAGCTTCCAGAGGAGGCTGGAAGGGGTCACCTCTTCATCATAGGCTAGATGATTGGATTTTGTAATTAAGAGACCACAGGTAACTTTGGAGAGAGTAGTTTCAGTTAAGTGATGAGATAAAAAGTCAGACTGCAAAGGATTGAAGAGTAAGTATAGAGGAAGTAGAGACAAATATAGACAGCTTTTTCTAGGAATTTGACTATAAAAAGTTTAAAAAGATTGAGAATAATCATTTGAGAGAATGGTAGGGTTAAAGGAGAGTTTTTAAGAGATGGAGTATACCTGGGCATATTTGCAGGCAGTGGGCAATGAGTCAGTAGTACATAAGGAGAGATTGAAGATTAGACAGGTAATGTCCAATTAGAGTTTGAGTGCAAAAGATCAGAAAAGATTAGTATGGAATCAAGTGTATAAACAGATAGATTGGCCTTAGTCAGAAGGGGCATATTTTGCACGAATATGCATATTCATAATGAGTTTTGTTTTTCTTTTTCAATGTGTGAAAGAAAGGAAGGTTAAAGGAGAGTGTTTAGATCTGAAAAAAACTGAATTTTTAAAAAGGGGCATATATTTATGAGAGACTAAAGTAAAGGAGAGAATGAGGGATAATGTCAAGAAGTGGTAACATAGGAAAAGAAAGATAACCTGGAAAGTGGCTTCCTGTTTCTAAGTAAAGTGTGATGAGGCAAAGACTCATTTTTATGACCATTCCTCAGAATAATTTTCTGAATCATCCTGTTTCTACCTGTTTCTATGAGTAATTTTCAAAACTTCAAGCTGAGTAATCTTCTTTGTTTCTCATTCTTATGATAATCTCATCATTTCTTAGAGTTTAATTACCATTTCTATGTAGGTGACCTTTAAATGTATATATTAAGTCAATCTCTTTCTGGAATTCTAGTTCTACAATTTGAGATATTTTTCCCCTTATTTTATCAAAAAGTGTAATCATAAGAACCTTTGTCAAATACCATGCTAAAATATGTATATACTGGGTCTTCAGTTTTTCACTAGTAAACCAACCTACTAAGATTTTCAAGAAAATTTTAATAAGCTTAACATAACTTGTTTTTAGAATGGTTCATATTTGGTACTGCTTTCCTTTCTAAGAACTCAAAAAGCAATAGTTAAATAACTCATTGCTGTTCTTCATCCTTTATTTTTGAAGAGGCTCAACGATATCATGGGATGATATTTTGACTTATGAGTGAACTGATTTTAAGTTAGGCAGAATTGTCCAAAGTCATCAACCTCATTTTCTCTTCCAGAGTCCTTGAAATTCAGTGGCAAGTGGATGATCACAGCATTTGGCTAAGCTCTAAGCAATCCATAATGTCTTCTTTCATGTCCTTTATAATTTATTATTGGAAAGAATTGTTCTTATCATTCCATTCTACTGGAGGAAGTCTTCCCATGCTTAGGGTAGAGATTCCCCTCTAACTCACTGACTGGTTGAAGGCCCGTCAGTTACCTTCAACTTAGTCTAACCTGTCCACTGTGGCAGTTTTCCCAGGCTGTGGGCCATTGCATATGCTACAGCTTCTTGGAGCTGTAGGTGAGAGTTGAATACCAGGTATTACCAGGCCTAAAGATAGATGAGTAGCCCTGAAAAGGGTTTGGCAAGTCTTTGCACTAGAGATGCTAATCCTATATGAACTTCAAAGTATTTGGTTAATAATATCCTAAAATTCTGTTAGAGCTAAATTTTATGTGATGCCAAATGTGTAGTTTTTTGCCTCTTTCTCCTTTGGTTTTTCAAAGTTACAATGGTTTGTAACCAATATGTCTGTATGTCTCCCAGTTATTCAGAGGTCCCCAGAGGTACAGTAATAAAGTCTATAAGTTAAGTCTCTACTCTGTGATGTAAATTCAAATGGCTATATCACTTGAAGTCAATTAAAATAGCCCATTGCCTATCTTGGACTTCAATATCCTCTTAATCATACTTTTCCTACCTTTTCTTAACTGAAACTCACTATTTTTGACAGAGAAGATGAATATCAAAAAAGAGATGAATGATTTTTAGAAAAAAAAAAACATTTTTTTTTAACCTTTACCTTCTGTCCCAGACTCAATACTGCATATTGGTTCCAAGGCAGAAGAATGACAAGGGCCAAGGCAATTGGGGGTTAAGTGACCTGCCCAGGGTCACACAGCTAGCAAGTTTTTGCCTAAGGTCAGATTTGAACCCAGGATCTCCTGTCCCTAGGCCTGGCTCTCAATCCACTGAGCCACCCAGCTAGCTGCTCCCCATGAATGATTTTTAACATTGCAGGTTTTTTCACCAAGCAGTGAAGACCTACCCATTACTTGATTTTCTTGATCTGAAATATAATTTTAAAAGTCCTTTTTATTATTCCTTAGAATTTCTCATTTTGCCTTTAATTTTCTGTTAGTCTTATGAAGCTTATTCTATACGTTAGCTTTTCTCATATTTTTACAAATATATGGCCAATCTCCATTTCCTATTAGTTGCCAAGATTTGTTAATTTGAGATTCACATCATCACCCAAATTCCATGCCTATTCTCTACTCCCACAGCCTCTTCCCTTGTTCTGTTCAGACCCTTGTCATGTCACCTTTTGCCTGGACTATCACAATAGCACTCAAATTGATCTTTTAAATATCTGATCCGTTATCCACACAGCTGAACAATTGATATTCCTAAAAAAAAATTTCTAACTACATCATTCCCCGCTCAAAAAGCATGATTTCCTATTGCTTCTAGGATAAAATACAAAATCTAGAATTTGGCATGTAAAAAAACCCTCTACAATATGACTTCCAATATATTTAAAGTATTATTTCATATTACTCTCAATGCACTCTTTTCTTCATTCTATTTATTTAAGTATGTGGGAAAACCATTATATGTCTCTTTTGAAACTTAGTTGTATTTGGCTCAGTCTCTTTTAAAATATTCAGGAGAAAAAAAGCCATGGACCTGGACATGAACAGATTTGGATATGACTTGGAATACTTTAGTGTTTCTTTAAAGAGAAACTTTAGAGAGGATACTTAAAACCTAAATGACCTAGCTTTTTAATCTTGAATATTAATTGCTATCATTCATTACTTTATTAAATATTTGAGAGATATAAAACATGTTTATTTAATAAAAAATCATTTATAACATCTGATATAATTTAGGTAAAAGTACTAAATCTCCTACCCTGATTAAATACACCTCTGAAATATGTCATTTTCCCTGGAGAATTTTTTTGGCATTAACTATTAGCAACAGGGCTGTAAATAGTTTGCTCCAGACACCAGAGAATAAAAGCAAACCCTTGCAAAAATGGTGTTAGTCTAAGGCTCCTTATTTTCTCACACCAGCATAAATATCCTTATTAGTATAGTGTACTATATGTAAATAAGCACCTATGAAAATGATCAGTACCCTTATCCCAAGTTTTACATTTTGACCAAAGCATGTCTTTCAACATAATTGTTTCAACTTGAAATTCAAAGCTAGATAATGTGTGTGTAAAATAAACAAACATTAACAGCATCTGGATTGTTCCCCAGATCATTCTGTGATTCAGCTACAAACCCCTGTGGTTGTAATCAGGACTATTTACCTCTAACCAGCTTCAGTGAGAATTACATTAATACACTGCAAACTGAAAACAACATATATGTCATGTGTTAATCACAACCAAGAATATTTAATGCTTCATTTTCTAGAATACATAAACCCTCCCCCTTTTCTTCTTACTGATACATGAAGTCTAGTTCTAGTTCTAGATTTAAGTCTAAAATATCTATACCATTTTTACTTTGTCTCTAATAAAATAATAAGAAAAAAATTTTAAAGAGAAGATACTGTATTTCCACTAAGATTCTACCTTGATCCCTCTGTAATCTATGGTCCTGCCCCTCCAGCTCTAAGTTTAGATGGGCCAGGTTTTATCTTGGGGGCAGACCTTCAAATTCCTCTCTCTTATGTCTTATATCTACATCTAGAATTCCATTTGGTTTCTAACTGGGTCTCCAGAGGTATGGTGAAGCAGGCATTTATTGAGGACAAGACAAGTTTTATTCTTTCCCGCAGAAAAGAAAGTAGAGAAAACATAAAAGACTTGCAAGAGCCTACAGATAAATGCAGAAAGCATATCAAAGAGGCCTAATAGTTCCTAAACAACATAATTCATTTTTTTAGCTAGTCTTACTTCCCCCAGGATTAGTTCAGTCACAAAATTTAGACTCTCATAGTTTGGAAATTGGGCAATGGAATAACTCCCTATCAGGCAAATGAGTTTTACTTTCTAGAGGCCCATTCTGCAGTTTGGCTTCTCTCTTGACTTCCTGTTAGGTTGCTAAACAAGTAATGCCACAACATCCTAGTGAAGTACATCTTTCAGTCCACAAAGACTTGTACTAACATTCTGCTTTAGACTTCTCTGAGGGGTTGATACTCTTCCAGAAGGGAAAGATCCTGGGGCTGCTAGGCTATCCCTCTTCCATACATGCTCAAATAATGTTATAGAACACTCATTTAAAACACTGATTTAAATAACTGGAAATGTAGTAATTGTTCATGGATAGATTCTACCAATAAGATACAAACGATGATACTACCTAAATTTTTTTATAGATTCAGTGCTTGAACCAATCAGATTTCTAAAGAATGATTTCATAGAAGACAGAGCTAGAAAAAAATAAAAAATATTTATCTGGAGAAATAAATAAAATATTTAGAAACTCCAGGGAGATATTGAAAAAAAAACCTAAAAACGAAGACAGATCCAGTGTTACACGTAGGGCCTTGTCGAAACAGCTGCACTCCACAGAACCTTCTTTAGCAACCTTCATGGCTACTGGAACAAATTCTTCTCAACCTCTCATTCCACTAGCAGGGAAGTCTTCATATGCTTGGGGGTAGATATACTCCCATATTTATCAACTTGTTTGAGGCTTGTTGGTTACCTTCAACTTGATTTAGCCTATCTACTGAAATGGTTTTAGTATCTCCTGAAATGGTTTTAGTATCTGCACAGCAAAGAGGAGTCCCTAAAAGGAGAGCAAGTTTCACCACTTTTAAAGACACAGGCAGTCAATCAAGGAGGCTATTCCCACTTATGTGGTAGGGGACTCCATGTTGAGCAAATTAGCCATGCTCGAAAGCCTGGTTACATATAGAAAAAAAATTAGTGTCCTAAGGATACAAGGATTAGAGATAGATTAGGGGGAAAAGTCTTTATCAAATATCTCCAGAAAGGGTCTGTTATCCAAGATTTATAAGGAGTAACCCAAATATGAGTTAAGAGCCGTTTCCCAATAGATAAGTGGCCAAAGGCAGTAGGAGGTACAGTGGACAGCAAGATGGACCTCCAGTTAGGAAGACCTCAATTCAAATCCTGCCTCAGACACTTATTAGCTGTGTGGCCTTGGACAAGTCACTTAATTTGCCTCAGTTTTTCCAACTGTAAAATAGGCATTATAACAGCAACTATCTTGCAGGGTCTGTTGTGAGAATCAAATGAGATAATATTTGTAAAAAGTGCTTAGAATAGTGCCTGATACATAGTAGATTATATATAAAAGGCTTATTACTTTTCTTTCCTCTTCCAAAGGATATGAATAGTTCTTATGGGAATTAAAAACGATTAAGAACCATATGAAATTATAAGGAACTACTAAAAAAATATAAATCAAAATAACTTGAAACCTCAAAAACTGGCAAAGACAACAAATGACAGAAAAAAATAAATGTTGGAGGATCTCTCGAAAATCAAGTACACCAATACATTTTGGAACAATGAATTGGTTCATCAAGTCTTTAAATCAATTTGGAATTATGCTGAAAATGTTTATTATAATGTCCATAGCTTTTGACTCTGAGGTCTAAATTAGTACCTTTTCTGGTAGCAAAGAAAACTTTAGAAGATGCCCATTGATTAGAAAATGGCTGAACAATAATGGTATATGAATATAATGGAATATTACTATGCAATAAGAAGTAATGATTATAAAGAATTACAAGAAGCATAGGAAGACATATAAACTAATGCTGAGTGATAATACACAGAACAAAGGAAACATACTATGTATATATATTTAAAAATAACAAAACCAACAACACTGTGAACACTGTCTGAGCTTGGCCCCTGAGAAGAGTTGAGAGAACACTCATTGTTTCTCTTTGAAGAGATGAAGGACTAGAGTTATGGAATTATATATATATATATATATATATATATATATATATATATATATATATATATAAGCATGTTTGATGTATTAAGTTGGCTTTGCAAATTTTTTTCTTTGTAAATCTTATGTTTATTTTCTTTCCCTTCCTTTCCCAAAGGATATGAATTGATCTTATGAGAATTAAAAATCATTGACAACCATATAAAAGATTAATAGAAATTACTAAAGAAATAAATACAAATCAAAATAACTTACTTTGAACTTCAAAAATTGGCAAAAATGACAAAAGATGGGAAAAGAAAATGTTGACAGTTTACACAAAATTAAGTATACTAATATATTGTTTGTGTAACTATGAATTGGTTTGTTGTCTTTAAAGCAATTTGTAATTATGCTAAAATAAAATTGATCATAATGCCCATAGTCTGACTTTGAGGTCTCATTAGCACTTTTTGTGGCAGCAAACCCCACCCCCATGAAAATGAAGAGAATAAAAAAGATGTGCTCATTGGTTAGAAAATAACTAACCAATTATGGTATATGATTTCATAAATGAGGTGAGATTTTAGTTTCATAAACTCAAAGAATAATATATATATATATATTCACACACATTATATATACAAATATTCCTTAGATGAACACTCTAGGGCTAGTTCAACCCATTCCTGTATAAATGCATCCTTTATACCTATGCAAAAGCAGAAAGGTTCAGCCTTTGAAAAGGATTAAGGTCTTCATCTTTTAAGGTATTCAGGAGTGTCAACTAGTGAAACACTGGTTTGACGGACACAACAAATTTCAGCTTCTTGTTGGAATGGTACACTTAAGGTTGTTTCCTACTTTCCTGTTTCCCATTCTTACTTCACTGCTTCTTATTTCTTTTATCAGGTAATTTAGAATTCTTACTTTCTACAATTATTATATACCATTTAAGATGTGTGTGTGTATATATATATATAATGATATATCAGGTTGTGCCCTAAAGGATCTGGGCTCTTAATCAGACCTTGGATTAAAGTTTACCCCCTCCCCCACCCCAGCTCCGCCCTTCACGGCTCCCTGTGGGTATGGAAGCCAAACACTGAGACTGTACCTGCCAGCAGCTGTTCTCCCCTTACCAGTAGCAACAAGATCTAATAAAATGATCTCTGTGTGGGATGACTCTTTTCATCTAGACTCCATTGTATTATAAAGGGAAGGTTGGTAGATCTCTCGGAGAGTATGTTATAGAGAGGGTTTTTCTTCAGGGACAGGTTGGACTAGGTCATCTCTGAGGTTCCTTTAAGTATAAGAATTCTGTGATTCTGTGAAATCACTATGAAAATGTCAGTTGTTAATGCTATCCCTTGTGAGAGGGGAGAGGGGTTGTTAACAAGAAATAATTCTTTAATCCAAAGTTATCCCTAATGGTAGAATTTTAGCCATTAGTTTCAGGTCAGTAAGTATATAATTATCCTGTCAACTTTAGGGGCAGATTCTTTTGTAAAAGAAGTAATTGCAAGTGGCAGATTTCCCCCCTACTTCTCTAAACTTTGTGTAAAAGTTGTATAAAGGCAGACTTCAACATATTTATTAAGTACCTACTAAAATTAATGCATAACTATGCTTGGACATATATATGTGTACATATATATATACACACAAATCTTTACTGTATTTTCCCATGCTAGTAGATGAGATAAAACAAAAAACTATAATGCATTTTCCCCCTACATCAATGATTTAATTGGGAACAGTTAATTATTTGATGAATGCACCTTTTGGAAATAAGATGCAGACCAATCTCTGTTCTGCAACTTTTGGTAGAGAATTGTCTGAGGCACTAAGAGAGTGTTTGGTTCAGGGTCACAGAGACAATATACCTCAGAGGCGAGACTTGAACACAAATAATCTTGACAACGAGGTTGCCTCTCCTAATATAAAAAAAGAAAATGATACATTAGGGAAACAAAAAGTTATTTAAGTACAAGGGGTAAAGGGATTATTTCTGAGCTAAAAGGGTTGTTTTCTAGAATTCTTGTCTTGATATATCTTAGAAACATGCCATATATTTCATAACAAAGCTTCTATTTTTTTCCACTTAACTATGAGATAATTGGATGGAAGGGTGACTTAAAAGCATTTTTCTGGCCTTGAATTTGGATCAGGGGCTAGGATGAGGAATCATTTGAGGTGGGTCTTGAAAAACATAATTTTTGCATATGAGTGGACCAGAAGGTATTTTAAGCACAGGTAAAGAATGAGAAAAGCATAAATGTGGGAAAGGAAAGTGCTTGGGGAATTGTGAGTAGACCAGTTTGACATGCATAAAGTTTGGAAGAGAAGCAGTGTAAGATAAATGTAGGAAGGTAAATTGGAGTCTAATTATTAAAAGCTTTGAAATCAAGAAAAGAACTTTGTATAAACAGGGAAAAATGATTTTTTTTTTTAAAATCAGAAAGTGACTTGACCAGATCTGTGAACTGTGAAGTTTAATCTAAAGGGTGTAAAGTGGCTAAGGCCAGTACACTAATCCCAAACATTTCTCTGCCACAAGACTCTGAATCAGTCATCAGTTCCTGATGGCAACAAGATCATCTAAGGCAGCCACATAGATGCAGCTTCAAAATCAACTACTTTGCCAACCACCTCTATCTGTAGATGTTCTGCATCTGCTACCCTCTCTTTAGAAGACTGGGATCACCTGGGGACAAGTCTTGCTGAGTCCCAAGTCACAATTATCTCACTGACATTCTAATTGGAACCTTGGGGATGTTTATAAAGTTCCTCTATTAACTAAATTCTACCCAGTCTGCACTCCCTTTCCCTACCCATAGTTGTCTCTCCAGCCTTGTATTATCCTGAATTACATGTACTTCGTTCACACTTCCCTCTCTGCTTCTTTATCCCTATCCATTTCAGCCCAGTCTATCACTATCTGCTCCCTTCTAGACCTTTCTTCTATGCCCTTTGAACCCCTATTCTTTTATAAAGAAATTTCTCCGTATTTTGTAGTCCAGAAAGAGAATCCGAATCTTCTACTAAGACTTTCTTTATCTGTTTTCCTCTCATGTCCCATTCCAATGCCTACTATCCCTTCTGTGGAAATCTAGGTGACTGGCATCTCCCCATTTCTGACATCAGAGGTGGGAAGTAAAAAAGATCACTGCCACCAATCCTTTTAAAATATCTTAGCTTTCTTAAAGCATAGATTGAAGATTCCCTCAGAATCCCAAAGAAACCTCTTTCTGCTGTAGCATGAAAACTTATTATAATAGCCAAGGCTTCCAGATGACACCTCTTATTGTATCCCTTTCGTGACCTCTCATTCCCACAGTGTGTTAGATGTAGCACTAGTATGTGTTCAGGTGGGCTAGGAGGCAGCTGTTGGGCTGATTATGTTCCTTCCTTTATTGCCTTTATTGCCTCTGCTTTCTCTTTTCTGCTTACTTGGCCTTCTCTTAAACATGCCAAATAAAAGGGCCAGTTACTATTTGCAGCATTGATTGCCTTATCAAATTCTTTTGTGAATGCTCTTTAGTATCAGTGGTAGACCCCAATGCCTTTACCCTGATGCCTTTATCTCTCTGAACTTTTCTTGTGTTCTTTCACATCTTCAAATTCACTGAAACCTAATTTTCACATAGGAAAAACTACAGTCTTGATGACCTCCACTGGGAAAACCATTCTTTTATCACTTCACCCAGTTTAAAGGGCAGATGTGTGTTTCTGTTCCTCACTCCACATCTAGGTAACATTGCTCTATAACCACTGTTTAACAACTCAACCACCTTTTTTCTAGTTTAATGCCTTGAACTGTACTAACAGTCACTTAAAATGAATTTTTATTGAATAGAATTAACTCTTTTGACCAACCATGGGCACTTCCAAGCTTTTTTCAGTGACTTTATCATATACTTTAGTCTTCCTTTTCAGCCTCAGACCTTACATAATTCTTGAAGACTTCATCAGATCATAGCTTTGGAGCTAAAAGGAACTAAATATCTAGTCCAACATCCTAATTTCATAGATGAGAAAACTGAGTACTAGACCAGGTAAATGATTTGTCTAACAACACAAACCTGTGATTCCAATCTAGGTATATTGATTTCAAATTAGGCATTATTTCCATTATAAAAGGTAGAACATTCATCTGAAAACCTATCCTAATGGTTCCTCAAACTTCATGATTCCAATGACCTCCCTTTCCACTCCAATTTATTTATAATTACTCAAAGTTGTTCTACAATAAAAATCCTTATATCTAAAAATTATTTCTGACCACAACCTTCCCTTCCACTTTCCTACTCCTTTAATTTTTTTCAAACCTTTTCCTTCAACTAATCTGTATCCTCTCTATTCAAGATCCCTGTTCTAGCTTTATATCCCTTAATTATTTCAGCAGTGCACTTGATACCAACTCTGGAATCATTTATTCCTTTGTCTTTATTCCATTCCCTAACAATCAATAACTTCCATTTGTTTGGATCTTTTCACTCGACTACAGAATTCATTCATTTTAAGTTTCTGCTACTTAGCTTTAGTAGAGTTCTAAGCTGTGTTTGGCAGTCCTCTTAATTCCCAAATGCATTCTCCACAGCAACCTATAACAGTCAGGAAGGGAATGTGGCTAAAATCACCAGGGCAGGAAGTAACTGTTAAGGCTGCAGCACTGGAAAGTACACCAGTGCTTCCATTCTAAAGTTGGTTGAAATTAGTGCATCGTGGCTGCAGAGAATAATATACATGGCTGTTATTTGATTCTTTAGACTACTCATAAGTCTAGTGCCAAAGAGTTAACAAATACAAGAAAAGATAAAAAATAAGGCAGGATTTTTGGAGCTAAATCCGTAGGTATCTTTTCCTTTGTGTGTACTTTGCTTAGATTTCTGGCAAATTTCTGGCAGGGCAACCAGAAGAAATTCTCTCATGCATGCTCCCTTTTGGTCTATTTCATGTGTCTGCTGCTATGCTGAAAAGGTTTGGGCACACAGAATCTGATAGAGTATGGCTTGGTAAAGATCTAGTGCCCCAGGTTGTTATTATGTGCTTGGGTTAATATTTCTGATAATATCCTTTTCCCTAAAGGGCATGCCTATGACCAAAGTTTAGGATCCTAATCTATAGTTTTTCCACTCACTGGTCCCTTTCACTCTCAGCAGATGACCAATCTTCAACTTTACTAAGAATAAAATCATTTAAGTTATCATGGCAGCTAGGAGAACCACAAAAGACAGAAAAGTTGAAGTGCACTGTGCATAATTATGAGATAGTTCAGTAATGTCTAGAGATGGCATCTAGCTGCAGAAGGTTAAAGGATAGTTAATTACTTTTGCTGATGAATTGAAAGATTGGCTATAGCCCTAATGGCTTTGAGTAGAAAAAAAAATTTTTTTAGCAGCAATGAGAGTAAATGACCCCAGTTAAGTCTTTAGTTTCAAGGATGGCCACAGATGCAGTTGTCTAAGTTTGCTTTTATAAGTGTTCTATGTGCTTCACTGGTGTATTGATCTACTACTAAGGTGACTGGGGGAGCAATGCTAGTGTGCCTATATGTCTACCCCACCTCACTGTCTTGGGTAGAATGGTTGTACCTGCCCCACTGTAGTCAAGCATTTCACCAAAAAGACATCTTAGTTTGTGATGACATGGCAATTTAGAAATAGCCTAAAATGCATATTTATGAAATCAAGTTATGATAACCCTATACTTTTTGGAGCATGTTTGATAGACTTGGATACTATACTGAAATGTATTCCATCCACAACCATCTTTCACATCTCAAAAGCAATATTTTTTATCTATTCTCTCATCCTTTATTTCTGTCTCAGGAAAAGGGGGCTTTTTCCTTGCCAAGATGAATAAGCCTGTGCTCTTCACCTATCCTTTCTTATACTCACACTTCTACTAGTACCTTGATCTTTCAATTATTCCCCTTCTTTTTTGCATCTCTCCTCCATTAGCTCCTTCTCTACCAACAAATATATTCTTTTCTTCTTTATCCTAAAAATACATTCCCTTGACTATGATATCTCTCAAACTACCAGTCCAACTTTCTCCTTCCATTAATTGTTACTTCTTGAAAGAGTGGCCTACATTTACTGCTTCATCACTTAATAAATTAAAAAAAAAAACTTTGTAATTTTGTTTTCATGGAATTGAAACTCCATCCTCAAAGTTCACCAGTGGCCTGCTAATGGCCAAATTCAATGCCTTTCTTCTCTGTAGTATTTGAATTATTAGCCACCTCTCTTTCAAACTCTTTCTTTGGCTTCCATGTCATTGTACTCTCCTGGATTTCTTATCTTTCTGTTTGATTTGTCCCTTTTCTCCTCATCCTCTAAATATTAGCCTTTTCCAAGCTATTCAACATATGTTTTTCTCTATCTACATTTTCTCCCATGGTAATATCATCCACTTCCTTAGTTTCAACTATTAATTTACTAGGATGACTTAAAATCTATATCTCTAACTCAGAATCTACTTATAAACTCCAGTCATGCATTTCCAATTTGTTGGATATTTACACTTGAATGTTTATACCTCAAACCCAACCCAAACACAGTTTTTGCCTAAAAACATGTTTTTTTAACCAGACCTCATTACTGTTGTAAGGGACCATCCATCATCCCTGTTAGAAGCCTCAATTATCTTTTACTCTTCCCTGTTTCCCTCATATATAATCAGTTATTTCTCTAAAATAACTCCCATTCCAACATAAAAGTAAAATAAAATGATAAATGTTGGAGGAGTTGTGGCAAAATTGGGACACTAATGCATTGTTGGTGGAGTTGTGAATTGATCCAATCATTCTGGAGGACAATTTGAAATTATGCCCAAAAGGCTATAAAAGAATGTATATCCTTTGATCCAGTAATATCACTACTAGTTCTGTATCCCAGAGATTTAAAAAATGGGAAAGGACCTACTTGTACAAAAAATATTTATAGCTGCTCTTTTTGTAGTAGCAAAGAATTTGAAATTAAAGAGATTTCCATCAAATGGAGAATGGTTGAACAAATCTTGGTACATGATAGTGATGTAATACTATTGTGCTATAAGGAATCTAAGTCATTTCCCCTACTACACAACCTTCAATGACATCCATTATTAAAGGTGAAAATATATTCAGCCATGTACATTCTAGTCAGACTATTTCCTTGATGTCTTGGCATTATAAACATCTGGAATTTGCTTACTTTTCCTCTTTTTAACAAAACTTTCATGTCTCAACTTGGATGTTATCTCCTTATCAAGGGACCTACTTCCCCTGATCTAAGATTTTCTAGGAGCATTTTGTCTGGATCTTTTCCTTGCTCTCTCTGCTCTTTATCTTGTAGTTTATCTGTATTTCAGATTCATCTTGATATTCTAAGAATCTGAGGACAGGAATTTTTTTTAAATTTTATTTAGTCAATTTAGAACATTATTCCTTGGTTAAAAGAATCATATTCTTTCCCTTCCTCCCCTCGCCCTCCCCCTTCCCATAGCCAATGCACAATTCCACTGGGTTTTACATGTGTCCTTGATCAGAACCTATTTCCATGTTGTTGATGTTTGCACTAGGGTGATCATTTAGAGTCTTCATCCCCAGTCATATCCCCCTCGACCCATGTAATCAAGTAGTTGTTTTTCTTCCCTGTTTCTACTCCCACAGTTTTTCCTCTAAATGTGGATAGTGTTCTTTCTCATAAATTCCTCCCAGTTGTTCAGGATTATTATTCCTTTGAACACAGTAGTATTTCATCACCAACATATACCACAATGTGTTCATCCATTCCCCAATTGAAGGGCATCCCCTCATTTTCCCAAATTTTTGCCACCACAAAGAGCGCAGCTATGAATATTCTTGTACAGGTTGTTTTCGTTATCTCTTTGGAGTATAAACCCAGCAGTGCTATGGCTGGATCATGAGGACGGGAATTTTTAAAAATAATTTTTGTATCTTCACTACTAAGCATAGTGCCTTGCACATAGTAGAGACTTAACAAAAGCTTGTTGAATAAAATTGGAGAGACTAAAAATAGACAAACTAGTAGTGAAGTTATTGCAGTAGTTCAGTAATGTGGATTTGTACTAAACTGATGGGAGCTGGTAATGAAAGAAAGGAATCTAAGAGATTAGGCATGTCAAATGTCAGAGGGGAGTGGATATTGGTGGAATATAGAAGTAGGGCTCATTGAGGGAAAGAAAGAAGGTAAAATTACACCAGGTTTGGAACCTGAGTGCTCAAGTCAATGGTCGTGACAGTGACTACAGTAGCAAATTCAGAAGGATATTTAACTGGTCATCAAGTTTATCTATCTTTGAAAACATAGGGGAAAGCATTTTCCTTTATGAAGAGCCTATGAAGTCAGTTACATTATATGGAAACCTTAGATACTTCAAGGGATCAATGATTTCATCAATTTGAGTGTTCTCTCCAACAATGCAGATCCCAACTCATCTTTGTCTTCTCATCTTTTCTTGGCTTGACCATGTGCTTCTATATATCCTTCTTAGGGATCTACCTTTTTACACGCCTTCCTGTAATTTTTACAATATAGCGTGGATAGCAATGAAGCACTTGGCTGTCTATCATTTATTAATCATTCTTGTTCCATGACTGACCTACTTTCTTAGACATTATTTCTGTGACTTTCTATTCTTTATGAATTTCTACATTATAAAATGATTCCCATTTCCTTTGCTTAGTGTGAATAATACTTAGTGTTTATAACTTGTTTTCTGGCTCATCTTTGGGGGTTAAAATGTATTATTTTATCTATAGGTGAAGTTATACTTTAACACTAGTTGGGAAATTATTTTTTCTTCTATCATGGAATTATAGAATATTAGATTCAGAAGGCACCTGTGGTAGCAACTAGATGCCTACTTCCAAATGAGTTCATACTCTGGGTAAGAGACATTTCAATATGGAGATGTATAGGGCTATGTTTTCCTGAGTCAGTGCTGTGTCCTTGATAAATATCCTTTCTGTCTATATTAAGTAAATTTCTTTTTCATTAAATGTTTGATAGTCTCCTATGTGTATCATTTTGATCAAACCTGAGATTGGACCAGTGGATGGAGTATCCTGAGTCAGATTTAACCCAGAATAATAATACCTTAGAGATCATCTAGTTCAGAGGTATCAAACACGAGGCCCACTGGAAAGCCATATTAAAATGTAATTGGTAAATGTTTAACAAAATAAACAAACAATAATAAAATATAATGTAAATTTGTGGCTTTAGAAATCAATATATAGCCAGAAGGGATAACACTACTGATTTAGTCCAACTCCTTCCTGAAAGGATAAATTCCCTCTATAATATCCTAGGACAGCTTCTGCTGAAACACCTCCAGGGACAAGAATATATCGTGAAGCAGGTCATTCCTAGTTCAAACATTTTTAATTGTTAGGTTAAAAAAAAAGCCAAAATCCACCCCTCTGTAATATTAACTTACTTAATGTATTACTTTATTTTTGTTATTTTTATTTTACTTACTGTAATATTTACTTTCTGGTATTTTTCATAAGAAGCCAATGAATTGAATGAACAAGCATTTATAAAAGATTAAATGCCAGGCCTCATGTTAACCACAGGGGTTACAGGGACAAAAATAAGACTGCACTTACATTCTAAAAAAGCAAAACAATACATGAATGAGGATGGCAGTCAGGAGGTGTTCTTTGACTTGTGAAATGGGTTATAGAGCAATTGACTGAAATACCCTTTCAAGAATGGTAGCTTGAATTTGATTGCTATTCCCAGAGCAAGAGGTAGAATAGGAATAGAGGGGGCATGGTATAGTGCACCACTGAAAAAATCGGGGATGCAGTGTTGAGGGATCTGGAGTTTGCTAGATATGGTGAACTTTCACCAATCAGGAGCACCACAGTCCTTGTAGGAGCTAGGACATCAAATCTGAGGCAAAGAGAAATAAATAGGATCTGAGAGGAAATTTTTGGGCCCAGGACAAAAAAGAAAGCATTTTTCATTTCTTAAAAAAGCTTGGTTTCCAATATAACTAAAATCAGAAGGGAAACAACAAATTGGGAAAAAATCTTCATAGAAACCTCTGACAAAGGTTTAATTACTCATATTTATAATGAGCTAAATCAATTGTACAAAAAATCAAGCCATTCTCCAATTGATAAATGGGCAAGGGAAATGGATAGGCAGTTCTCAGATAAAGAAATCAAAACTATTAATAAGCACATGAAGAAGTGTTCTACATCTCTTATAATCAGAGAGATGCAAATCAAAACAACTCTGAGGTATCACCTCACACCTAGCAGATTGGCTAACATAACAGCAAAGGAAAGTAATGAATGCTGGAGGGGATGTGGCAAAATAGGGACATTAATTCATTGCTGGTGGAGCTGTGAACTGATCCAACCATTCTGGAGGGCAATTTGGAACTATGCCCAAAGGGTGCTAAAAGAATATCTACCCTTTGACCCAGCCATAGCACTGCTGGGTCTGTACCCCAAAGAGATAATGGACACAAAGACTTGTACAAAAATATTCATAGCTGCGCTCTTTGTGGTGGCCCAAAACTGGAAAACGAGGGGATGCCCATCAATTGGGGAATGGCTGAACAAACTGTGGTATATGTTGGTGATGGAGTACTATTGTGCTAAAAGGAATAATAAAGTGGAGAAGTTCCATGGAGACTGGAACAACCTCCAGGAAGTGATGCAGAGCGAGAGGAGCAGAACCAGGAGAACATTGTACACAGAGACTAATACACTGTGGTATAATAGAACGTAATGGACTTCTCCATTAGTGGCGGTGTAATGTCCCTGAACAACTTGCAGGGATCCAGGAGAAAAAAACACCATTCATAAGCAAAGGATAAACTATGGGAGTGGAAACACCGAGAAAAAGCAACTGCCTGAATACAGAGGTTGAGGGGACATGACAGAGGATAGACTCTAAATGAACACTCTAATGCAAATACTATACTATCAACAAAGCAATGGGTTCAAATCAAGAAAACATCTAATGCCCAGTGGACTTATGCGTCGGCTATGGGGGGTGGGGGGGAGGAAAAGAAAATGATCTATGTCTTTAACGAATAATGCTTGGAAATGATCAAATAAAATATATTTAAAAAAAAAAAAAAAGCTTGGTTTCACTACAAGTATTATAGTAGAACAGCTTCTTCCTAATAGGTTAATAAATTATTTCTTAAGACTTGTTCTTCCTTACCTCCAGACTACATTCTCAGAGTTATCTTCCTTTCTTGCTTCTTCAAATGGGAGAAAATGAATAAACACGGATAATTTTTCCCAAGAAACAGACATCATGTGCTTCAAGTGAAGGAAGAGCTTGCCTCCAGCCTGTTGGGTGGGCTCTCCGGGAAAACATGGAAAGACAGCCTCTCATGTTGTGTCCCCAAAGTCTTAGTGGAGTTTCAAGCTAGGAAAGGCACTAGGATTTTTGGGACACGAAGAAAGATATTGTTATTCCCATTTTATAAATGAGGAGTGGAGTGCTTTATGGGTGCTTCATGAGGGAAAGAGGGTTATATTCAAGTAAGGCGCACTTGGACAATGATCTGGGTTACCTAGGACCTCAGAAGGTGAGGTTAGGTTAGGGACATCGAAGGGCCCAGGAATTCTCTCTGCAGTTTTGCTCGGCCACTACAGCCCAAGACGAGCAGTAAGAGTTAAAGTTTAAAAAAATATATATAAAAAACTACCAACACTTGTGTCAGAGGGCTTTCCTGACTCCAGAGGAGACCCTTCCTCAAGACCTCAACTGTCAAATAGAGAGAAAACACAAACTTTGGCTACTCAGAATTAGAAGTGAACTACGTATACAGGTTATACCGGTTACTTGAGCTCTTTGAGTGCTACCAGCTCTCGCCAGACAGGGTCCAGCTCCGCTCGCGCAGGCGCAGTGGCACCGACTTGGGGTCAAAGGGCGAGCGACTCGTCCTAGGCGTCGCCTTGACAACCAGCGGAACCCGGCGTGGGGCGCGCGCTTCCGGCGCGGGAATCTTAGGGGGCGGAAAGCCTTCTAGAGGGAAGCAAGTATTTCGGGCTTACGGACGCCATCGCACCGATATGAGGTTCCGGGCCAAAATCGTGGATTTGGGCTGCTTGAATCACTTCACCCGTGAGCGACTCTTGCGCGCGGGGTGCAGGAGTCTGGCTTTGCTATGGGGGACGGGAGAGGGGGGGCGCGTGTGGGAAGCGCTCGCGCGTGACGGAAGTTGCGCAAGGATGGGGACGGGCCTGTGGGCGTGTGTGGGGTGTGTGTGTGGCATAGTGGCCTTCCTCGCCTCTCTCTTATTCCTGACCCTTGCTGGAAAGCTTTAGCCACCCAACTACCAACCAGTATTTATTAAGCGCTTACTGTGTACCAGCAGCGGAGTTAGTGCTGGGATGTACAAAAAGAGTCCCCGCTCCCACCTGGGGACCTTTTCCCCGGGGTCTGGTCGTGTCTCTGCTCCTCACCCGTGCTCTCCCCCTCCCGCCGCCGCCCCAGGTGTCAGCAACACCATCTCCAAGCTGGCCAAGACGTGCACGTTGCGCCTCAGCCCCGACAAGCTCTACTTCATCCTATCTGACAAGGTGGCCAATGGCGGGGTCAGCATGTGGTGCGAGCTGGGCCAGGTGAGGCCTACCCCCTGCCCGGTCTATCATATTCCCAGACCCTCTACTCTTCTTGACCCACTCATTTTTTCCCTTCGGCCTGTCCTAATTCTGTGTTCCTAGGGCAATTTCTTCGACGAATTTCAAATGGAAGGGGTTGCAGCAGATCATAATGAAATTTATTTAGAGTTGACACCGGAAAACTTATCTAGAGCCTTGAAAACGGCACAAAATGCCAAAACAGTGAAGATCAAACTGACCAATAAACACTGTCCCTGCCTCACCGTGGCTGTGGAGCTGGTGAGTTCACCAAAGAGTTTTTGGGGAGGTCTTTCTCTGTCCCTTGCCTAGTGTCCATCATTCAATTACACAAGTTTTTGTTAGAAGAGTACAAGACATCAGAGATTGTAGTAGGGATTCATGAACAAACAAGAAAAAGCCCCTACCCTCAAGAGTTTAAAATTCTGTTGGGAGAAACTGTACATACTAAACATAAAATATTGTACATGTAAAGTAATTCTTGTAGGGACAGTGCTGTCTAGGGAAGGAGAGGGAGATGGGTTTTCTATGGGAGGTAACACTCAAACAGAATATTTTTGAAACCTCAGTTCTTTAAGTCAGAAATGAGAAGAAAGGCATAAAGGACATTCTGTGCAAAAAAACCATGATGGAATATTGTGTATGAGGAGCTGCAAACAGGCTAAATTCACCAGATAGTAGAGTATGTGGAGTAGAATAATGTATAATCAGCCTAGAAGGTAAACCAGAGCCAAACATTTTATTGGATTTAACAAAGGATCATTGATTTAGCATGGACTGAAAAGGGACCTCGAGGGGCCATCAAATTCAACTCCCTCATTTTACAGATGATGTAACAGGCCCAGAGAAGTTAAATGACATGCCCAAAGTTACATAATTCAATGTTTTTAGTCAAGATTCTAAGGACTTTTCCCTATTCCAAGTCTACCACTCTGTCTATAACACCGTATGCTCATTTTGAAAATTTTAAAGACCTCATATGTCTTTAGGATCTCGAAATTTATAGACTGATTTTGATTTCCTCATAGTCGCTTGGTGAAGCAGATAATACAGATAATTATACTTTTTTTACAAATGAAAACATTAGAAGGTTAAATGTTATGTAAGGTTATTCAGCTCAAAAGTTGCACTTGGATCTCACTCCTGATCCATTTCTTTTTTTTATTACACTATGCTTCCTCCCTGTAAGATTAAAATTAATATCTAATAACTCCAAGTATTGTATTTTATAATATTTATTAATAATCACTTGAAGTAGAAGAAATAAAAAAAACAAAAATAAAAGCCTGAGTAAAGAGAAGTTTTCTACCCCGTTAGGGGGAGAAGAGAGAGATGGGCAGGGTTCCACAAAAACTTTTATCTCCAAAATGTAAGGACACAACATAAGAATGAAAGTGGGATGCTGAGAATTCAAGTCCTGGGGAGCAGATTCTAATTATAAATCCCTAAAATTACTTATATACTTCTGGAGGACCAGCAACACATCCTATTTAATTTAATATCCCAACCTTCCCCATTATAGGGAGTTAAAGGTCCATTAAATCCAAGGCTTGAAAATGACCAGAGATCAGCTAATCCAACCCATTACCTGAGCAGGGATACCTTTTATAACATTACCTCAAGTAATAGAGAACATTCTGCCTTACTAACAACCAATAAACAAGCATTTATTAAGTATAAGTCACTTGACAGTGGAGTTAAAAAGAAAAGCTAAACAGTTCCTGCCTCTTAGCTTGTATTCTAATACAGAAGACATGCACACATAGGCATATATGAAACACAAATCAGATACAAAGTTACTTTGGAATTTGATATTTATAATATGGTGAGGGGAAAGGACCAGCAAAAGCAGACTATAAAAGGAAAGGTGGTTCTTGAGCTGAGTTAAAACAATTCAGAGATTTCAGAAAAGAGAGGTGGAGGAGGGAGAATGGAGTTTACTCCAATGTTGGGCAGCTCTGATTATTATGAAGTTTTCTTCTAAAAATCCACCTTAGTGCAATTTTTATCTGTTGCTCTTAATCTTGCTTTCCAGGATCAAGGAGACAGTTACCAAAAAGCATGTCTCTTCATGCAAAACATCCTTATTTCTTTCTATGGATCCTTGCTTTGCTTGGATTTGGGTTCTAATCATCTAGATTGCCTTTCTTTCTCTTTGATGTAGCTTTTTTGTACCTTTAGTAAAAGTGTTTTCCTAGAAGAAAAAACAGTATTTTAGAGATAATCTAACTAGCTCAGTGTATAGTGGGAGTATGCTGACCTTTGTTTTAAATACTATTCTTCAATTTGAAAAAAAAAAAGTTTTAAGTACTTTCCATATGCCAAATATTGGAGCTGGGGATTCAAAGACAAAAATGAAAAATTATTCTTGATCCTGAAATCACAAACACAGAGAAGTAAGTATAGAATATATACAAAGTAAATATAAATTATTTGAGGTAAAGTTGTTGACCATTTGAGGAGGGGGAGGGTAAAGAAAGATCTTGTATAGAAAAAGTATACTTGAATTGAGTCTTGAAGGGAGCAAGGAAATAAAAGAGTTGATCATTGGAAGGGAGAGAATTCTAGACTTGAGACAGCATAGAAGTAGGAGACAATGTATTGGAAATAGAGAATAACAAGGTAATTTAGTTGGCAAAGTAGAGTATAAAAGAGGAGTATTATTTTTAAAATATATTTTTATTTAATTAAGTACCAATTACATTTAAACCTTTTTTGAATATTTTAAAAATTTTGAGCTATAAATTCTCTTCCTCTCCCCCTTCCCTTGAATAGACAAGCATTATGCTATCAGTTATACATGGAAGTACATTTCCATATTAGCCGTGTTGTAAAAGAAAACACATACAACCAAGAAAAATAAAGTAATGAACTTAAAGAGTTCATCAGTTCTTTCTATGGAAGTAAATAGCATTTTTCATTATGGGCCTTTTTGAATTGTCATGGCATTGTGTTGATCAGAGTAGCTAATTCTTTCACAATTGATCATTGTTACAGTATTGCTGTTACTGTGTACAGTGTTATTCTGGTTCTATTCAATTGACTGCATTAGTTAAGATAAGGCTTCTCAGATTTGGTTTTTTATAGTACAGTCATATTCCATTACAATCATAAACCACAACTTGTATAGCCATTCCCCTAAATTTTCCAGCCCCAAAAGAGCTGATATAAATATTTTTGTACATATATGTTCTTTTCCTTTTTATTCCATGTCTTTGAGATATAGATCCAGTAGTCACCTAGCTCCCCTCCCAAGTTACTTTTGATATTTATTGCCCTTTATATATAAATCATGTATTCATTTTGACCTTATCTTAATAGTACAAGGTGTGAGATGTTAGTCTATGCCTACTTTCTGCCAAACTATTTTACAGTTTTCCCTCCCGATTTTTGTCAGATGGTAAGTTCTTACTCCTAAAGCTTAGATCTTTGTGTTTATGTTCATTTATAATTGTATATTGTGCACCTAATCTATTCTACTTGACTACCACTCTTAGCCAGTACCAGATTGTTTTTCTGATTACAGTTTTGTAATATAGTTTAAAATTTGAAATTGGAAGGTCCTCTTCCTTCACATTTTTTTTCATTGATGCTCTTGATAACTTTTTCTTCTTCTATAAGATGATTTTGGCTTCATGGCCAAGTCAGAACCTGAGAATAGTCAGATGGAAACAAAACCAGGGGAGAGCAATGTCACAAAAAACCAAGGAAGAGAAAGTATTCAGGAGGTATCAATCAACAATGTCAAATGCTTCTGAGCAGTCAATAATAAAAATCTAAGACATGCCCATCTAATTTACTTTGGAGATTAGAGGTCATATAAACAAGATGGAGGACTAGATATTTTCTCCAATTTCCATTACCTCTGACACCTCTCCAAAACAAAAATTTTATTCTAAATATAAAGTAACTTCAGCTGTTTCTGTGATCTAGGACATCCAAAATCCAAAAGAAGGTTAAAATAAAACAAATACATGCAAAAATTAGAAACTGATTTCACTTGAGCTCATTCAGCCCCTTCTCCCATGCAACCAACAATGAGACCACACTATCGGTCCCAGGACATAACATAGGCTTACATCAAAACCTACCTCTATACCCTGTTCCCCTCTCTCTTTCTAGTGCTATAGAGACTCTGGCTCTAGGATATGGAAGTTTGCTTAGACTTGAGCAGCCAATTTGGCCTTAGCCCTTCAGGATCAAAAATTTGCTAGAGATTGCAACTCAGAAGCCCCATCCCTGTTAAACTCCCAGTATCAGGGAAAACATGCTCAATACTGTGGGGACAGGCCAATAGAATAGGTTATTGTGTGTGTGTGGAACTGAGCAGCTTTCTACCAAGATTGAGGAAAAGAACACAGCATCCAACTGAGGCCATTTCTGACCACCCAAAATTCAGTTGGGGCAGCTACCTGGACTGGTAAGCCATGAATTGCCCAGTGTGGGAAGAGGCTGAGACATTTTGAGATCAAACCCCACAGAAAGCCACAATTAATAGGGAGAGAATCAGGAAGTGAGTAATAAGGAGAGAAAAACCCTGAAAAATATTGGTAGTAACTTTGGAGAGAGACATTCTAATTGAACGATTTAGCAATTGAGATTGCTAACTTTGAAGGGAGCTATTCTAGTTGAGTGGGAAGTAATTGAATTGTAGGCAAGGAGTGTATATGTCTTTTTCTAGAATTTTGACTATGGTAGATAGAGATATGTCCTATAGGATGATTGCTTGAAAGAATGGATGACAGAGATAAGTAAAGATTTTTTTTAAGGATGAGAAAGATCTGAGGTATTTTTATAGTCTGTAGGGAAGGATCCTAATAAATATTTAAGATTAGAGAGTGAGTATAATCAAAGGATTAAGGTCTGTTAGAAAAGATAGGGAATTGATCAAGTGGAGGAGTGGTCCCTTCTTCCTTAGAGATTATAGGAAAGGAGAGAATATTTGATGTTTAGAATTGGAGGAGAAAAGCCAAGTAGAGGATAGTGGACTAAAGGAAAGGGAAGAAGTAGCAAGTAATTGGCTTTTGAAGAAAGGAAATATGGAACAGAAGCTGTGAAAAAGGATAGTAATGAATCAATCCAGGAAGAGTAAAAGAATTAACAGTAGTTAAGATCTAGTTAGGATTAGCTGACATAAATTTGTAGAGGTCCCAATTATAAGGATTGCATGTTTTTATCTAGTGGTAGTTAGCAGCTTGTGAGTAGAAGGCAGGTGGAAGGGTTTGGGTGAAAGGGAAGATGTTGGGTGAATTTTACCAGTGATGAAATTTTGAAGAAGTCAAAGAATTCCAGGATAGAAGATAGTATAAAGTTGGTTAACTATAGCAGCAGGACTGAAATGGAGAGGATTGAGGCCTAAGGAGAGTAAAAGCAAAAGAAGTGAGGTCACTAGAAGTTGTGGTATGTTTAGAGATTGGGTTAAGAGAAGATAAAGCATAGGAAGAATTAAAAGGCTAGAAAGTTATGGTAAACATGGCAGATAGGTAGCTCAGTGGATTGAGAGCCAGGCCTAGAGCTAGCAGGTCCTGGGTTCAAATTTGGCCTCTGATACTTCCTAACCATGTGACCTTGGGCAAGTCACTTAATCCCCCTTGCCTAGCCCTCACCACTCATCTGCCTTGGAACCAATACAAGGTATTGATTCAAAGATGAGAAGTTAAGAACTCTTATTTAGAAAGTTACTATTAAAAAAGTTATAGTTTATTTTTTAAAAAGTTTAAAATTTCTGATGTCTTGGAGCATTTAAGAGTGATGATGAGATAAAATGATCACTCCTATGTTTGACTGAGTTGGATTGAAAGTGTAGGTTTTGGGAATTGAGGTTGATAAACTGGGAAGCTAGGATATTTGTTGTATATATTATATATATTGAATATATGTATGTATATATGTGAATATATATAATCAATACATATTGAAGTATGTGTTTTATATATATCTATATGTATATGGATAGTTATTGTGTGTGTGGAGAACTGAGCAGCTTTCCACCAAGATTGAGGAAAAGAACATATGTATATATTTTTTGAAATCCCCAATATTTGGGGTTTGAGTGGAGAAGATGGTTGTATTAGGTACTGGATTCCTTGGAAAAAAGAAGATTGCGCTGGTAGATGATTGCCATCAAGATTTAGATAAGGGGCTGTCTGGATGGAGTAAATTTCAAAAGAGAAAAAAATTGCTTAGTCATGGATGCTATAGGAAGATCAAGAAATTGCTTTGAAGCACACAATGTTCAATTCTTCTTGTCTTATCAGGTCTAAGGGGCTTGGGCAGGAAGAGCAGATAAATGAGAGAAGGTATTTGATTTTGAGAGAAAATATTTCATCACCAATTTCATAGCTCTACCAATAGGGCACTACTGTGCCCCTCTTCCCCCTCCAACAGATTTCATCATTGCCCATCTTGCAGGTGTGATAGGAAAACTTGCCATTATTTTAATTTGTGATTCTTTAATAGTTATTTTTGGCTTTTGCCCATTGGAAGGAACCCTTTTCTCCCTCCCAACTTTTCTAAATAAAGAAAACACTTTCATATATTATTAGCTTCAAAAATTCTTGTAAAACATTTACTATTATCCTCAACATTTTAGTAGTAGAGAAATTGAGGCACATTATGGAAAGAATGACTTGAAATCATCATTTGTCATATTAGTAACTCACCCTTTCTTAGCAGTTTTTATTGATGACATTAAAAATTAAAACTGTTTTTTTGGCAGCCATCTTTGTCAAGCAGTAGTCGCATTGTAACACATGACATTCCTGTAGGAGTTATTCCCAGAAAATTATGGACTGATTTCCGAGAGCCCACTGTGCCAGACTTTGATGTAAGTGATTTTCTGGAGTCTTATTCTTAATTTAATTTTTATATTATTATCCTCTAGCAGCATCAAGAATTTATATAGGGGGCTAGCTGGGTGGATCAGTGGATTGAGACCCAGACCTAGAGGAGATCCTGGGTTCCAATCTGGCCTCAGACACTTCCTACCTATGTGACCCTGGGCAAGTCACTTAACCTCCATTGTCTAGTTCTTACCACTTCTCTACCTTAGAACCAATACACAGTATTGATTCTGATACAGAAGGTAAATTTTTTATGTTTTAATTTTTATTTTAAAATTTTATAATGGATTAAGAAAATTTTTCCATGGTTACATGATTCATGTTCTTTCTCTCCTTTCCTCCCAGCCCCTCCCATAGCCAATGTGCAATTCCACTGGGTTTTACTTGAGGGTTTAAAAAAAAAAAGAATTTATATAGTGTATCTCCCTTGAAATTTCTGTGGAGATTAGAAAGAAAATGATTATTAATTTTTGGAAGAGAGTAAAGGAAAAATTATTTTAGTTCAATTTTAACTATGTGAGAACAATAAAGGGACATTGGGAATTTCATAAGCTCCTATTTAGAATGACTAGAACTCTCCAATATTTTAGTACTTAGGGTCTGTTTTACTAGCAACATTTCTTTGAGGTGAGTAGGGAGGGTACTCATACTCAAGCTCAGAGTGGTTAAAGGACTTGCCTCAATAAATATTAATCTGAGATTTGAATGATGATACAATTATCTCCTTATTTAAAAACAGGAAACAGTATCTTTAATATTAGTCTTTTTGTTGGATGGAATCCTAGTGGGACACATAATAAGTGTGGTAAATTTGGTGATCCACAAATATTCCTTCTTCTCCTATTACCTAAAGTGATATATTCAGTGTATTTCTCTGAGTTAGTACAGTAGCTTTAAACTTTCACATCAGAAAACAGAACTTAAATAAGTTATCTTATACTCATCTGCCCAAGCAACTAGAGATACCATAATAATGCAAAAAGTTTCATCAATTTAGGTGACTATCAGATTCACAAAAGGAAAGCTTTATGCCCTGGATATATAATTATTTAATAGCCTATATTAAAAGGCACCTTAGAACACATAGGAAAAATCTTGTTTTTAGAAAAATCTTTTAAAAAATCTAAGAGCAGATCTCTTAGGTTAAAAAAAATAATATAACTTAAATGATAACTCTCCAGGAAATGTGGTAAACTATTACAAATATGGTAAAATCATCTTACCCAGGGAAAAGCAGATTTTGAGGAAGTCTCTTTACAGAGAAGATATTGGTCCTTGGTATTTGCTTATTTGATAATACACTAATATGTATACAAAATATTAAAAAAAAAACACCTTACCTTCCATCTTAGAATCAGTATTGTGTATTGATTTCAAGGCAGAAGAGTGGCAAGGGCTAGGCAATGGGGGTTAAGTGACTTGCTTAGGGTCACACATCTTGAAAGTGTTCTGAGGTCACATTTGAACCCAATACCTCCAATCTCTAGGCCTGATTCTCAAGCCCTGAGCTACCTAGCTTTTCCTCCCCAAGTCATTTTTAATCTATTGCTGCAACTGTAAAATGGGGCAAATAGTACACTATTCCACAGATATACTGTGTAGACTTTCAAATATCTATAAATATGAATTATAAGAATAATTGTAGGAGTAGTATTCCATAGAGAAGAATCTTTTGCTGAGAATGTTGTTTCCATTCCTGTAGCATACCATAAAACTAAATGAATGCCTAACGGGATTGCTGATCTCTTAGGTAAGCAAGGTATAAGCAGTCGGTTCTTTCATTTTAATTCTGAAGCTTACAAATAAATTAATGGAAATAAGAGTTTTTTTTCTTATGCATTTTGAGCAAAACAACAAAACAGCATTTGGATTGTTTTTAATATTACAGAATAATTATATTGGAAAATCTTATAGAAATTATAATTTATTTCTCCTCTTTAACTCTTTCCTTTGGAGGCCTATCCTTAAGCAAAAGAATCTAATTTCAGAGTCCTACAATTTTCTTTTTTCTTTGGTAATTGGAAGCAAATGTTGACTAAATTTTTATTTATTAGTATTTTTGTAGACAGTAAGTTGGTTGACTATAATTATTTAAAGTACAGTCTCAAACTTGTTAATTTTTGCAGCACTAACTTTCTGCTAAAATTTGGGGTGTTTATATGCTATTTAACTCGTTTGTGTTCAATAGATACACATTTGTAGACAAAAGTCTACACTTCAGATTGTAAATTCTTTTAGTTAAAAATATAAATTTTTGTTAAGGTATTATGTCATTGATAACTATAATGCCAACTTTAAAAGATCTGTTTTTTAATAACAAAGGGATTACATGTTGCACTTCTGAGAAATGTAATTCATAAAAATTCATATAAAGTATCTGATGATTCATGTTTTTGATTTGAATGTCAATGTTAGAATAGAATTTGAAATTGGGTTTTTTTTTTTTTCAGGACATTTATGACTAAAATAAGGTGAAAATATCCAAATAAGTTTCTTCTTTTGGCATTTTTATTATTTCTAAAGCTTCCCTATTTTAAATTCTCTACAAACTTTCCACTAAGCTTAAAGCTGAGATGATTTTTTTCTCTTGTTAATATTTCAAAATTACATGTAAAAATATATTGTAAAATAGATTGCATATAAAAAACCCAAAACAATTTGGAGTCCTTTAGACTATAAGATACACAGTTTGAAAAGGTTCTAGACAGATAATTGTAACAATTTTAGGTTTCTTTACAATTATAAAAATTGGACATGACTAGACAGTCCCCTTATAAAAGGGTTGGACTAAATAATCTCTCAGCTCAAAGATTCTGTGATTTTAATCAGTAAATCAAGCAATTGTTAGATGTCTACTAAATGCCAAGCACTGAGTTAATCAATAAGCATTTATTTAAATGCTTACCATGTGCCAGAGATTGTACCAAGTACTTAGTATACAAAAAAAAACATGCTTCTTTAAGGAGCTCACTTCTAATTAGTGAGTTAACATGCAAATTACTATCTCAAGTCACTAAAATGGTTTCTGCCACTATTTCCTCCATCACCTCTAGCTCACATGAAGAAATGGCCCTTCTTGCCAAAGCAACTCCTCTTCTTACACAAACAAACCCACTCCATTGCATCCTCTCTAGCAGCTTACTCTCCCTCTGTCATCTTCAGTCTCTTCATGTGTGCTGGCTACTTTTTTACTGCCAGCCCACCCACCCTCAAAAAACCGCCTTGATCTATCCATCTTTAGTAGCTATTAGGCTATATATCACTCTTGCCCCAGCCCAAGAAAACCCCACTTGTGACTAAACTTGATGATGAGGCCCATCTGCAGTTGATACTTCTACTTCCTTTCATCTCATTCTTTTTTTTTTAATTCTTTGAGCCTGACTTCTAAACTCATCATTCAACTGAAACAACTGTCCCCAAAAGTTATCAATGATCTCTTAATTCCAGACTTAATGGCCTTATTTTTCAGTCCTCATTCTTCTTAACTCTCTTCAGCCTTTGACATCTTGGTATTTCTGTTTCTATAGAGTTTTGTGACATTGCCTTTTCCCTTGTTCTACCTGTTGGATCCCTCTTTCTCATTCTCCTTTGCTGGATCGTCATATATTCATGCCCACTAATGATGGGTATTTTTCAAAGGCCTGTCCAGGGTCCTCTTTTTCACTCCCCCTAGTCTATTTTGCTTGGTGCTCTCAGTTTCCATGAATTTAATTATCATCTGCCCTTGATTCTCAGATTTGTTTATTAGATCCCTCTCTCCTGACCTTCTTCCTCACTTCTCCAGCCACTTGCTAGACATCTCAAACCTATCATTAGTGGTTCCACATTACCTCCAAGATCAAATATAAAATGCTCTCTGGTTTTTTAAGTCCTTTATAACCTGGCCCCTTTCCTACTTTTTCAGTCTGCTTACTGGCTTCCTTGCTATTCCTTATATGAAATACTCCATTTCTCTCTCTCTCTCTCTTTATTTTTATTGGCTGTCCTTAGAATTCTCTCTCCCCTTATACCCTTTTTACTTTATACTTTTGCCTCTCCTCCCCTCCCCTTTTCTATTCCCCTAATGTTAATCTCTTCCTGTGGTTGATTATCTCTAATTTATTCTGACTATATCTTGTTTTACTAAATTGTTTGCATGTTGTTTGCCTAATTAGACTGAACTACTTTGGAGCAGATGATTTTCTTTTTTTTAACTATTAGGACTTAACACAGTGCTTGGCACATAGGAGCTGTTTTTTATAAATTCTTCTTGTCTTGCTTCTTGACTACAAGATATGTATAGGCTAAATGGAAGGTAATCTTTAGAGAGAAAAATTACACTGGTAGAGACCAGGAGGGACCTTTTGAAGAAAACTGAAATTTGAACCAAATTTAGAATCTCTACATTTTTGTATAACTAATATGTTTGTTTTTAATTTTTTTGTTTATTCCATTGATTTTTGTAGGTTAGTATATATTTGCCAGTATTGAAGACTATGAAGAGTGTAGTAGAAAGAATGAAAAACCTCAGTAGTCATGTTGTAAGTTATAATTCATTTAAAGGAATATTTAAGGTATTTTTTTGGTGAATTTTAAAGAGACAATTGACATTGCCTTTTAATATTTATATAATTAATGCTTGTGAATTATAGATGTGCAATTTATTTAATGGTTCTACATGTTTAAAAATCAACACAGAACATAAACTATTCCAGACTCATTAAAAGCCTGTGTTTAAGACTGAAATATTTAATGACTGCCCTTAGTTACTTCTGTTTCTTTTTACTTGGAATAAATGAATATTTGGAGTAAAATAACTTAATGTTGTAGTAATTGATTAAGAATGTGGTATCAAAGAATGAGATTTGGATTTCTATATCAAGTTTATGAAATAAATATGAGCTTAGGATCAGGGATTAAAGACATCAGACAGAAGCTGCAAAGAGTTGCCTATGGACTTGTGGATCTAACCCAAGGGAACTTTATACTGAAAATGGAGTCTTGTACTTTTGTTATTTCAGAAAATATCAGGCATTACATAAAAATAACAGTAGAAAACCTAAGCAGTTCACAGGAAGTAGTATCTAAGAAGTGGTAGGCTCTCTGATTTTTATATACATGTGTAGAGTATAATAAAGTAAACTAGAGAGCCTAATATAAAAGAAAGCATATTTGACTTCATAGGTGTCACTGAGATTTGACAAGATGTTACTCATAAGTAGAATATAGCAAGAAAGGAATAACTGTTGTTTAGTTGTGCCCAACTCTTTGTGACCCCCTTTGAGATTTTCTGAGCAGATACTGAGATGGTTTGCCATTTCCTTCACCAGTTTATTTTACAGATGAGGAAAATGAGACAAAGTTAAGTTCTATAAGAGTATCAAGAATTTTAAAGGACAGAGTAAGTTATAACTTGCATCGAATTATAATTAAATATATATTATATGAAATATATATTTTCACTATATGGGGGAAAAGATTAGAGTAATGGGAAGAGGAGCCCTACTTAGGGACAGAAGGAATGGAGATAATAGAAAAGAGAGCAGACCTGTTGATTCATCTTTTATTATTGCTTTTGTTTTTCTTATCAAAGAGAATAACCTTCAGACCTAGGAAGTATGATGCACAAGTGACTGATAAGAATTTGTATCTCCTGAGTAGAGAGATAAGAGAAGACCTAGCTTTCCTGGAGGAGTTCACAGTATGAGACTAACCCATTCTACTGCAAGAACTTGAGGGTGGGACTGGGAAACTACTGCTAAGATTTTGAAAAGCTATAAAGAATGAGAAGGAAATTCTAGGAATTACAGATGAATAAATATCCTCATTTTCATTAAGGGGCAAAAACTAGCAACTGAGCTTGATTTGGATTCCTGGCAAAATTATAAATTTCATTATTAAAGGAATAGTTTGTGAGGTATATCATAGAAAGAGAAAAGATAACTGTTAATAGTTGAATGAGTTCTTTCTTTAGAGAACCACAGGATTTTGTCCTTGACTTTTCTAATATTTTAAACAGCGATTTGAATGATATAGTTGGCATACTTATCAGATTTGTTAATGACATGAAGATAAGAGTAATTAATAGCATTGGAATCCAAAAATATCTTCATGGTCTGTAACGTATTTGTATAGCATTTGTATAGCAAATTTAGATTTACATAGACAATCCTTGTTAGTAATTAAAAAACATTTTTTTGTTTGCAGATGAGGAAACTGGAGTCGAAATAATAAATAATTTGCTCAGAGTTATGTAATGTTAACCAGAATTTGGACCCAGTTTTTCTAATTCTATGTCCAGGGTCCTTTACATTATATTGTCAAATAAGTGAGCTAGGTATAATAAAGTGAAATTTAATATCATTCAGTGTAGGTTTCTGCACTTGGGTTAAAAAAAATTATAAGTGCAGGTAGAGGAGATGTGACTAGACAGTCTTTCACATGGTGAGAAAATAGGGTCTTTTAGTGAATCTTAAATGTTATATGTGCCAGCATTGAGACAAGTCACTTAGCAAAGCTGAAGGGATCTTAGGCTATATCAATAACATAACGTACAGACAGAGATTGATAGTCCTGATAACTTTCCTTGGCTTGCCATTTCTGAAATACTATGTTCAGTTCTTGGCATTTTAACAAGGAAACATGGAGAAGCTGGAGGACTTCTCCAGAAGAAGGCTTTAAACCATGCCATTCAAGAATCAATTGGACTTTTAGCTGGAAAACTGAAAATTTCTGCAGATTTCTATAAATATTTAAAAGTTTGTCCTGTGAAAGAACAGTTATAATTGGCGTCTGAAGAGAGAACCAGAGATAACAGGAACCAGAGATTATAGACAGACATTCCTCCAAAGATTATTTTAGTAATACATGAACATTTTCCAACAACTCCATGGTGTTAATTGGGTTGATGGCTTGTCAGTTGTTTTAGAGGGGCTTCCTGCTGAGGAAAAGCTTTGGAATCTGCCCTCAAGCCTTCACATTTTTACTTATAAGATTAACAAAAATATGCCCTACTTGTCTTTATAATAGTTTAGGAGTTACTGTCATTTTGTGATAATATACTTGTGAGCCTTCCACTAACTTCTTACCTTGATTATTCATTGTGATATGAGGTTTTTTTGGTACTGCTGTTTTTTTTTGTTTGTTTGTTTGTTTTTAAACTCTTACCTTCTGTTTTGGAGTCAGTACTAAGTATCAGTTCCAAGGCAGAAGAACATTAAGGGCTCCATCTTAGTGTTACAAATTCTCCTTTACCTCTCAAGTTTTCTTAAGACATTGTCCATAAATTATTGTTTGGTTCTTAGCTTCCCTTTAGAATTGACCGATTTCTTTGGGTTATGAGTAAATCATAGAATTTTAAAACTGGAAAGGACCTTAATGATCACAAATTCAACTCTTCCCTTTTACAAATAAGGGAACTTAACCCTAAAGTGGTTAAAATTACAGAGCTGGGAAACTCTGATTCTCCAACTCCATATGCAGTTTTCTAATCTACTAAATCACTCTGCCACCCAGAACATAACTTTCTGGTCAATAGTAGAAACTTGCCTTTAAATACCACTCATTTATCATCTCAAAAGCTTACTGTTACCATGTAACTAAAATTGTTTTTCTCATACTAATTGATTAAAGATTCAAATCATATTCAAACTGTAATTTACAGATTATTGAAGCAAATCTAAAAGGAGAAATGAACTTGAAAATAGAAACTGATTTAGTATGCATTACAACACATTTTAAAGATCTTGGAAATCCTCCATGGGGTAAGATTTCTAGTTTTTCTTTTGACTACTTTTGTTAAAGTTAAAAATGATATATCTCATTGAGATCTTTAAATGTTAAGTTGGAAATCTGATTGATAACATTTTTTACTTGAACTGCAGAGGAAAATGGAATAATTTGTATATCATTCCAGTTTGAGGGAAAAAAATACATTGAATTTTTTTTATCTTAATGTTGTAACCATATAATAAGGAGATATTTTGACTCATCTGGAAGAACTGTGAAACATTGTTTTCTCTTTTCAGCCTGTTGTTTCAGAATGATAATCCTTATCTAAGGTACACACATTTGTTTTGAACCAGATCTTTGACTTCATTAGTGTAGAAAAATTTTCTCCTATGGAAACTCCCTTTACTAATTCAGGTTTCTGCCTATCCTGAAACTTGTAGTCTTAGAAACTTGTCTGGAGGTCCTAAGAAGTTAAGTAATTTACTTAAGTCACATAGGGCTTATTCACATACATCCATACATATATACTTTAGTAGTGGTAGTCTCTCGGTGATTGAGAATGACTATTGTCTTTGTGCAGTTTCATCTACGGTGTACCCTCATGTGGCTTTGGAGTCCAGAGGCTGAGGCGCAAATTTTGTGGCACATGGGGCATGGGACGCCAGTTCTTACGGGAGGTGCGGTTGTGGCCTGGTTCACGCGCAGCGGCAAGACGTCGACGTCGCTCATCTTCAAAGGTGGTGGCGGCATGGTTAATGTGGGTTCCCCAGCTGCTTCTGTCAGAGGCAGTGAGTTCTAGTTGCTTTGGTGTAATGCCAGCCCACTTCAAGTTGGACTTTAGCTGATCCTTGAATCTTTTCTTTGGTCGGCCTTGTTTCCTGAGTCCAGCTGACAGTTCACCATAGAATACCTGTCTTGGTATTCTCTGTGGGTCCATGCGGATGACATGTCCAGACCATCGTAGCTGGGTTTTGAGGACCATGACTTCGATGCTGGTGGAGTTGGCTCTGTCGAGGACTTCCTGATTGGTGATTCGGTCCTGCCATCGGATCCTCATGATTGACCGGAGGGAGCTTTGGTGGAATTGCTCCAGCTCTTTCATGTGCTTCTGGTACAGTGTCCATGTCTCATAACCATACAGGAGCAAGCTGAGAACCACTGCGTTATACACTTTGAGCTTTGTCGCAGTGCTTACACCTCTGTGTTGGAGGACTTTGCAGCGCAGCCGCCCAAGTGCCTGGCTGGCCTTTTGGATCCTGGCATTAATCTCGTGGTCTAGGGACCCGTCGTTGGCGATGGTGCTGCCCAGGTACTTGAAAGTGTTGATGTTAGAAAGCTGCGTGCCGTCGATTGTAATGCATGGCTGGTTCGTTGGCCTCCCTGGTGCAGGTTGGAACAGCACCTCTGTTTTGCTGAGGCTGATAGTGAGGCCAAACAGTTTTGTTGCGATGGAAAACCTGTCCACAATGGTTTGGAGATGATTTTCTTGGTGGGCCATGAGAGCACAGTCATCTGCAAAGAGAGCTTCCAGGATGAGTCTCTCTGTTGTCTTTGTTTTTCTAGTCAGGCGGCGAAGGTTGAATAGTGAGCCATCCAGTCAGTATTTGATGTAGATGCCCAGGTCTAGATCCATTCCAGCATGTCGTAATACTTGGGTGAAAAATAGGTTGAATAGTACTGGAGCGAGGACACAGCCTTGTTTCACGCCATTGGAGATGTTGAAGCGATCGGGAGTCTCTCCACCAGATAGGACTTCCCCTGTCATGTTGACATGAAAGAGCTGGATCAGTTTGACAAATTTTGCTGGGCAACCGAGCTTGCTGAGGATCACCCACAATGCGTCCCTGTTCACTATGTCGAATGCCTTTGTCAGGTCTATGAAGACAATGTAGAGACTCAGGTTCTGCTCAAGGAATTTTTCCTGCTTTTGCCTCACCGTGAAGACCATGTCGATGGTGCTGCGATCTAGTCAGAAGCCACATTGTGATTCAGGCAGGTTCTGCTCTGAAACAGATGACAGGAGTCTGTTGAGTATAACAAGGGCGAGGATCTTTCCAGCAGTGGAGAGTAGTGAGATGCCTCTGTAGTTGTCACAGGCTGCTCGTGAGCCTTTGTTCTTGTATAGGGCTACGATGGAGGCATCTCTGAGTTCTGGGGGCATGTCTTCCTCTTCCCATATGCTGGTCAGTACTATGTGGAATGCCTGGAGCGCCTTTCCATTTAAGGCCTTGTACACCTCGGTTGGGATCCCGTCTTTACCGGGTGCCTTGCCTGCACTCATTTGTTTAATGGCTTTTTGGACTTCCTCTATTGAAGGAGGGACGTCAAGTTGTTCAATGGAGCGGTTTTGGGGGATCTGGTCAAGGGCACTTTGGTTGACTGAAGAGGATTGGTTGAGAAGCTGACTGAAGTGTTCTTTCCACCTGTTGCTGATGCCTTTTTTTATCTTTTATGAGAGTGTCACTGTCAGAGGATCACAAGGGAGTGGTGGTGGGTTTTGATGACCCATAGCCAGTCTTGAGGGCACTGAAAAATTGTTTGTAGTTTTTCGTATCAGCAAACTGCTGGATTTCTTCTGTCTTTTTTTCCCACCATCGGTCTTGCATCTTCTTGATCTCACGCTGCGCTGTGGCTTGGAGAGACTTGAATCTGTCCTTTTTAGGAGCAGAGTTTGGCTTATTTTGCCACTCCATAAAGGCTTTGTTCTTCTTGCTCAATAGGTCTTCAATAGCAGTGTTGTTCTCCTCGAACCAGTCCTGGTGGTTGCGTTGTTTTGGGCCTAGGACTGCCTTTGATGTTTCCTTCACTGCGTCTCTGAACTGGTTCCATTTCTCGGTTGAGCTTCTAGTGAGTGGTCCCTTGGCAGACAGCTTGTTGTCCAGGCAGGACTGGAATGTTTGCAAATAAGATGGATCTCTAAGACGACTCACGTTGTAAAGTGCGTGAACTGTCTGGGCGCGTTTTGGATGGTGAGGCTCAATGCGCATTTGAAGAGTCTCTCTAAGAAATTGGTGGTCTGTCCAGCATTCAGCTCCTCTCATGGCTCTGGTGATCTTTACATCCTGGATGTCTCGCCGGCGTACAATGATGTAGTCAATGAGATGCCACTGTTTTGATCTTGGGTGCATCCACGTTGTTTTATATTTGTTCACCATTCTGAACACAGTGTTCGTGATGGTGAGTTCGAACTCTGAGCATTTGTTGAGTAGCAGTAGGCCGTTGTTGTTCATTTTGCCCACACTGTGTTTGCCGAGCACTCCTTTCCATCTTTCATGGTCCTGGCCAACGTGGGCATTGAAGTCTCCCAGTAGTATCAGCTTGTCATTTGTGGGCACTGAGTGCAGAACGGCACTCAGGTCAGAATAGAACTGCTTGATGGTCCCCTCTGTGCTGGTCAGTGTTGGGGCATATGCGCTGATGATTGTGGCATACCGGTCTTTGCTGAGAGGCAAAAGGATCTTCATGAGCCTCTCACTGATGCCCACCGGCAAGTCTGGCAGCTGTTTGAGCAAACTGGTCTTGATAACCAGGCCAACACCGTGGATTCTGTCTTCATTTGAGGCTCTACCTTTCCAGAAGAAGGTGTATCCAGTGGTGGGTTCGCTGAGTGATCCCTCTTCTGGTAAGTGTGTTTCGCTTAAGGCTGTGATGTCGATGTTATATCGTGCCAGTTCTTTACCAATTAGAGCTGTTCTTCTCTCAGGTCTTGGGGTATTCTCTCTATCAAGTAATGTCCTGATGTTCCATGCTCTTAGTAGGAGTTTCTTTGTATTTTTTCTTTGATTTCGACCACTTAAAGGGATGACCCGCCAGCCGCGGTGTTCTGACCGGGTGTTTGTAGGGCAGGCAATGTTTGGGGCGCCTTTTCTAGTTCCCTCCCTTGATTAGGGTGAGCAGTGCTGTCCTAGAGAGGGCTGCTCAGTCGCCCAGGATGCTGCCGAACGACTGCTGCCCTACAGGGCCGAGCGACCACTGGTCCGTGGGCAGCCTATGTGCAGGATCGTGACTACAACTGCCAGTGGTCACCTCCACCTGTTGTGTCTCCACTCCCCCATTGCCGCAGGTCTTGAAGAGGGTGGACGGGGTTAGGATAGATGAGTGTGCACAACGATACTTGTGCGTGAAAGAGATTTAAGTGGAAAAGTCGATGCACAGAGACAGTTCCACTCTCTCAGCGTTGGAAGCCTGGGTCCAGTGGCACGAAAAAATTGTTACGTCTGGAGACCTCTTCAGCTTCATTGGATGGCCGTGTTGTCCTTTGTGCTCCAACACGTCCTGAGCACTCCACAGTGCTTTGTTGCATCACCATCTCAGCCGTTGAACCTTCTTATTGGTTTCTTCCGTCTGTTCAGCTGAAGCAGTCTTCACATGCTGGGTGAGCAAAGTCCTAGTTCACCAGGGGTCGACGATCTAATGGCTACCCTCACAAGGTTTAGCCGGCCTGTCGAACCCGTTGCCCAGGGTGTGGCTGCTGCCGCATGCTAGCAGCTACTGGGAGCCACAAGTAAGAGCTGGGTGTCAGGTGGGGGTCAGAGGCTGGAGAGCTGCCATAGGAGGGCACGACAAGCCCTCCATACCAGAGATACTACCCCACCCTGAGCACCATACGTATATATATACACATACACAAGATACTTAATTTAGTATTGATATTTGATTCTGAAGGTGTGTCATTTTTCTCCTTAAATCAAATGTTATTTTTTAAAAGGACATAGCATCATGGTTCATTCAGTCAGATTATATGCTCTTTTAAATAGGGATCATATCTTTTATATTTCTCCCTTGGCCCTAGTATGTTGTTTTGCATACAATTGAAACTCCATAAATGCTTGTTTATTGGAGGAAGGAATACCATTCCAAGTTGCTGTTTTGCTTGTAAGGAGAGGACTAAGAGAAACACACACTCCCAAAAGAATGATAATTATTCCATTTAACTACATAAAAACTATCCCTTTTGACCATCAAAGAGAACTTGGTATAATACATAGAGGACTAGCCTTGGAGCTGGGATGATTTGGGTTTAGTTTCCTCTTCTGATACAACCTGGCTGGGTGACCCTGGGTAAGTCATTTAACCTATCAGTTTCCTGGGAATTTCCTAAGTTCTTAACTTCCATTGCTAGAGGGAGCATCCTCAAAAAGAGGTCCCTGTACTAGTGAAAATCCAAATCTAGTCTCTCTACTTTTAAATATATTTAGCCTAGACTAACCTGAAATAGTAATCATTTTGTTTAAAGGCCTTTTCTATCATTTTAGCCTCTGAAGATGCTTCTCAAGATAGAGATTCAGAGAACATGGCTGAAGCTCGAATAGATATTAAGAAGCTTCTACAATTTCTTGCAGGACAGCAAGTTAATCCAACAAAAGCATTATGTAGTGAGTTTGCTTCGTTATTCCATCTCTTTGTGTAATATACTTTAAACAATGCCAGTAGGGTACTTTAAAAAATTCAGTAAAACCGTATCTATTTGAAATGCAAATCACTCACTGTCTAGTATTACTGAGGTTTATACACTTACACATAGTAGGCACTTTATCATTGTTTATTGAATGAAGAAGTGAGCATCTAGCAACAGAGAAGAATCCTGAAGGATGCTGTTGCTGCAATTGGAGAGGAAATCAGAAGACAGAAGGATTATCTCACTTTGCCTATAAAGGATAGCTTTTCTGTGTAAGAGCTGAATAATGCAGAAGAAACAATAGTGGAGAGCTAGTTTGATCAGCAGTGGTCAGAGCAACCATTGGTCTACATTGCAGTGGGGAAGAGAACCAGTAATGAAAAAACAGACAATAGAAGTAGACTTGGGAGTTAGAGGGAGGGAGAGGGAAGACTCTAAAGATTACAGTGGTACAAGGCAGTGATCAATAAACCCTAGTAGCCCACAGAAATCTGTATGGTAGTATACATAAATATAGCATGACAGAACTAGATATATAAAAGCTAAATTATAATATGGATTATAGATTGTTTTGTTTTGTTGAAAGACAAAGGACAGAAATGCTAAAAGATTGTACTTAGTTCAGAAGAACTTAGTACAAGAAAATCTTGGTGAAATCAGTATGTTACTTATTTATCTCTTCTTGACTGTATGATAGCAAGACTCAGGTTTTATATTCAGCTTAATTAGGGAGTCTAAGGAATAGCACCTTGTTCTCCACACAGCCAAATTGATATACCTAGATTTTGGTTTTTATAATTGAATCTTAGTGAAAAGATATGAAGGTAGCCCTATTTGTGGCTCTCTGAAATCTAGCCTACAGGGCTCACTGAAAAGATTAAAAAAAAGTTTTATAAGCCAAAATGAAATTAATTTTAGGAAAGTAGTTTTGCTATTTGAAAATGATACAGCATTAAAAATGTCAAGCTGCTTTTAATTTTAAAAGGTAAAACTTTGGGTCCGCATAAGAAAGTTTGTAATATTTTTTAGAGAACTGACTTTGCTTCAAAGGCTAATAAACTTTTTTTTTCAATACTTGCCAACTTCTGCTCTGAGAAGTACCAGTGAATTTGATCCCTTTTTGATTTCCTATTCCCCACCTGGGTTTAGGTAGAATGTGAAGGCTAGGTTTTTATATTCTCAAAAACTTCATATTTCCATACAACAAATTTCTTAGTTTTAAAAATCTCATGTCTCTTAGAGCAAAGGTTCTTAACTTTTAAAAATATGTTATGGATCCCTTTGGCAGTCTGGTGATACTGATAGATCTTAGAATTTGAATAATTAAAGGAAATAAATTTTAGTTAAATATTAATGAAAATATTTCATTTTTCTTCCTGTCCAACTTCATAGATTCCTCCCCTCTCTATAGACCACCAAAGGTTAAGAACCCCTGATTTAGGTTTTTATGCTGACAGTTTTCTTAAAGAGCACAAATTCTAAGCTAGAATTAATTCTATGCCTTCAGTGGAAGATAATTTTCAGAACTATATTCTTAGCTGTGGATAACATATGATATCAACTGCATTATTTTTTCTAAAGCTGTAGCACCTAGGAATATTTTACTGTTTTTGTTAGTTGAGGTGCATGCAATGTCCCCCTACTCCCCTACCCCCCAAAAAAGGAGAGAAAAAATATGCCTATTGAAATTGTGGACCAGAGTTAAAAATATGAAATGTCATTAAAGAGATTCCTTGTGAAAATTGATCCATCTTGCAACTAAAGATCTTATTTTTTTTTGTTGCTTCTGCCTAGAATTTTGTTCAGTCAGACATTAAGGAGAGAGTAAAGAAAATTGTGGCATAGTGTGTTTTCTTGTAATGTTGTTGATGATGTATTTGTAAATCTTAGAGTAAATTCTCTCCAAATCATTCTGGCACAAATTTTAAAAAGTCCTTTATTTTCTAGTCCTCTCCTACCATACTAGTTTTCTTATATCTTCCTAATATGTACTTTTCAAACCAGACATTGTATTGTTAGTCCCATGAACAAGATCCTTTGTCTTTTGGCATTTTCTCTGGTTGTCCCCCATGCCTGGAAGACTCTTCTTCCACTGTTTTAACTGCTTACTTTCCTGGCTTTTTAAAAATCCCATCTAAAATGTCAGTATCTATAGGAAGCCTTCTTCAATCCCTCTTAATTCCAGTGCTTTTCTTCTTTTAATTATTGCCTATTTATCCCATATATAACTTGCTATATATATATATATATATATTTGTTTGTATGTTTTTTCTCCCTTTGGATTGTAAGTACCTTGAGAATAAGGACTATGTTTTGCTTCTTTTTTTTTCATTTCCCCACCATTTAGCGCAGTGCCTGACACATAGTAGGTACTATAGCTCAGAACTCCTGCAATCAAATAATCCATTCATCAGTTTGTTTTCCTAGCATCAGTCAGTAATTAACAATTACTAAGCATCTACTATGTGTCAGAAGAAGATTCCGGTTCCAGGTAATCTCATAAATAGTTTGGTTTCTATACAACTGGTGACATAATTTTTACTCCCACTTTAGGTTCATTATATAAAAATTTGGTGACAAAGTTAGTAGTCTATTTCTCTGACCATATTTTCCACTGTTTTTTTTTTATTGTTTCTGCTCATCCCAGCTCATTCTAAGTTAAAATTTTTATACATTGAAACTTTTAAAAATAGAAAATATTAAAAACGTGAGTCAACATGGTATATAGAGAGCTGACCATGGAGCCAGGAAAATCTAGATTCATGTCCTGCTTCTGAAAAATGCTACCTTGCATTGTCATGGATAAGTTGAGCCTTTTGTTGATGATTTAGGGTTAAAAATCTGTCGTTATCCTGTGCTTTTATTAATAAAGTGGGGTTCTGGGTTTATAGAACTATTACTGTCCCTCCTCCCAACCCCCAACATAAATGCACACACACAGGCTATAGAACTGTCTTGTGGTTTGTGCTGTTATTGTGGCACAGTTATCCCCTTAGGAGTTATTAAACCTAGATGATTGTTTGTTTTCACAGATTGAAGAGCTGTCCTGTAATTAGGAGCCTCTTCTCTCATACTATTGACTTTTTTTATCGAGTTTTTATAACTATTGTTATCCCATGAGAGTCAGTCCTTTTGTTCTCTTAATCACACAGTTAAAGTATATTGAGTATAATCTTTAGTTCTTCCATTTTTCTTGGATAGTTTTGTCATTATTCATAGTTTAAAAATGAGACTATTATTTTACTGACAGGTAGTTTTTTAATTCATATTCATTTGCCCCAGGACTTAGTACATGAATTTCTCATTTTAAATACTGATGGAAACCAAAGTCTGACCAGATCAGTATCCCTATCTTTTTCTATTCTGTTACTATTTTATGACTAATCAAAACTAAATTATGGTGAGAAAACAATGATATACTTTATATTCAGGTTCATTATTATAAAAATCTACTTTGTACTATTCTATATATGGATAGGCCTTTAGGACTTACTTATTTTTTTGTGGGAATGTTTATTACTTCTTTACAAAATTTCTCTGTGATTCTTATGCTTTTAGTGTGGAATCTGGAAGTAGATGCTATTGATGAGTATTTATACCGGAGGACATCTCTATATCACTTGTATATGAAAGATGATTGTATCCTAAAGAAAGAATTTCTATTTAAAAGTAATCCTTCTTTTGGGAACAAGTTATTATAATATACAGAGAATACAGTAATGTGTGTATTTGAATAGTCTTTTAAAATCCTCCTTTTTTTTTCTTCCAGATATTGTGCATAACCGGATTGTTCACTTTATTTTGCTTCATGAGGATGTTTCCCTTCAATATTTCATTCCTGCATTATCATAAGAATTCAACTGTTCAAGAGTCTTTGAACAATAAATAGCCCTTTTCCACCAAAATTGAAAAAAGATGATGAGTTATAGTTATAATTGGGCTATATCCTCACTATGATATACATTATGTAAAAGCAGCTTGTTCTTTTATATGTTCATAGAATGTGCATAGTGAAACACAACTGGATAAGATAATGTCCTTGCTTTCTTTTGGTTTCTATGTTTTACTTTTAAGAAGTCAAAAAAAGGAGAATTGGAATTTTGAGGACTGAATTTAATTTTTCTGATTACTGATAAATGGATATTACTCATACCTAGCACATCAGAGGTTTAGAGGAATAAAATCTTTTAAATATTACCTAAGAAGGCACTGTATTATGAGAGTAGCAGTGTTTCTGTAAGACATTTGTCACCATCTGAAACACATTCAGAAGATTCAATTCTAAGTATCCAGCTCTGTCTCTTGAATAGAAAGGAGAAAAGCACTTCCTATTTCTGTGCTATGCCTGGGTAAGGAAAGCTTTGTAAGAAATGATTCTCTAGTTACCATAAATAAGTAGTAGAGATCATCATCAAAGTACTTTTGAACCTGAGCCTGGTGAAGTAAATTCTCTAATCTAGAATTTTCACTTGCAAAGGTTTCTTCTGGTGTTTGATGGCTTAAGCCTGGGGACCATCATTGCATTTAGTTTCTTAAAAATTTCAAAAAGTAGGTACCAGAAAGGCCCCTTTAATCTTATGTAAGTTATAAGGCTTCAGGAACTGTTGCCCCCTTTTTACAAGTGTAATGCATATGTAGTTTGTGGCACCAATTTTTTTTTTGAAATTCATTATTTTTTTAAATAGCTATCCAGAAGAAAAATTTAATTCCAAAATAGTGCTTAAGTTTACAAACTTAAGTTTCTTTTACATATCAAATTCAGTACAGATGCTGATTGCCAAATTTTCTCATTCTTATTCAAATATCATTAAGTTTACCATTATACTTTTATCAGGTGCTTCCTACTTTTGTGGATGATTTAAGCAATAGGTAGAACATTACTTGCTTATAGTAATCTTTCACACTTCCTTAAGGTATAAAAAATTGATTCAATTAGCAAATACTATATATAAATAAGAATTCAATAAAAACTTAAAATATTCATAGATTCCATGCTTAGGCTTTTCATATCATTTTTGCTAAATCTCAGCAGCACTTGTTATAATTATTAAGAGTACTTTATTTTCTGTCAACACCTTGAATTTCCAAAGATCTTCTATTCAGATTTTCCCCGCTGTGGTTCTGTTCTCATATATAGAAATCTAAAATTACATTATAAAACTGTAGCTGAAAGACCATAGACTTTTTGGCTTTTACAGAAAGATTTGTTTAAATATGACAAAGTAAATGTAAAACATATATATAAAACTTTTATTTTTAAAAAATAAAACTTTCTACTCTGTTCAATCTGTTGATTGAATTTTTCTAGTTAATATTATATAAAATATCCTTTCTTGTTAAATTCTAGAAAATTTGAACTAAGGTGAAATTTTGAAGCCTCATGTGACATACCTGGAATGAAAATATTAAGTATCAGAATGCTTTTTACTGATCATAGAATTTTAAAGTTTGAAAGAACTTCATGTTTAGTGTGACCTTCCTCAAACCCAGAAAGCAAGAATTACTTGACCAGTTACCCCATTTGTTAGTTTAAATAGAGCTGAAATTAGAACCCAGGTCTTCTAACTGGAAATGATTGTAACTCTTATTTGCTTGTAAACTTATTTCCTTTTACGAAATATTTAACCAGATTGTAAAGATTTTTTTTTTCTCCTTGCTGTCGGAATATCCATCCTAAAAACAATTAGCTAGTTTTGAAGAGTAGATTTTTGCTGGTACCAATGACCTCTCAATCATGGAATCATCTTTGATTCTTCTCTGTAGTTGAACCTTAATGTTTTATCAGATTCTAAGTCCTTTTAATTCTATTTCTCCAGAATCTTTCATGTTCACCTTTTCTCCTCTCACATGGCCATTCCTCTATTTCATACCCTCATCACTTTTGTTGGATTATTGTAATAGTCTTCTAACTCTTCTCTCAGAACTGAGCCTTTTCCCTTCTTAATCTATACAAATATGCAGAAAAACATTTTTCAGTGCTCCAGATAATGCTGTACATTATTGTACAATGTGCATCTGTTAGATATCCATTTTTTGGATTCCCAAGTTCTCTTCTTCCCCTCCAGCCCCTACCTCACTTACTGAGAAGCCAAACCATCTAATACTCATTACACATATGAAGACATGGAAAACATATTTCCATATTAGCCATTTTACCCCCCAAAAAGCAAAAGAAATATACTTCAATCTATACTTGAGTTTTTATTAGTTCTCTCTCAGGATGTGGGTAGCATTTTTTATCAGGAGTCCTTTGGTATTGAATTAAAAAAATATATATTTTTCCCCAATTACATGGAAAAACAGTTCCCAACATTTTTCAAAGAATATTGAGTTTCTTCTCTCTCTTCCCAACTACCCCAACCCTTCATTTCCCTTGAGATGATAAGCCATCTCATATAGATTTTACATGGGTAATCATGTAAAGCATTTTTTCCATATTAATCCTTTTGTGGGAGGAAACTCAAATAGAAAAAAAAATTAAGAAAGCAAAAAGTTTCCTTTGGTCAGGATTCAGACTGAGTTCTTTTTATCTGGAAGCAGATGATTTATCCTGAGTCCTTTAGTATAGTTTCAGATAATTGTATTACTGAGAATAGCTGTCATTCACAATTGTTCAAAGTATTCCTGTCATTGTACAATGTTCTTCCAGTTTTCCCCCTTCCCCCTCCTCCCAAAATATTTTTCTTTCTCTTGCCTTAATTTAATTTTATTTATTATATCATTTCATCATATACAACTCACATCCATGCCCTCTGTGTATTGATACTCCTGTCTTAATATTGACAAAGTTCTTTGGCATTACAAGAATCATTTTCCCATGTAGGGAGATAGTTTAATTTTATTTAATGTCTTTTGATTCTCTTTACTGTTTACCTTTTTGTGATTTTTTTGAGTCCTGTATTTGAAAGTTAAATTTTCCACTCAGCTCTGGTCTTTTTATCAGGAATGTATGAAAGTCCTCTAATTCATTGAATATGTGTTTTATTTAGGTTCTGCCTTCTCCCCATCCCCCAAAAGATTATGCTCAGTTTTGCCGAGTAAGTGGTTCTTGGTTGAAATCCTAGCTTCTTTCTCCTTTGAAATTTCATATTCTGGGCCCTTTGATCCTTTAATGTAGAACCTATTAATTCTTTTGTTCTTCTGACTGAGATTCCAGGATGTTTGAATTTTTTTTTTTTACTGCTTACAATATTTCCTCCTTGACCTGGGAGTTTTGGAATTTGGAATTATCCTGTTGGGATCTCTTTCAGGAGTTGATCAATGGATTTTTTTTTCCATTTCTATTTTGTCCTCTAGTTCTAGACTATCAGGACAGTTTTCCTTGATGATTTATTGAAAGATGATGTCCAAGACCTTTTTTTGATCATGGCTTTCAGATAGTCCAGTAATTCTTGCATGATCTCTCCAGGATTTATTTTATGTCAGTTGTTTTTCCAAGGAGACATTTCACATTTTCTGCTATTTTTTTCATTCTTTTGACTTGGTTTTTTTTTCTTAATGTATTATGAAGTCATTAGTTACCACTTGCCTGATTCTAATTTTTAATGCATAATTTTCTTGAGTGAACTTATGTACTTCCTTTTCCATTTGGCCAATTCTACTTTGTCAAGAATTCTTTCCCTCAGTGAATTTGTGTATTTCTTTTTCCAAAGGGCCAATTTTACATTTCAAAAAGTTTTTCTCAGTACATTTTTGTATATTTTTTTCCATTGGCCAGTTCTTCTTTCTAAGGAGTTCTCTTTTTTATTTTTGTTCCCCTTTTATCAATTGGCCTTTTCTGTTTTTTTAAGGTATTTCTTCAGTATTTTTTTTTGTGGGTCCTTTACCAAGCTGTTAACTTTTTTTATCTTGACTTTCCTGTAACACTAATTTCTTTTCCCATTTCTTCTCTCTTATTTTATTTTTAAAATCCTTTTTGGGCTCCTCCATTAATTCTTTTTGGGCTTGAGAACAATGAATATTTTTCTTCAAAGCTTTGGTTGCAACAGTATTGACTTTGTTGTCTTCTGAGTTTGAGTCTACCCTGTCACCAAAGTAACTTTCTATATTGAGTTTCTTTTTTCATTGTTTGCTTAGTTTCCTGCCTTTTTCTTTTAGTTGGAAAATTGTTGAAGTTGGGCTTTGTAACTGTGGTGAAAGGAGCACTGTTCGAAGCTTCAGGTTCTTTGTACAGTTGCGTTCAGAGCTGGCACTGAGGATCTATAAATATTCATTCTTCCAAAATAGTATGATGTAAGGAGGAAGGTGTGTTTAATACTCTCTTGGTCTGTGCTCTGGTCTGTGAGTAACCCCAAGCACCTTTTTACCAACCCTTGGAACTGTTACTGGAGTCCCTTGTCCCCTTGTGGCTGCAGCTACTGGTGTACTTTGGTGCTTTTCCTCACCTTGCGACTGTGTCCCAAGGCTGTGACCTGGTTCTGTTGTATGAGGCAGTGCAGTAGTAAGAGTCTTGCACTCTGAATCAGCAATGGGACTCTTGTAATCTTCTGAGCATTTGTCCAAGCCCCCCCTTAACATCTTGACTGAGAGTTCTGGAATTTTTGGCTGCTGCTTCAGTTGTGTCCAATGGCTGTGCAGCACTTCACCTCTACCTCCACCCTGGTGCACTGGACCTCTCATACTGGCCTTCTGTGAAGAGAAAATTGAACTCTTTGTTTATTTTTAATGTAAACAATCAGCAACCTTAATCAAGAATTTGAAGTGCCCCTACATGGCATTTGGTAGGTCACTAGGTAAGAGAGTTCACAGATCACTTACTAGAAGGCCACAAGCACTGCCCCCTCTTGGGCAGTGCTAGGTAAATTGGGAGGTTGAGATTGATTCCCATGAACTGGGAGAGAGAAAGGAAGTCACAGGGAAAAAGAACCATAAAAGTCGAGACCAAGAGGACTGGGGGAATTCATTAATTCCTTGGCTCTTTGGCGAGGAGATCCTCTCTCTTTCAGTAGACATTTCAGTGGGATACTCTCTTCAGTGTGAGCTCTGGTGAGATTCTTGGTGATCTTAGCCTTATGTGCTTTTTTCAGTCCTGGCTGTTTGGATTTTGGCTTCATAATTAGGACTTTGGATTCTGGTGAGACTTTTGGATCTGCATTTGCAGTATAGAATTTAGGGCATTTTGTAGCTAGGTGATTTTTTTCCTACCTTTTTCCTATATTTCATATCTACCCAGTTGTAAATAAAAGCTACTTATAGTCATTTTGACTGGAGAAGTTAATTATTTTTATAAACAATGACAACTCAATTTAATTCATAAATTTAGTCCAACCAATTCTAAATCTTACACTTCTAAGTTATTTTGGGCTGAAAAATTATTCCACCTTGTCTTTTTTTTGGGGGGGTTATACTGCTCCAGAATTCATTTTAGGGTGTTATATCATTGCTTTTTGGAGGTAATTTCATAGAAACCAGATGGGTCCTTGCACCTTCTCCACCTTCTTGGCTCTGCTCTTAAAAGGATTTTTCCATCAGGAGTCCTTTGGAATTTGCCAGTGCCACAATAATCTTTTTTGTGTTTTAAACCTTTACCTTCCATCTTTGAATCAATACTGGATATTGGTTTCAAGACGGAAGAGTGGTAAGGGTTAGGCAATGGGAGTCAAGTGACTTGCCCAGGGTCACAGAGATGGGAAGTGTCTGAGGCCAGATTTGAACCTAGGACCTCCTATCTCTAGGCCTGGCTCTCAATCTACTGAACTACTCAGCTGCCCCCAGTGGCACAGTAATCTTAAGGGTCCTGACTATATTGCTTCCCTTCTGGAAAGATTATACTGGATTTCCTAAATTATGAACTTATCCTGGTATTTTTGGCTATTCACAATCTACCTATTTCATATTTATATCCCTTCACATAGTAGAGTGTTCTATTAAGATGAACTAGCTATTTCCTGAACTCAACATGCATTTGCTACCCCTCCATAGACTTATTTCTTCATCTCTGCTTCAATGCTCAAGTATCTGATTCTCCATGAATCCTCTTATTTCTCCCTCCAAACCACCTCAGATTTTCCCATACCACATTGTCTTGGTAGCTCCTTTGCCCTCATCACACTACCTTATAAAATTACCTATTGTAATCAAGGAGGAATGGCAAAAAGCATAGTAAAACCTGAAAGGTAATGAAAATGGAACCAAGAGAAGCAGATGGAAAAGTCATGAGCCAGCAGGGGAAGAATTCCATGGAATTACAAAGAAGATTCAAAAGAGAAAAACTGTTGGCCAGAAATAGGTCTGGTCACTCTTCTCACTTCTCTGACTGACTCACTCTCTCACCAGAGACTGACCAGAGCTGGGGAGCAGGCTTTCCATATAGCTTTTCCTACTTGGCTATTGCTGAAGAAAGGTTTCTGCTTTATTAAAGATCATCCTGATTCATCATTTCACCCTTGAAAGACAGTTTAATCTCCCATCAAATATAGCTATAGAAAAGATAGGAGTAGGGTCTCCCCAGTCCCTCTGCCCTACCCTTTCCTCTTTTTATCTTTCTTTCCCAAGAATAAATTAGCCATTTAGTATTCCAAAGACTGTCTCTGAAGTTTGTAATAGGAGGGAAGATTCAAAGTTCAGTCAGAAGAAAGTTGGGAGGGGTTTGACTCACTCTTGGTCAGGTCTAGACTCCATTAAGCTTAGTGGGGAAAGAGGAAGTGGCTATACTTTAATCAGCCCCCTCTAGCAGCTGGTTTCCTGTTCTTAGCATTTTGAGGCCCCCTTTGTAAATCCCACTATTACACTATATTACCCAAGGGTAAGGATTGTTTTAGAATTAATTCAATAAGCATGAAGCATGTGCATAGACCTAGGAACTAAGGATAGAAAAAACTAAGACAGCATCATTCTACTGAGGCCTCCCCCCCATACCCCAACTCCCCAAGTCTTGGAGTGGGTGGAGTCCTGGAGTTTCCCTTCTGCAGGCCAGCACGTTTGCACTAAAACTCTGATTGAGGTGGGGGGTTGCTGCAGGCAGGTCTTATTGGGGGGGGGGGGTCTTGGCACAGCAAGGGGGCCCTCCCTAGGACTCAGAGCAACCTCTTCCAGGGGAGGTTCTGGTCTTAAAAACAAAGGAGGAGCCCCAGGGAGGGTGCAGGGGAGGCGCTACAGGCTCAGAAGTTACAATAGGGTGGGGTGTTTGGCATAAGCCTCCACTGCTGTTTCCTTCCTTCCCGATACCCAGGGAGGCTGCATGGTCCACAGCAGAGGCTCGATCTGAGTCTCCCCCTCAGCCTTAGCCTCCTCTCCTGAGGGAGGAAGGTCATGGGAGCCCCAGGCCAGGCCCGGAAGGGAGAAAGGGAGAGAAATGACCTGAGCGCTCTGTTCAGGAGAAGGAGGAAGAGCAGAGGAGTGGGGAGACGCAGTGGAGAGAGGAGGAAGAGAGCAGCTCTGCCAGGGATGGCCTACATGCCCAGATAGGTGCCATAGGTTTGCCATCACAGGTCTAGGCAGATGGAATTAACCAGGCTGAGGGGAAGTGACAGGCCTCAGACAGCCTACCCCGAGCATGTATATTGGCAGGTGAGATTAGTTTGTTCCAATGGCAGTGAAGGTGGCACAAGTAGAGTTTGGTCAGATACCCAGGAAACCCAGATCATCCACTGCATCCTGGGCCACAATCAGCCGTCTTTACTTTTGTCTTGCTGCTGGTAAGATGTCCTCAGTGACTCTGGAAGGGAGAGTGAGGGTGAGGACAATTATTTCTTCCCTTAAATCCAAATCATGCAGAAGTCAAGACCACTTCATGATGTCATTGGGCCTCATCGAAAATGGACAAATTACAATTTACCTGTTCCTGAATTAAAGTGCCCTTCCCTAAAGAAACACCTACCCTTGTCTAAATTGTGATGCATTCATTCTGGTATTTGCATAAATTGTATTTGAGCAAGACATAATGCAGAAACGGAAATACTAATTTCCTAAAACAGTTGCTTATCCCTTTTTATAGCAGATATGCAAAATAGGAAAAGAAATTTGGGATCATTGTTATATCATTTTTGAAAGCTTTTTATTTTTTGTCCTTACTGGAATAATACTGTAAGTCAGATGAAAGTTTAGTCAGAATTTAATTATAGTTTGAGAACTTTGCAACTGAGTAAAAGAGGATCCTTAAAAAGTGATTTAAGGTTGTGCTTTTCATCAGAATTTTGGTTAGTCTTAATAAGAGCTCACATTTATATGATGCTTTAAGGTTTTCAAAACACCTATTATTTCATTTGGTCCTGACAATAACTCTGTTACATAGAGGTTAGTATCCTCATTTTGCAGATGAGTATGTGTAAAGCCAAGTTTTCTGCCTGGGGTCATGTAACTAGGATATTTGAACCCAGGAATTCTTGCTACTGAGTCTAGGACTTTCCCCCTATATTATTTCAAATGAGATATTTGTAAAGCACTTAGTACAGTGCTTAACACTTAGTAAGGACACAATTACTCTTCCTAAAGGCCTTAATTTACATATTCTTCCATGAACCAGTGTAAAATGGAAATACTACACACCTTCCTTTAATTAGGGGACTTGAGTAGAATGATTTTTAAAAGCTTCTTTCAGTTCTAGGTTTTATTTTGATATATATTTATAAACAGCAAAAATTATTTTTTTCTGCTAATCTTATATAGACCATGTCAGCTTTTCTCCAGATTTTATAATCAAATACATTGGTCAGATAATGGGAAGAAGAGCCTGAGTTCTAGTTTCAGGTTTTCCACTTAAAATTAGAACAATCATCTAATTGAAAACCCTCCTTTTTATAGGTCAGGAGAAAAGCTTAAAAAGGTGAAATTATAGCTAGGCAGGCCCAGAATTTGATCCATGTTTTTGGATTCCCTTTCAAAATCTAGTACTTTTTTCAGTATACTCTACTAGACTTGAGACTTTGAGGGAAGCAGTAGTGTGTAGTGTTAGACAAGATAAAACTTGAATTTAAATCATCCCTGGTTATCATCACTGCTTCCATAGGCAAGGGTTGCTAGAAGGAAAGTGCTTTGCAAACCCAAAAGCTATATAAATGTGAGTTATTTCATCAACAGGTCTTGTGTATATCAGCATGCTTGTGCTAGCTAGTGTGAAGATTAAATTTCACTCTCCCCTGATTGTAAAATTGAAATTAATTCTTCCCTGTTTATGAAAATTAAATTCCCTGCGTATGAAAATTAAATTAACTCCCCTGCCCATTTTTAGATTTAATCTCCAAAGATGTAAACACCCTATTCACACTTGAGTGGGGGAGGTCTGTGACCCACGTGTGCAACAGTGGGTGACGAATCAGAATTAAACTGACTGCCCATGGGCAGTCCTAAAGAAAAGCTTCAATTGTGATTGGTAGATGTAAAATTAGGGGACGGCACAGGAAGTGACACAAAAGAAAATATCTTTAAAAGAGAGGGTCAACTTCCTGAGTGGAGTTCAACTTGGACTTTGGCCTCTTCAGGAGTTCTGAGTTGGAGAATGGAGAAGAATATGCTGACTGGACTTGTGACCCTGTTCCTGGTGAGGCTGTTCTTAAATCTCTTCCTTTTGGACTGATATGTGGTGAGTGAAAAGGCTGACTCCTTTCCTGAATATTTTCTGAAGAAACTAGCCTCAGGAGAAACCTACCTCTTGCGAGAACTCCGGTTGAGTCAGGGGCTGGGAGTAAATTACTTAGTGCTTAGGCTAGATATCTTACCCTATCCTCTCCCCGATTTCCCACTTTATTCTTTCCATATTTTGTAAATAAATTGTAAATAAATCTCTTTGGAATTAATATAAATTCCCAGCAATCCTACTCTTAAATAATCCAGTCCAACCTTTTTATATAATCAACCCCTTTTTTCCCTTTACACTAGGTACTAGGGAATTCAGTAACAAATATGAAGGAGTCCTAATCACTCTGTTTTTGGGTTTCTTCTTTAAATGAACAATGAAGGAAACAAAGCACCTGAGGTCTACCCCTAAATAATAGATGTTCTAATAATGAATCAGATGGAAAAACCGCATGAGTCACAGAAACTATTTAAAAGATAGACTTCTGTCTTTTAATTCATTCAAGAAACTTTATACACCAACTATGTAAGTGAAAGGTCCAGTGCTCATCCCTTTCCTTCTATAAGTAAGCCACTTATTAAAAAGACTTCTTAGAGAAATCATTATAGCAAATACAGTTGGTGGTGGTTTAAGACCTTGAAGTTCTTGAGGGCTAGGTATTTTTGTCCCAGGAGAGAACTGATTTACTATTAGGAATTCCTTTTAAGAAGAGAAGAGGATTCTTAAATAATATCATCTCAGAAAAAGAAATTGAACAGCCACCAATGAATTCCCTAAGTAAAAATCCCCTGGGCCAGATGGGTTCACAAATGCATTCTATCAAACATTTTTTTAAATTTTATTTAGTCAATTTAGAACATTATTCCTTGGTTACAAGAATCATGTTCTATTCCTCCCTCCCCTCCCTCCCCTCCCCTCCCCTTCCCGTAGCCGACGTGCAATTACACTGGGTTTTATATGTGTCCTTGATCAGAACCTATTTCCATGTTGTTGATGTTTGCACTAGGATATCTATCAAACATTTAAAAAAAACAATTAATCCTAATATTATAGAAAGTGTTTGGCAAAATAATCAAAGGAGTCCTACCAAATTCTTTTTATGACACAAATTTGGTACTGATACCTAAGCCAAGAAGACCAAAAACAGAGAAACAAGATTATAGACCAATTTTCCTAATGAACATTGATACAAAAAATCTTAAATACCAGCAAAGACTACAGCAATATATCACAAGGATTATTCACTATGACCAGATGGGATTTATACCAAGAATGAAAGGCTGGTTTAACGCTAGGAAAACTATTAGCATAATTGACCATATCAATAATCAAAGTAATGGAAATCACATGATTATCTCAATAGATGCAGAAAAAGCCTTTGACAGAATACAACACCCATTTCTATTAAAAACACTAGAAAACATAGGAATAAAAGGATCTTTCCTTAAAATAATAAGTAGCATTTATTCAGTAAGTGTCATCTACAATGGGGATAACTTAGAAGCCTTCCCAGCAAGATCAGGAATGAAGGAAGGATGCCCATTATCACCACTATTATTTAATATGGTACTAGAAATGCAACAATTGGAGAAGAAAAAGAAATCAAAGTAGGTAATAAGGAAACTAAACTCTGCAGATGACATCTTGGTGTATTTAGAGAATCCTAGAAAATTAACTAAAAAACTAGTTGAAATAATAACAGTCAAATTACAGGATACAAATTAAACCCACATAAATCAATAGCATTTCTATATATTTCCAACAAAGTGCAGCAGAAAAACTTAGAAAGAGAAACTTCATTAAAATCATTCTAGACAATATAAAATACCTTGGAATCTATTTACCTAGACAAATATTACAAAATATTTTTCACAGAAATAAATCTAGATCTAAACAATTGGAAAAACACTAATTGCTCATGGGTAGGTTGAGCTAATATAATGAAAATTACAATCCTACTTAAGTTAATTTACTTATTCAATGCCATACCAATCAAACTACCAAAAATTATTTTATAGAACTAGAAAAAATAACAACAATGTGTGAGGAAATTTTACCCTCAACCCTTTTGATGTTCCAAATGTGACATCTTCCTCTGGATATAGCCTGCACGTCCAGGATCCCCTGCACATCCAAACCAAATGAGTCAGTGTGCAACTTAGCTTTGGAGGGAGGAGCTAGTTCAACTTAAAAGGTTGCACAGGGAAGGAGGAGGGTCTATGGGCTTCTGAGAAAGAGATAGATCAGATACACAAAGTGATTTCTGCAGTAAGGAGGTTTAGGCCTTAACAAACTGGAGGCTCATTCTTTCCTTTTTGATTACTAAAATAATAAAACCCATGACCAGTCTCTCAATTTTAATCATAACAAAAATTCATCTGCAAGAACAAAAGGTCAAGATATCTATATATATAAAGGGAATTAATAAAAAAAGGTGAAGGATGGTGGCCTAGTAGTACCATATCTTAAACTGTACCTTAAAGCAGTAATCATCAAAACAATCTGGTACTGGCTAAGAAATACAAGGATGGCTCAATGAAATAAATTAGGGGTAAATGATCTTAGCAATCTAATCTCAGCTTTGAACTATTTGATGAAAACTGCTAGGAAAATTGGAAAACAGTATGTCAAAAATTAGGTTTCAATCAATATCTCACACCCTATACCAAGATAAGATCAAAATGGGTACAAGATTTAAACAAAAAGTGTTATAAGTAAATCAGGGAAACATAGAATAATTTGCCTATCAGATCTATGGAGAAGGGAAGAATTTATGACCAAAAAAGAGAGATAGCACATTACAAAAAGTAAAGTGAATACTTGTTATTATATTAAATTAAAAAGGTTTTGTACAAACAAAACCATTGCAACCAAGATTAGAAAGAAAGCAATAAACTGGGGGAAAATTTTTATAACAAATTTAACTGATAAAATACTCATTTTTTAAGTATATGAAGAACTAAGTCAAATTTATAAGAACCCAAGTCAATCCTCAATTGATAAATGGTCAAAGGATATGAATAGGCAGTTTTCAGATAAAATAAAATCTTTCAATAATTATATGAAAGAATGTTCTCTTGATTAGAGAAGTGCAAATTAAAACAACTCTGAGGTACCATCTCATACCTATCAGACTGACCAATATGGCATAAAGGAACATGATAAATGTTGGAGGACACATGGCAAAACTGAGACACTAATGTATTGCTGGTGGAGTTGTGAATTGATTCAACCATTCTGGAGGTGTGACAGAGGCTGGCACATAAGAAAAGTGTCAGGCTGAAGAGTGTGTGGAACTGATCACCTCGATGGGGGAGGGGCCCCAGGACTTTGGAATCTGGAGGAGAAGATTCTGGCTGGGAGAGGAGTTGGTCTCTCAGTTGGGAGAAGCTGAAAAGAGAAGGTTGAAAAAGACTGAGGGTTACTTACTTTTTCCTGTCTGTGACTCGAAATCTTTCCCCCCAACATTTCCCAATTGAAAGGACTATTGAAGAGGAAACCTGAGAAGGACATTTTAAATTTATTTCTGACGTTACTTCAGCTCCTGTTGCCCTGAGTCTGAACTGTGACCAAGGGACCAAATCCAGGGTGAGTCAACCTGACTTTTCTCTCAGGGGGCTCAGGCTAAGGACTGAGTTCCCCCTAAACTCGAGGAGGGAGGGAAAAGGGGTTTAGAGACAGTGACCCCCTTTCCCCCACTTTCCTTTCCCATTCTTTCCCTGCTAGTTATTCCTTTGTATTATTCTGATTTAGTTGACATTAAAATAGTTATCTTTTCCCCAATCTGTGAATCAAGTGTGAGTGAACGGATCAAGAAGAGACCCTTTGGTCTGGAGTAGTAGAGGGGGGACAAGAGGATCAGAAAAATCTGGGAGAGTAGCCTTAGCTAAGGAGGGAAGGTAAAAGGGGGGAAATCTTCAAACCCCCTCTCCTCTCTGAGCCATCAACTGTTTCCCCTGAACCCCGCTTTAAGAAGGGAGGTCTCCACTCTTCTCCTTTCTCTCTCTATACTAAAAGACTGAACTCCTCGGTTACAATTAAACAATCCCTCTAATACAGAGGGCAATTTGGAATTATGCCCAAAGGGCTATAAAATAATGCATACCCTTTGATACAGTAATACCACTAGTAGGTCTCTATCCCAAAGAGATTTTTAAAAATGTGAAAGGACGTGTTTGTACAAAAATATTTATAGCTGGTCTTTTTGTGGTGGTAAAGAATTGGAAACTAAAGGGATGTCCCTCAATTGGGGAATGGCTGAAGAAATTGTAATATATGATAGTGAAGGAATACTATTGGAATGATGGAATGCTGAACAAGATGATTTCAGAAAGAGCTGGAAAGTCCTAGATGAACAGATACAGAGTAAAATAATCAGAACCAGGAAAATATTGTACATAGTAACAGCAATATTGTGGAATGATCAAATGTAATTGACTTTGCTACTAACAGCAATACAATGATCCAGAAAAATTCTAAGGGATTTAAGAAAAAGAATGCTTTCTACCTTCAGAGAAAGAACTGGTGGAATGCAGATGAAAGCATATGATTTATCACTTATTTATTTGGGTATATGTGTTAGGGTTTTGGTTTTATAAGGTTATTCACTTACAAAAAATGAATAATATGGAAACATTTTATGTGATAATACATGCATTACCCGGAATGAATTGCTTGGCAGCTCTCAGAGGGAGAGAAGAAGGGAGGGAGACAATTTGGATCATATAACTTCAGAAAACTCATGTGGGAATTTGTTATTTAAAAAAATTAAAAAAGAATAGGGGAAGCAGCCACATTTAATGCCACCTTCATTTTGGGATGAGAAAGAGGAAGCTTTTGTTTGGTAGTTCAGCTTTAGTCCCCAAACAGAATAAGGGGGTGGGGATTTTCTCACTTGCACCTTATTCCCTCAGCTCATTCCATATTGAATGAAGGAGCAGTTGTCCCCATGGAAGGAGGTTATTGGAAGCACAGGTGGAGACTACTAAGCCAAGCAGGGTTTGTCTGGATCCTTTTGGTAGCCTCCGCTCTTGGGAACAATTCAAAGAATGACTCAGAGGATGGTAAGTTTGCAACTTTACAAAAACTTATTGAATTTATTCCTGTTCTATTTATTTCCTAAGGGTCTCTATATCCTTCAGACTTTAGTCACCCCACTCTGTGTATAGAATAAAAGTAAATCCTGTGAGCAATACAAAATATTTTAAGTATCTTATTTTAGTCAAAAAATGTCTATCCTTTGTAGATTACTGTTCAAAGTACAAGAATAATGTTAGTAGTTGTTCAAGAATATTGTTTGAAGGAAAATAAAAAAATAGTAAAATTTTTTGAATATCAAAAATTAGTATAATCTTAGAACTGGAAAGTATCTTAGTGATTACCTACTCCCACCAACTCATTTTTTAGATGAAGAAACTGAAATTCCAAGGAACTAAATTATTTGCCCTAAAGACATACCTTAGTTTAATGGAAAAGCCAGGGTTAGAACCTTGGTCTCTTCATTTTCAAGTTCAGTTTTAAATTTAAATTATAATAATCATTAAAATTATTTCCTTAGCTTACTTTTGAAAATCGATTATCTTTGTTTTATATATATATTTTAAATGTAGTTAAGATATATTATTCTGACTGTTGATTTCACTTTATATAATTTAATATATACCTTTCTATATTTACTTGTAACCTTTACATTTACCATTTTGTAGCACCATAATACTCAATTACATGAATATACCATCATTTACACATCTGTTCTAATTGTCAGACAAATAGGTTATCAAAAAAAAGACAATTTTTTGTCTTTTCAAGTAAAGTAGCTGTTAAGATTTATGTATGGCTGTGCCCTTTTTCCTCTCTACCACTTTTTGCCTTTTTATAATGTCTTTAGGACAAAAACCTGGCAATGGAATGATAAACTTTGTAAAACAATATTCATTTCTTTAAGTGATCAGAATAAGCTAAGAGAGGGTGTTTGAATTTCTGGAATGCATCTTTTTCTGTACATGGCACTGTTCATTATTATAATAAAGGAAGATGCTTGTAAAATCAACTAGAAATAGAAAACTTTTGAAATACATGTTTTGGCTCTCCCCCCTCCCCCCACTTTCTTCCAACACATTCTTCCAACTTATTCTAGACAATAATCTTTGGAAGAACATTTTAAGAGAGTGGCAATCCTGAACTCTTCCTGTTACTAAATACAAGTTGTAGTTTTTGAAAGCCATTGTGATATTCTGTATTCTAAAGAGTGCCAGGGGCACAGATCAAAAATCTAAGTGAAAGAGACATTTCTTAGAGTTTGAGTTCTATGATTTTTGCCCAGTTTACTGTGTCAACAAAATATTTGAAATAGTAAGAATGAAAACATTTGAGTTGGAAAGAAAACATTAGAACTTTGCTCCATTAGGTGTGTGTATGGTATACCTCCCAACTCAAGGAAATACTATTATCAGTGAAAGCCTCCTGAAAATGACTTGTATGACAAACAGAAGGAATTCATAGAAATGGGGGCGATGCATACGAACTGATAAGGGTAATGAACAAAATCAGAAGAATGCACACAATCACCACAGGCAACAGAAGTTAAAAGATGCTGAAAAAAGCTAAGTTCTAGTAATTGAAAAACCAGTAAGCTTGAATCAGGATTTAGAAACTGGAATGCTAAAGATCATCAGCAGTTTATATAAAAGATAAACATTTCTTTTCTTCCCAGTTCTAAAATGTGGGCTATTATTTTTAAAAAATAGCCATTCCATATATTGTATAATTGTTTTAGGGAGTCACTTTTTATGGAAGCTCTGCTCTACAAAAAGAGTATATACTGTACCTCCAGATTATTATTATTTGTGGAGGATGAGGAGGTAGCAATATTATTAACCTGTGAATTGTGATCCAAAAGCAGTCTGTGAACCTCCAGATTTATAACTTGTTATCTATTTAGTTTTTGATATTATTAGATACATTATCTCTTCCCCATCCCTACATGAATGAAGTCTCCCTGGGAGTTCAATTAGATGTGTCAGTACTGGGGGCAGGGGGACATTTTATCTGCTCACTCCTTTAAGAATGCATCTGTTTAGAAAAGAGAGAGAGCAAATTAATTAATGTTGAAGTATTTCCACAATGATCTGTTAACACTGGAGTGGCTGAATTGAGAAGGTATCTTGAATGGGATGAGAAAAATCCTGTCCTATGGGTTCTCTCCTTTGCTATCCTTATTCTCAGATGATCACATCCTTCACTTCTGACCTGACTTAAAGCTCTTCTCAGAGCTGTTGTTTTTGGTCTTTAGGTAGGGCTAGAGTATAGAGCAACTTACATTAGTGAGCAAGAGCAAGCTGACTTCTGATTCCTTATTCTTTCTTATCTGTTGCTGTGCCTTAGCACTTGCCAACTAGTAAATGTTTTAGGACTGACTTCTTTTTTATGAAAGCTTGGATTGTTTTTCTAATATGCATATTAAAAGTATCTGACCTGCTTCCTAATCTTAGAGCTATGGAGGCTAACACACATGCTATATATGTGCCTGGAATTTCACCTTTTTATTTTCATGGCAGCTGATGAATCTGGGTAAAGTGATTTAAATTATTCTAATTTTCTTTCTGTCGTGTTGGATAATTGGTATATAATGGCATGTTAATTTGATTAGACTAATTATTTAGATGTTATCTTTCTTTTCTCTGCCTTTCCTCTCTTTGTAAATTCTAGAGCTCACCAGGTGTCCTCTTGTACTTGGAACAGCTGGTCTTACTTGATTGGCTTATAGTGCAAAAATAAAGGGAAATAATAAAGAGGTATTGTTTACTAACATTGCTGTAGGAACTGACTCATTGCATAGGCAATCAAACTTTGTTTAAATAGAGGAACTTGGCAAGGTCCAAGAGCTTCACTGGATCAATTTACATGCAAATACTAGGTCCTACCTTCTAGAAGGACTGGCTTTTGATTGATCTGCCATCCTGGCAATAAAGAAAGTTGTTTTCCATTCTTGGAACAATAGAGATATAACAACTTGTTATATGTACAAAAAATAATTAGTCACAATTGGATTCAATAAACATTTATTAAATACCTACTATGTGCTGCATGTATCATGTGAAGAAAATGTGTCCTACTTCTGGTGTTCCATTAGAGTTTAACCTTCTTGAGCAGAGGGGCTGTTTTCCATTTTTGGTTCTGTATCCCTACCAGTGCCTTTACTCATAGCAGAAATTTAATAAATACTCCTTCAGTTTAATTGAATATTAGTTGTTGGTATATATTTTACCATGTAATAGCTACTGTAGCTTTAAAAGCTTTAAATCTGATGAAGAGATACTAAACTTATTAGTTGGGGCAATGGATACATTGTGAAAAATATTGAACTTGGAATCCAAAGACAGTACAGTTCTTTGCTTTACTAATTTTGCATGACTAGTTGTATTCCTTTTTCATAATACTCCATCTATCAGCTCTGGGCCTGAAACTTTCTCTTTTCTCATCTATCTCCTGGCTTCCCAGGCTTTCTTCAAGTATCAGCTGAAGCCCAACCTTCATAAGAAACCTTTAGTCTACTTAACACAAAACAAACCTTACATAGAAACTTAGATTTGGAATCAGGAATCTAGTATTTAGTTCTTTTCCTGCCACTTGTGTGGTCTTAAGTAAGTCATTTTACTTCTCTGTACCTCAGTTTCTCCTTTCTATAAAGTAAAAATAATAATAATTATACTATACATCATAAAATGATTGTGAAGATTGCATGAGATGTTAGCTATTATGGATGCTTCAAGGAACCAAGAAAGAAGAGAGAGAAAAAACTTCTAGTGGTATTTTGCCATTTTGAGGTTATGCATATAAATACTATTTTAACTGGGAATATATTTTATAGATTATCAGCTTTGGAAGTGAGGTGCCATTTAACAGGAGACTCTTAAATCTGTCTTATCTGTTGGTCTCTAAAAGATTTTGTTTTATTGTTTTTTTCTTCCCCTTCCACCCTCCAAAACTGCATCTGATTTCTACAAAAGTTGAGTGGAACATTTTAAAGCCTCTCAAGGGAATCTTGAAAATAATGCATTTCCTCAATTCCCAGCTTTTGTTCCCTTTCAGATCTCCCTCTTTGCCGCCCACAGGTGGCAAATTAGATCAAAGGTATTTTACAGCTGGAATCAGAAGACTTGTCAGCAAATGATCGCAGTTTAAAAAGGAATTAAATCTATTTTGACACTGGCCTGTTAAGTCAAAGAACTTGTAGATAGGTACAAACACATTCCTTAGATTTTAACCAATTGTTTATTCACCTACCTCTATATGTAGCTACATCAATAGTTAAACAAAAATCAGTTAAAATAATATTTATTCATTTTTAACCCTTGACTTCCTTCTTAGAATAAATACTGTGTATTGGCTCCAAGGCAGAAGAGGGGGAAGGGCTAGGCAATGGGGGTTAAGTGACTTGTTGAGGGTCACACAGCTAGGAAGTGTCTGAGGCCAGATTTGAACCCAGAATCTCCCATCTCTAGGCCTGGCTCTCAATCCACTAAGCCACCTAGCTGCCTCCAAAATAATATTATTTAACTACAAGTTTCAAATACACAATAGGTAACTGTGCCTAAAAGTATATTATAAATTATCTGAGGCCTATAATTATCTCCTTAGAAAAAGAATCTTTTTCAAATCAGGCAAGTATATTCATGCATTGGGAGGAAGTTATAGATTCTATTTATACTCAAGGAACAATTTTTAAAAAAATAACTGAAAAGGTCCTTAGAGATTACCAAATTAAGCCTCCAGATTTTACATATGAGGAAAGTGTGGCCCAGAGAAGTCATGATGTTTTGTAAGGTCCCTCTGGTAGAGCAAGGTTGTAAGGGGAAAATTTATAGAACATCAGCTAAACTGACAGTGAGGCAGAGGATTTGGCATCTTCTCTTCATTCCTTATTTGATGTATTTTAAATTATGCTCCATACTGCTGACCCCAAAAGCAAGCATACATGATGTTGTGAAAAGCTAGAGTTTGTCATTCCCAGATTTCCTTAAGATTCAATTTTAAATCCATACCTTTAGCTGCATCACAAAATGCACTTTCCCACAAGTCTTCCAAGACTTTAATATTTTAGAGTTAGGGAAAGACTTTAGATGCTTAAATTAAATTGATTTGGGAAGACAAAAAAGTCTGAAAGTTTTAGGAAACATCAGGAAGTTAAAAAAAAAAGCAATTCCTGAGAAGAGATTCTCATATCATGCTGCCTACCACACAAAAAATTCACTCAGAAAAAGACAACACAATATGAAGGTGGCAAGGTTGTGGAATAGAATATAAGACTTGGAGTCAGGAAGATCTGAGTTTGAATCCTGTTTCACACACTTACCAGCTGTGTGATCCTGAGAAAAACACTTTTAAACCTCCTTGTGCCTCAGTTTGCCCAATTGTCAAACTGGGGATAAAAACAATACCTACCTCCCAGAGCTGTCGTGAAGACCAAATTAGATCATTGTGAAGATATTAGTGCAGTGCTTGCCACATATAAGCACTGTATAAATGTTTGCTATGATGATTATGATTCTAATGATCCAGTGCAATAACAAATGCTTTGCAAAACTTAAAGCACTTTATCAATAAATACTTATTAGCATTATAGCAATAAACATTTATTAAGTACCTACTATGGACCAGACACTGTGCTAAGCTATATAAATGCTAGTTATCATCATCATTATCACCACCACTACAGCTAGAAAGTCATTATACCTAGGGAGCAGCTTCAGAGTCAAGACCTTGGTTTCAATTTCATTTGTGACAAATGCTTCCTTAAGTCACCGCCCTTTGAGTGTCTCCAGGCAGCTCCCTAAAACTCCAAATTGCAGAGTAGTTGCAGATCTGCATTAAGATTTCCTAAAGCAATAAAATAAAATATCTAGACCAAATACATCTAGAAAAACAAACAAACAAACATACAAAAAACAACCCTTGCCTTCTGGTTCCAAGGCAGAAGAATGGGGAGGGCTAGGCAAGCAGTGGGGGTTAAGTGACTTGCCCAGGGTCACATAGCTAGCTAGGAAGTGTCTGAACCCAGAAGAGACTTCTGGTCTCTAGGCTTGGCTCTCAATCCACTGAGCCTCCTTGACCAAATATCTTTTGAATGAAGATATAACTCCCATAAACCAGTCTGTTGTAGAGTTTATAGGAGCAAAATATGAAAAATGTTCAATGTATTTATTTGATATTGTAAGAACACATTTCCTTTGCTCTATCTTAGGAACATGCTGGTTACTTGACCACAATAGTACGGAGACCCTGAAACAAGGAAAGACAGAATATCTTACTGCAAATGATTGTGAAGAAGTAATTTCTGACTATTTCAAATTTTGTTTCCCAAAAAGGTAAGAATGACATCAGTATTTCATGGGCTCATGATTCCATCAGTATGACTTTTCCTTTTACTGTTGAAGGGTACAATGTCTTCACTGCTGAAAAGATGGATTTTTGGAACTGTCCAGATGTGGGTTCTGGTCCCAGTGATGCAGATTTACTGGCCACTTTCCTTGGTCCTTCATCTTTTCATGTTATAGAAGTACCAAAGCTTCATAATTAAATAATTAGCATATGTTCTTATCATTTGCATACAAAGTAATTCTTGTTTTTTGCTTTTTTAAACCCTTATCTTCTGTATTGACTGTATTGACTCCAAGACAGGAGAGTGGTAAGGGCTAGGCAATGGGGATCAAGTGACTTGTCCAGAGTCACACAGCTGGGTAGTATCTGAGGCCAGATTTGAGCCTAGGACCTCCCATCTCTAGGCCTGACTCTCAATCCACTAAGCCATCCAGCTGCCTCTATACAAAGTAATTCTGAGTATAAATACCTTTCCCAGTATTCGCTGTTCTTAAAATACCCAGCATGTGCCACTCAACACATCTTTGGAGTTAATTAGAACATATTTTGGTAAATTTGAGTCAGAAAAAAATGCATTCAAGTTTATAGTGTATCTCTCTCCACAAATATTGAAATATTTAATCTATTAAAGAAATATTTATTGAACATCTTCTATATATAAAGCATGATGGAATGCAAGAGAAAAATTGAACTGGGCCTGCTCACAAGGATCTTATTAGCAACTTACACATGAACCAGGAAATATTAAATATATTTTAAATATATAATATTTAATTATTATATTAATTAATTATACATTAATATAATAACATAATATATTAAATATATCAAATATACAAAATAATTTGGGAGAAGGCATTAATAATGTGGGGAGGCAGAGGGCTTGTAGAAAATGGCATTTTAGTGGAACTTTGAAGGGAGGTAGGGATTTCATTCTTGGTAGGAGATTTGGAGAAAGAAAATTGTAGTATCTCCAATTCTGCTCTTTATGCAACATGATTACAAATAACATTTCTGATATTTCTTATTTAGGGAGAGGATTTCTATTTATGCAATTAGAAAAAGACTGTGAACATTGTAGTGTACAAAAAGTCAACTTTTAAGCCAGAAATTCCTGTATATAAGACCTGCTTCTGATATGTACTGCCTGGGTGACTCTAGTCATGTCACCATTTTTAGTGTTACTGTGCAGCTCTCTGAGAATATAGTTGTACATCACATTCTTATCTTTGTTAAAAAAGGGATTTTCACCAGTGGGAGTTTCCTATACAGATGAAATCTGAAACATTATTTATCAGTTTTGAATAGCTCACTTCACAAAAAAAGGGTCCATTTGAAATAGAAATGATTCTCAAGTTCCAACAAAGCAAAGCTTTTGGGGATAAAAGCTCATGCAATGAATTCTCTAATAACAAAAAATGAAACTGAACATGTAATAAGTAGGGTTAACCCTATAGAACTGTGAAGACCTGAGGAACAGATGTTTTGCTAAAGAGTAGTTGAGATAGTCTGGTTTATCTTCTGTGATCCCGGAAAAATTCCGTTAGCTCATCAAATTTATAGAACTCTCTTGGGATCTAGTGGGTTAGGCTTAATGCAGACTCTTCTGGGACACAGATAATTGTCCAAGTGAAAGAACTGATGACAAAGTAGATTTGTTAAAAGAATGTGGCTTTTTCAAATCATTTAGTTTGCTAAGCCTGTTTAGTCTTTCACTGTACTCTTTATATAATTCTGTCTTTCTAACCATATCAAGGAAGCAGTAAAAAACAAAATAAGCCAAAAAGTTGAAAATTAAGGCCACATTCTGCTTTCTATCTAACCATAATACCATTTTCCTATTGAATCTGTTGGAAACCTATTGAATGCCCTCTGTCTGGAATCTGATTTTTAAACCTTTTTCATTACTTTACTTCATGATGAAGTTTTGTACATGAATTTTTGACATGATAGTCACAGAATGTTAATAAATGAAAGGTTAAAATAAATTTCCTAGTCCAGCAGTTCTCAAACTTTTTGGTCTTAGAAATTCTTTAAATTCCTAAAAATTATTGAGACCCCATCCCCAGAGTTTTGTCTTATATGGGTAATATCTATTGTTATTTACTATATTAGAAATTAAAAAGTCTTCTTATTTTGAAAATAGCTGTGACTTTGTTTACTCTTCTGTAAAACATTGGCAAAGGATATGATGACTCACAGTTTCTCCCACTTCTAAATCTATGAACCTATGACAATTTCAGAACAGTATTCTAAAATAATATAATCTTCTAAATCTATGAACCTATGACAATTTCAGAACACTATTCTAAAATAATATAATTTATTGTTAAAAAAAACTCAACAAAATGCTAAATGCACATCAATATGCAACTTTTATTAAAGACATTTGCTATAGAACTCCCCCCCTCTTTCTTTCTATATTGGTTTAGATTGTGCAAAAACATCTTAATGTAATCAAAATTATCCTTTTTACATCCTATAATGTTCTTTATATCTTATTTGGTCATAAATTTTTCACTTATTCATAGATCTGAAAGGTAAACTTTTCCATGCAGCCCTAATTTGTTTGTATCATTCTTTTTTTTTTGTTTGTTTGTATCATTCTTAATGTCTAAATCATGTACCTATTTTGATGTTTATGTCAGTATACAGTGTGAGCTATTGACCCATACCTAGTTTTTGCCAAATTACTTTTCAATTTTCCTAGTAATTTTTTGTCAAATAGTGAATTCTTGTTCCAAAATCTTAGATCTGTGGGTTGATCAAAAAGTAGATTATATAGGCAATTGCTACTGCATATTGTGCTCCTAATGTGTTCCACTGATCATCACCTTATTTCTTACCTAGTATTAGCCCAGTATTAGTCTGTTTTGATGACTACCACTGTGTAATGTAGTTTGAGATATGGTACCACTAGGCCACCTTCCTTCACATTTTTTCCCATTGATTCCTTTGATATTTTGACCTCTTCTTCCAGATGAATCTTGTTACTCTTTTTTTTTTAATCTATGAAATAATTTTGGAGGTAATTTGGTATGGCACTGAATAAATTAATTTAAGTTGAATTATCATTTTATTACACTGGCTTACTTTACTTATGAGCAATTTATGTTTCTCCAGTTGTTCAATTCTGACTTTATTAGTGCAAAAAGTATTTTGCAGTTGTGTCCCTATAGTTCCTGATCTGCCCTAGAAGGTAGACTCCTAAGTATTTTATATGGTCAGCAGTTATTTTAAATGGAATTTCTCTACTTCTTGATGCTGGACTTTTTTGGTAATATATAGAAATACTGATGGTTCATATGAGTTTATTTTATATCTTGCAACTTTAAGTTATTAAAAATTTAAGTTTTAAATTCTGATTTATTTTTACTATATATTTAATATAACAGTATAATTATATATTATGTTACAAAATTATAATATACTATATTTTATTATACTAGATATTACTTTTGTTTTATAGTTGTTCTCTAAGTATACCAATAAATCACTCATAAAGTGATAGTTTCATTTCTTTATTGGTATTCTAATTCTTTCACTTTCTTTTTCTTCTCCTATTACTAAGCATTGCTAGAACAATATTGAGTAATAGTGACACCCTTGATTCACCCCTTGTCTTATGGGAAAGGCTTTAGAATATCTTCATTACAGATAATGCTTGGTAATGGTTTTAAATAGATACTACTTATTATTTTAAGGAAAGCTCCATTTATTTCTATCTTTGCTAATGTTTTTTTTATAGGAATGAGTATTGTATTTTGTCAAAAGACTTTTCTACATCTATTGAGATAATCATATGATTTTTGTTGTTTTTGTTACTGATATGGTCTATTATGCAGATAGTTTTCTCTATATTGAATTACTGTATTACTGGTATAAATTCTACCTGATTAAAATGTACAGTCTTGTTAATACATTGCTATAATCACTTTGCTAGTACTTTAAAATTTCTGCATCAAAATTAGTTAGGGAACTTAATCTATAGTTTTCTTTCTCTGTTTTTGCTCTTCTTGGTTTAGGTATAATACAACATTTATGTCATAAAAATCTTTGCTAGAACTCCTTTGTCTCATGTGGCATTAGAATGAATTATTCTTTGAATAATTGATAGTGATTCCTTCTTGTCCTAGGGACTTTTTCTTAGGAAGCTCATTATTGGCTTGTTCCATTTCTTCTTTCTAAGATGAGATTATTTAAGTATTTTATTTCCATTTTTTTGTCAATCTGGGCAACTTATATTCTTATAGACATTCTTCCATTTCACCTAGATTATGTGGTTTATTGGCACATAACTGGGTAATGGTGCCTAATAATTGCTTTAATTTCACCTTCATTGGTGGTGAATTCACCTTTTTCATTTTTGGTACTTGTAATTTGGTTTTCTTCTTTCTTCAAAAAACAAACCACTTTAATGGTTTATCTGTTTTATTTCCCTGCCCCCAATAAGTTCCTTGCCTTATTTACTAGTTCAGTGGTTTTCTTAGTTTCATTTTCATTAATCTCTCTTTTGATTTTCAGGATTTTCAATTTGATGTTATTTGGAGATTTGAAATTTGTTTTTTTTTCCCTAGTTTAAAAAAAAAATTTATATGTCTAATTCTTTGTTCTGCTCTTTATTCATTTTATTGATGTTAGTATTAAAAGATATTTTTGGTATTTTGGCTTATTGTTGTTATTCTTTTTAATGAATTTATTTATTGCTTTATGATTTATTCTTGACTCATTCATTCTTTAGGATTAGATTATTTGCTTTCCGATTAAGTTTTAGTCTGTATTCGTGGCCCTTCATAAAATATAGTTTTTATTGCATTATGGTCTGAAAAGGATGCATTTAATATTTCTACTTTCTGCACATGGTTGTGAGGCCCAATTTTTTTTTTGGTTGTTTTATGCCCTAATACTCATTTATTTTTTGTGAAGGTGTTGTGTATAGCTGAGAAAAAGATATACCCATGTCTATTCCCATCCAGTATTCTCTAGAGACCTCTCATATATATCCTTTAAAAAATTCTATTCATCTCCTTCTTTCTTGTTTATTTTATGGTTTGATTTACCTAGCTCTCAGATGGGAAAGTTGAGGTCCTCAACTAGTGTAGTTTTATTGTTTATTTCCTCCTGTAATTCATTTAACTTTTCCTTTAAGAATTCAGATGCTATGTCATTTGGTGATTTTATGTTTAGTATTGATATTACTTCATTGTCTATGGTACCTTTTAGCAAAATGTAATTTTCCTGCTTATCCTTTTAAATTAGGATTATTTTTGCTTTTATTCAGTCTGAGATCATGATAGTTACCCCCATTTTTTTTTACTTCAGCTGAAGCATAATATATTCTCCTCTGGCAACTTATTTTTCCTCTTCTTGTGTCTCTTGTTTCTGGCACACAACATATTGTTGAAGTGTGGTTTTTAATTTATTCTGCTATTCATTTCTATTTTATAGTGAGTTAATCCTATTTGCATTCACAGTTGTAATTACTAACTGTGTGTCCTTCCTATTTTTCTGTTTAGCCTTTCTCTCTTTTTACTTTGTCCTTACTCAAAAGTTTGTTCTGCTTCTAAATACTACTTTCCTTCATGTATCCTTCCCTATTAGTCCCCTTCTCTTCTTTTATTCCCTTCCCTTCTTAATTCCTTCTAGAGAAAGATATATTTCTATACCCAATTGAATATGTCTGTCAATAATGATAAGAGTAAGGTTCAAGCATAGCCTATCATCCACTATCTTTGTCCCCATTGTTAAAGCTTTTTCTTCTGAACCACTTTTATGTGAAATGATTTTCCCCATTTTCCCTCTTCCTTTTGGCTTCTCCCACTGCTTCTTTCTCACCCTTAATTTTATTTAAAAAATCATTCCATCATAATCAACTCACACCCATGCCCTCTGATTTTGTATGTCCCTTCTAACTACCTAATAATGATGAAGGTCATAGGAGTTACATGTACCTCTTTCTCATAAAGGAATATAAATACTTTAAACCTTAGTGATTCCCTTATGATTCCTTGATTCCTTTCATTTTTTTATGCTTCTCTCAATTCTTTTATTTGAAAGTAAAATTTTCTATTTAGCTCTGGGCTTTTCATCAAGAATGCTTGAAAGTCCTTTATCTCAGGGGCAGCTAGAGTGTCAGAGATGGGAGATCCTGGGTTCAAATTTGATCTCAGACCCTTGCTAGCTCTGTGACTTTGAGCAAGTCACTTAACTCCAATTACCTAGCCCTTACCAATTTTCTGCCTTGTAACTGATACTTGGTTTTTCAATCTAAGAAAGAAGGTAAGGCTTAAAAAAAAAAGTTTTCTATTTCATTAAATATTCTTTTTCCCTCTTGAAGCATTATACTCAGTTTTGCTAGATAGATTATTCTTGGTTTTAATTTAGCCACTTTGCCCTCTGGAATATCACATTCCAAGCCATTTGATTCTTTACTGTGGAATCTGGTAAATCTTATGTTATCCTCACTTGGCTCTATGATGTTTGAATTTTTTTTTTCTGGCTATTTGCAATGTTTTCTACTTGATCTGGGAGTTCTGACATTTGTCTCTAATATTACTGGGAGTTTTCATTTTTTAATTTCTTTCAAGAGGTGGTAGGATTCTTTCAAGATCTATTTTATCCTCTATTTTTATGATACAAGGGCAATTTCCCTTCATAATTTCCTAAAATATATTGTCTAGGCTTTTATTTTTATCATGGCTTTCAGGTAGTCCAATACTTTTAAAGTCATCATTCCTCTATTTTATAGGTCAGTTGTTATTTTAATAAGACATTTCATCATTTTTTTCTATTTTTTCATTCTTTAGAATTTGCTTTATTGTTTCTTGGTATCTTATGGAATCATTAGCTTACACAAATACTAGAATTTATTTTTAAGGCATTTCCCCCCCTGGACTTTTGTACAAGTCTTTCTCAATTTGGTCAGTTCTACTTCTTAAAGAGTTCTTTTGTTTAGTGAATTTTTGTACCTCTTTTTCCACATGGCCAATTCTGGTTTTTAAAATGTTATTTTCTTCAGTTTTTTTGGTGCCTCTTTTACCAAACTATTGACTTTTTTTCATAATTTTATTGCATCACTCTCATTTCTTTCCCCAAATTTTCCTCTACTTTTCTTAAGTTTTGAAAATCCTTTTTGTGCTCTTCCAGGAATTCTTATGTGGTTTGTAGCCAATTCACATTTTTCTTTGAAGCTTAACTTATAACTCCTTTGACTTTGGCAAGAAGGAGGAGTATGTGCGGGTAGGCAGGCTGGTGGGTGGCAGCTGTTGATCTCAGCACCCCTGGGCCAGCTGGCTGTGGCGGGTGAGCTGAGGCCAGGCCAGACAAGCAGAAGGCTGGGTGGGACTCTGGCCCACTTGCAAAGGAGGGGTGCCTGGAACAGATTACCAGACACTTTTAGCATCCTGAAAAATATAGCAATGGCTTTACTCACAATTTTTCCCTCTACGTACTTTTGTGAGGCCTTATTCTCAGCATTAATTAATATCAAAAACAACAAGAGAAACAGATTGACAGATGAAGTTAGTAGCACTTGCTTGGGCTTGAAGTGTACAAAATACCAACCTTCAATTGAAGATTTAGCCAATCAAATTCAGCAACAAAAAAGTCACTAATAGGCAGGTTAGTTAAAGAATTCCCCCTCCCCCTCACTTATCTTAGTTCACAGCACTCCACACAAGTTAAATAATATCAAGATCAACAAAAGAAACCAACTGACAGATGAACAAAGAAGTCACTAAGCAGATCAGTTAAATAATTAGTTTTTGGTTTATTAAATACAGTTATATATTACAATTATACATTTTTGTTATTTAAACTATAAATATCACAAAATTATGGTTTTTTTCTAAAAGTGACATACCACCTGAGTTATGCTTGCTTTTTGGGCAAATTTTGACACACCAAGCTCAAAAGGTTGCCCATCACTGCTCTAGGCTGTCTTGAAAATATGCCGAATGCCAAGGAATTCCTCTAGTAGAACATGGAAGTGACTTAAATAACTAAACAGAAAGTCTTTGGGAAAAAGAAACACTTTTGGAAGCCTAAAAGAGTTCACTGCAACTTTTCTTCACTCTTTAAGTATACTCTTTATACTCTCATCACCCTCTCCTAGGTGAATGACCATTGGCAATTTATTTTCTAATTTCTGAAGAGTGAGGAAGCACCTCCCAGTAAGAATCACTATTTTAAAGTTAAGGCATCAACAAAAGCACCCCCAGGAACATAAAGGCAGCCCTGGTTCACATTCCACTTCATTGCTTATTGTCCAGGGAGATCATTATGTTTCATTCCTACATAAAGTCATCAATTTGTTCTGAGGTGGGTCTTCCTTAGGTCAGTCCCTTGGTAATTCAGATTTAACATTAGAACAAAATGAGACACTTATAGGTCATTCCATAGTTAACTAAAGAAGAAAGAAGACTTGCTTTGTCACAAGAGGAAAAATATATGAGGATAGTTATTGAGGACACTTAGAATTGGTTTGGAGTTAGCCTGAATTCAAGTCCCAGCTCAACCACTTGCTAACTATATGACCTTGAGAAAGTCACATCTCCAGGTTAAATGTTTTAAAAATTATCTTAATTATTATTATTATTATGTAGCATTCTAAGATGTGCCTTCTGGGGGCAGTTAGGGGGCACAATGGATAGCGTGCTGGACCTGAAGTTCTTCAAATCCATCTCACTGAGTACAAATCTGGCCTCAGACACTTACTAGCAATGTGACTCTGGGCAAATCATATAACCTTGTTTGCTCAGATTCTGTATCTACAAAATAAACTGGAAAAGAAATGACAAATTGCTCTAAAAGAAAACCCCAAAACGGGGTCTTACAGAATTGAACACACCTGAAACAATTGAACAAGTACTTGCAAAACATTTCAAATACTCTGTCTCATTTTATAAATTGGTTAGTGAACTAGAAAGGGATCTCAATATAGCTCTCTTCCCTGAGTTGCTTTCTATTTTCTAACATCAAGAGAATGTCTGGAGTTCCTCCAAATGACTCTTTTTTTACTGAAATGATCAAGAAGTTATGTCAGTAGCTGAATCTTTAGTTCCTTGAGCCAACCAATTTATTATGGTCTCAATACCTTTTTAAGGAAAAATTATATTAATTTGGGGGAATTTCCCAAAGTGAGTTTCATGAGAGCCCAGGGTGAATCTCACTAACAATCAAATCTATAAGACTTAAAATCAGAAAGCGAGTAACCGAACAGAAAGGAAAACCTATTTATTAATGCAATAGGAAAGATCCTTTGGAATGAGAATAGCTTTAATTTCTTAGGATGTAGTTTGGGTTTTTATAGCTTCATAGGTTAGCTTATAGTACAAAGCCAATCAACAGCTTTGCAAGGCAGAATGAAAACCATTTCTACAATTATTTCTCTATATTATTTATTCTAGATTCATGATGTCCAACTTCTGCCTTTTTTGTCACCTTGAAAAATAATTTGTCTTCTCTGGGCATCACTTCTACCCTTTATACAACTAAGGGGCTCATTTTAGTGATAGTTTTGTTCCTCTAGGATCCCAATTCCTACACTGCTCCTATAAACTATAAAGTGAAAGATGTAGATTAGGCATGAGAAAGAATTCTGCCAGTGAGAGACATGCTAATCCCTGACATGAGTTATAAAGGACAAACAGTAGAATATTCTTCCCTGGGGATGTTTTCAAATAGAGTAAACAACTATCTAATGAATTAAGTGCAGAGGAAAGAGCTAGATGATTTCTCAAGGATACTTCACAGCTCTTAAGTTTGATGCATCAATTGGATATCTGTGATTTGGCCCTTGGAGTTCATTTTATTTTCCACTTGTGAATTATTAGCCACTTCACAAAATTATCATGGTAGTGGACACAATGACCACTTTATTTTCCTATTCAAACAAAGTATTCAGTCTCTTGAGCAAACCCAATGAGCTTTGGCTAGGATTTCTTTTAAGAGCTATCCTTGTCTGCCATCTCCTGGTAGCATCTTGGTTATTACATCAATTTCCATGCTATAAATATAGCCATGATAAAGACACTAAACTGGGTAGTCAGCGAATTAATTATGGAATTTTAGACTTGCATGGAACTTCCATGACATTCTAATCTAGCCAGTGCCCTCAAAACACAACCGAGAAGTGTCAGGCAGTCTATACTTGAAGATGGTATTGGAATTCACTGCCTCCATTCCAATTCTGGACTTTTCTTTACATCAAGCCTAACTGTATATTTTTGCAGCTTCAACTCATTACTCTTAAGTTTACCTTCTGGGACCAAAAAAGAATGAGTCTAATGCTCTAGCATATGCCAGCTCTTTGTATACTTGAAGCATCGCTATCTCCTTCCCCTTGAATACTCTTTAGGATAAATATTCCCTGCTCCATCAACTGAATCTCATATGGAGTGGACCCAAGGTTTTTCACCAGCCTGGTTGTCCTCCTCTCAATAATTTCTAACTAATCAATGCCCTTCCTATAATGTGGAAGGAATTACCTAAAATATTTCTTCAAAAGTATTTTCTAGAAAGTTAATGTGTGGTATCATATTAAAGCTAAATTCATTTAAAAATTTTATAAATAAAGATATAGATGGAAAGGGATGTCATATTTATTTTTATCACTAGTTTTTAAATGGTCTTGAAGCAAGCAAACAAACAAAAGCAAGCACAGGGCATTTGTCTTAGGTCAATGGCTTGAGATAGTGCCCCACAATTCTCTGTCTGTCTGTCTGTCTCAATTAAGCATTTATATAAAAACCCAAAACAACCCCCCCAAAAAAACAAGCATGCTTCACCCTAGCTCAAATTAAGAAGCACTTACTTAGCCTGTAGCATTTTCCTTATAGATACCATCTACTATGTAGATATAAAAATAATTATTGAAAGATACATTTTATTATAGCTCATGTTTTTATAAGCAATTTAAAGTTTATAAAGTGCTTTTCTCACAATAGTCCTTTTCAGGATGTCATCCAAAAGTCATTCTTACCATTTCATAAAAGGGGAAACCAAGACTCCAAATTACTTGGCATAATGATGAGCATAATGAACTGCTAGATTTGGAGTTAGAGGACTTTGTTGTAGTTTGGTTGACACTTGCTGGGTGATCATATGTAACTCACTTAATCTCTTGGAGCCTTAGGTTCCTTATCTTTAAAATGGAAATAATAATACTTGTATTGTCTCCCTCATAGGATTGTTGTAGGAAAAGCATTTTGTGGACCATAAGATCCTACGTAAATGTGAATTGTTGTTATGTTAAGTGATTTGTCCAAGATCACATAGAAAATAGTAGAGTAGATATTTGAACTCAAACCTTCTGATCTGTTTATGTGTTTAGGAGCTTGGGGTGGGGGGAAGGTTGAGGGGGTAGTGGGAGAAGGAAGAATTGTCACTAATTTGTTTTTTCTCACTTTTATTTTCTACCCACTTTCAGATGCCCTAAGATTTCCTGTTTATTTTATCAAGATGACTCAGGGAACTTGAAGCCTTATATTTGTAGTACTCTCCTCAGAGTGCTTATTGTCAGCGTGCAAACTGGAAAAGCAAAGACAGCAGGTAATCAGAAAACCTGGGTTAGAGACATTTTCAACCTTCTTCCCACTGCAAGGAAAACATATTGTAGCTATTTCTATCAGTGACCTTTTGGAACAAAAGTCTTTTTAGAGTTATTCTGGTATATAACGGTACATTACTTTCGGGGTTAGTGCCAGTGGCTTAGCTAGTCTTAGGAGGTATCTCATGTTTTCAATGAGAAGGGCCAGGTAGAAGACAGCTTGTTAAAACATCATAACTATGTGCCTCAGAACCGGGACTTACCGAACACAACAGGTTATCAAAGAAGATTTGTTAGGACCTCAGTTACAAATGAACTAGAAGAATGATACTTTAGGAATATCATAATCATTATCATCACTACCACCACCACCACCACCACCACCACCACTATCACTACCATCACCACCACTACCACTATCATCATCATCATGAACAGTCTTATGATTTAGTTGTTACAGGGAACAAAAAAAAGTGAAGAAACTCCTATCAATGCAAGTTACCAGCTGCTCTGCAATTTTTGGTTCTAGCAAGTTGCCTGAGACAATGAGGGATTACCTGATAGAACCTGAACCAAGGTCTTCTTGGGTCTACTTACTACATCATGCTGTGGGAAGTGGTTTATTAATTAATTAATTTTTAACCTGGCATTAGGTTTTAAGAAGTTTTCTCAACAACAATAATTGAATATTGATATAATTGAAGGGTCTGTGGTTTTTGTTGGTTTAGTAACTGAAGATCTATAAAGAAAATTTCATTCCACTCAGTTTGTCCATCTGACTCACAGCAGAAACCTATATGTATTATCTCCCCCTTTTAGAGTGTGATCTCCTTGAGAGCAGTATTTTTCCATGAGGATTTAATAAATGATTTTTTAAGGCATTCCTTACTTCTACCATGATAGATTACAACCACTCTCACTTTGAGAGTTTATCCTGGTGTTTGGTTTTGTCACCTTGCCATCAACCCAGTGATGAGGCTAGTCCTCCCATGACAGATGTAACCTTCATCATCAGGCCCATATTGGAAGCCTTCTTAGCATGGAAGAACCCAAAAGAGCTTCTGGTTCATTGGTATTGCCTTCATGAGGTCATAGTTACTGCCATAACTTAATGAATTATTGGAACTGGGTTCAGTGAATGCCATTTATAATCATAGGACTGTTAACACTGAGGAATCAAATGTAGATCTTCTCAGGCCTGCTCTCTGGAAAATTGTGAAGAAAGATTTTTCTACTCAGACTTCCCCTGTCAAAGTTTTATTGTGATGAGTATCATGGTTGGTTTTAAAGACACTGATAAGCTAGAAAAGATACAAAAAAAGTTGGCCTTATGATGAAGGAACTGGAAATGTAAAGAAATTAGAGACATTTAGCCCGAAGGAGAGGACTTAGGGAGGAGCCAATAGCTATCTTCAAGTATTTGAAGAGATATCACATGAAAGAGGACTTTGACTTGTTTTGTTTGGTCCTGGCCATTGAACTAAACATCCACTAGGTAGTGAACTAACAGAGAAGGGAATTGAGACTAAGAAGGAAATGATGAACCACTCTATTATCTTTGCCAAGAAAACCCCAAATCATGAATCTTCAGACACACAACTGAAATAACTTAACAATAACTCTAGAGGAAGGTGATTAGTGCAAGATATCAAGGATCTTTTGAAGGAACTGGAGTTATTTAGCCTGGAGAAAACGGGATAGCTATTTTCTAGTATTAGAAGAGCAATCAAATGGAAAAGGGTTTTAATAGCTTTTCTTGGTTCTAGAAAGCAAAAATAGGTAGAATTTGCCAAGAGGCAGATTTACTGTTTGATGTAAATAAAATTTCCTCGCAATCTGATCTATTGAAAAGTTGAATGGAGCTCCTCGATAGGTAGTGGTTTCACCCTCTCCTGAATTCTTTAAATGAAGGCTAACTAACTACTTGTCAGCCAGTTTTAGGAAGGATTCTTGGTCAGATATGGCAAAAAAAGATCTCTGAGGTCTTTTCCTAGTTCCGAAATTCTGTGGTGCATTATTTTGTGTAAAACAAAGAGATTATCATATTGAAAATAAGTTGGGGTGTCCATGAATAATAAGCCTAAAATAATTATCTCATCCATCTTCTTACTTTTAGAAAAACTAAATATATCTACTTGTTATAGATAGATTATGATGATATCCCAAAAGCAGTCGTGGCAAAGTCTTCTGGTCACTCAAATTAATGTAAGTTAAAGTTCTATGATAAGGCTCATCTCTTCTTTGACATAACTTCCAAGAAGATAAAAGTTTCAGGTTACCTCACTAGTTCCAAGGCCCAATAATCTCTCTGGCAACATGATTTAGGTCTCAGATAGTGACTTTATCCTGGTCTTAAAGACATCAGTAGAAGTAGATTCTTCAGGGATTAAAAATATATCATAATTATTAAAATACTTATAGATTATTAATATTTACAGAAATATATAATTGTATATTTACTAATTTTCTATCCATAAATTAAAATTTTCTATATTGTAAACTCAGATTTTTTTATCTTATTAGACTCTCTTTTTTCTCCACAGTGTACTTTATTATGTTCATCTCCTGACATGTTATTTTACATATTTATATTCATCTTTACCTTTGTCACAGAGAATATTTATACATATTTTCATACTTATCTTTCTTCTATATTTTTCTTTTCCTCAAGGTATCTTCCCTCAACAACTCATGGGTATATTTAACAATGGCCTCTTCTTAGAAAAGTCTTCCTTTTCCAAGATCTAAATTTACCTTATAATCAAACAACATTGTTTTTTGTTTCCTAGGCCTTTGAAGTCTTCTCACAGAGCTCTCCCAAGAATGTAAACAACTCTTTAAAATTTGCAGATGTTAAATTATTTGTAAGATCTATCAGTATATTTTGGGGATAGTAATTCACCAATTGTTAACCCTACTTCTTGGCATCTAGAAGTCACACTTTAATATTATCATTTGGGTATTTACAGGAATTATTATTTTGGTCTTCTTGGAGTGTCCTAAAATACATTTGAATACTGATATATCCTAGTGGCTTAATTACCTAAGATATTAAGGAGTTACCTGACCTACAAGGTATAGGATACAACTATCCAAGTATTTCCTTCTCTTTCTCCTGTTGAATCCCACCATGGAAAAGAGGGATTATTTTATTTTTACTTTGGTATCCCCTGCACAGATAGATAGATGGAACAGTAGTTAGAATGATGGACCTAGAGTCAAGAAGATTCATCTTCCCAAGTTCAAATTTGGCCTCAGATGCTTACTAGCTCTGTGACTTTGGGCAAGTCACTTAATGTTGTTTGACTTAAGTTCCTCATCTATGATATGAAGGAGAATGAAGTGGAAATATCTTTGCCAGTATCTTTGCCAAGAAACCTTCAAAGGGGGCCAGAAACAGTTGTACTCTTCTGAAAAAACTCAACAACAACAACAACAAAAAACCCAGAACCTTGGACAGCACCTTGGACATAACAGACATTTAATGATGTTGAATTATTAAAGAGAATTGAATTGTTGATATAAACCATCCAGTACCTCAAAATAAATATTACTGATTAAAAAACCTTTTACCTGTCTTAGAATCAATACCAAGTATTCATTCCAAGGCAGAAGAACTGTAAGGGCTAGGCAATTGGGGTTAACTTGCCCAGGATCATGCTAGGAAGTACCTGAGGCCAGGCTTGAATCCAGGACCTCCTGTCTCCATGCATGGCTCTCTATCAACTAAGCCATTAAACTTTCTCTTACTGATTTTTTAAAAGTTATTCTTAACAACTATTCATACTTTTGAGCTTCAGGGTTTAGAAATATATAGTCACACATTCTTTCCCAATTCTCAGTCCTTGTATTGGGGATGGCCATTAGAAGTTAATTTTATCATTTTTTTTGCTTTATATTATGGTTATTCCAAAATTTTAGTTTAGGGTGGAATTATAATAGTTTTATTTTCCCTAACATGCTTGTTTTTTCTTTATTTGAAGGACATCTGTGTACGCCTAAAGATTCCATCTGTAATTGGACCTTAGACAATGATTTACTACTCACTTCTGGATCTCTTATAATGGCTTACAGATGCTTGGAGATGGGACTGCATATAATTGGTTTGACAGTTTCTGATGTAACATCTACTGCACCAACTCAGAGTCTATTTAATATGACACTGGAAAAAGTAGGTATTGGATTTCTTGATCTTGGCAGTTCATCTCCAGAAGTGCTTATTCTGTCACCATTAAAGGTAGGAGCTCATATTCACTTCTTTAAGAAAATTTTCTCACTCTGACTTCCCACAATTAATTTCTTTGCACCTTAGTTTTTTCATCTATAAAATAAAGGATACTGACACAGATCACTTTGCTTAATTTGAGCTGTGATATGAGCTACTAAGATTAAAGACACAGCATCATTACCTCCCTTCCCCCATATTTCCTGTTGTTTACTTAGGTGTGGAATAGTGCTGAATAGACTGAATGTATGAAGGAAAAGAGATTTCTTGACTTTATGTCAGTGTCCTGGGTGTCTGTGCTTTTTCACACTGGATCTGGCTGGGTCCAATGTTTCTGTCACCCTGTAACTGTCAAAAAACATCTGGTAACCCAAGGTTGATATTTTGTAATATGACATGTAACACAAATAACAGACATTTCAGTTATGTATATTTCTCTATGATAGAAATGGCATGATTTTAATTCTACTATCTTTTCAAAAAACCTTGCATTTAAAAAAAAAGGACAATTACTTGAAACTGCTTTTCACTTTTAGTTGAAAAGTGAGTAAAGAACTGAAAATAATGTAGAGAACTTCCATTATGTTTAATGCTAAGGACCAGTTTTGCACATGTATGATTCACATACATAAGAGTTGGTAGTTATAATTAGGATGATATTAAAAAAAAGAACTGTTCACTGAAATCATAGTCTTCCCTAATGTGTATTTTTAAAAACTTTTCTTTTTTCAATAGCACATTTTGAAAACACGTAGAGACCTGATTTTAAGTTTCGGTGATGAAAAAACACAATCTCTTCCAAATTGGGTTGGCAGCAATAATAGGTAATAATAAAACTAAAAATACTAAAACTACATCTTTCACTCTATCTCTCAGAAATAATAATTCTATTTAAAGAGGCAGCCCTACATATTGAAAGAGCTCTGGCTTGAGAATCAAAAGATCCAGATTTTATTCCTGTCTTTATCATTACTTAGCATGTTGATTGTTGACAAATCATTTCACTTATTTGGGCCTTAGTCATTTTTTAATCTATAAAATGAGTGGATGGGGGATAGAGTTGGACCAGATGGTATTTGTAGTTCATTCTGGCTAAGGTAGTTGGTAGCAGTGCTCCATAGCATATTCATTTAGCACGACATACAAAAACTGGAGAATCTATGGAAAATTCTACTTTGATTTTGGATTCTTTGCTGGACATCCTTCATGAGAATGACAAATATCATTGACAAGCTGGTCTGTCTGCCTTTTTCCTTCTTCTCCCCCACTTCCCCTTTGTTTTATATTTATTATCAAAGCATCAGGTTATTGTATGTGTGAAGGAATATTTGTGGGGAATACCTTTTTGGAGAAGAGCCTTTAAGGAAACTTTTCATTCTAACAAATCAGTCAGACAATCAGTAAATATTAAGTGCCTTCTATGTACTAGGCACTGTGCTAAATATCAGGAATACAGAGAAACTCAAAAGATAATAAGCTCTGCTCTTCAGGGCCTCACAGACTAATAGGGGAGACAATTTGCGAAGAATTACATACAAGCAAGCTTTTTACAGGATTAATTGGAAAGCACAAGAACTAAGGAGGATTGATAAGAGCTTCCTGTGGAAGAGAGATATTAGCTTGGACCTGTAGGAAGGCAGGAAAACTAGGAAATGGAAATAAGGAGGGACAGTCAAAGAAAATGCCTGGAATTGGGAGGTAAAATGTGTTAAAGGAATAGCAAAGAGGCCAGAGTCACTGTAGCAGAGAGCATGATGGTAGAATTGGGAGGGGGGATAACCTTAAAAAAAAAGGTAGGGATGGGGAGGTGGGCAAAGGATTCTGAATATTAAATGCAAGATTTTCTATTTGATCCTGGAGATAACAGGAAGTCATTGGACTTTATTGATTAGTAGGGTGTTGAAAAAAATGTTTTTTTAAAAGTAGGCAATAGAGAATAACCATGATAGAATTCTTATTATATTCTCTGTAACTGTCAGTCAGTTATATGACAATAAAGATGTAGTCTGCTCTAGAGTATCATTCATGCAAATCTGCATGTTTTATCATCTTCTACCTTCATCAAGGCATACTTTATATCTTTATAGAATATTCTCATAAGAATTCTGGAGAGCTAGAAAAGTAGGTAGATGAGTCTATAGTATATGATACATTTTAATTGTCATTTTTCAATAATAATAATATCCATGATTTTTTTAAGCATTTGGAGCCTGGAAATTTTGTTACTTTCAGCATTGATCTACATGATTTATACTGTTCAATACAAATGTTCTTTCTATTAAAAAAATCATTTTTTTTCCTCCTGGAGCATACCAGTGACTGTGATCTCAGAGTCCAAATGTGGTATCTCTAATATCATTAAGGGATAAAACAGTTATGCAAATTTTGTTAGATATTTTCATTTTGTGTTTATATTTTTTGTTCTTTTTTTCAATTTTATACTTAAATGCACTCAAGATCATTTGGATTAATTGAGTCTCTTTTCTGACTTTCTGTATACTTACTTTCTTGGGACTGCCAGCAACCTCAAATTAATATATTTGAGGGTGAACAAGCAGAAGGGAAGTAGAAGACTGAGGGAGAATGGGTGATAAGGAAAAGGAGAAGGGAAACAATAAAGAAAGAAAGACTCAGAGCTTAAGGATTCAACAACCTGAGCTCCAGTATTCTGGCCCCTCTGATGGTGATAAGATAGAGGAACACAATAAAGAAAGACTTAAAGACAAGAGAATAGTAGCAAAAGAATAAGCCTTACAGCAAGTAGGTTCTATAGGTGGAATTGAGTGATGATGGAATATGTCTCTGGTGGTGAGGAGCTTTGGTGGTCAAGAGCTTTCTCCTGTTGGGACATACTCATTTTTATTGGAGATACAAAAAGGAAGAGGGGAAGGGACCAAGGTGGTCTGACAAGTTAGGTAATAGTCACAAGACCCATACTGCTGGATCCTAAAACAATAGATGTAGCTAAGGCCCCAAATCCAGTACATATGGCCTAAGGCATCTAAGTTTGTTTGATACACATGTTAATAGATTGTTATTGGCAAAACAAGGAGACTGAGATATCCAGCCAGTCTTCCAGAGTGTAGCCTTAGGGATGGGCTAGGAATTTGACTAGGTTAAGGCTTAACTTAACTCAAGGTTACAGAAACCAATTATTAGAAATATCAGTCAGCTTTTTAAGTACCCCTAAAATAATATGAAGATTAGTATATGCCTGGACTCCTACATTTTTCTTTCACCTTTTCATGAGGCAATAATGTTAGTTATATTCCACCATCTTTCTCTGGGAGGCATTACAAATATATTTATATTTGGAATTAATTCCAAACAAATTCACAGAGAAGACCTCAAATTATTGCTTGATAAAGTAGCTCCTTGATTTTGTGTTGTTTTGCGTTGCTCTCCTCGTGTGAGAAATTATTTGATATACGTAAAACTTCTTTAGGAAATTATTATCCATGTGAGACAAATAGCTCAGTGTATTCCCATTCTATAAATAAAAAGACAAGGGCTCTGTGAAGTTAGGTGGCATAGTTGTGGTCCCATAGTTTGAAGGGTCAAAGCAAAGATTTAAAGTCAAGTCTCCTACCTCCAAGTCTGAATGTTTCTCACCATTCTCACTAATTAATGTATCTTTTTAAAAAGAAAAAGAAAATGGGTACAGCTGGGTAGCTCAGTGGACTGAGAGCCAGGCCTAGAGATGGGAGGTCCTAGGTTCAAATGTGTCCTCAGACACTTCCTGGCTGTGTGAGTCTGGGCAAGTCACTGAACCCTCATTGCCTAGCCCTTACCACTCTTCTTTCTTGGAACCAATGCACAATATTGATTCCAAGATGGAAGGTAAGGGTTTAAAAAAAAGAAAAAGAAAACTTTGCTATAGCACTTTAAGTTTTATAAAACTCTCCCCTTATATTAACCACATGAGGCAAGATAGTGGAACATTATATTCAATTTGAGAAATATATTTTTTTTAGTACCTACTAAGCCTATGCACTGACAATATAGGTACTGACAATACAAAAACAAAAATGAATGAATCATATTCCCACCTTCTACCTCAAAGCTTATGTTCAACCAGAAGGGTAAAGTATTTATAAAAATACAGTACAAGGAAAACTACCTATAGCGAAAGCACTAATATCTGGGGGAATCATGGACGGCTTCACAGAGTGGGTATTGCCTTAGACAAGCCTTGAAGTAAGATAAGATTTTTGGGTGGTAGATATAAAGGAAAAACACATTTTAGGTATGAATAAAAATGTTTTGTATGAAGAAATGGAATTGAGAGATAGAATATTAAGTTTGGGGACAGGCTAATAGTCTAATGTGTCTGGAATTTAGATTTTGAAAAAGGTATTAGTATGAAATAAGACTGGAAAATTGATTGGGAGCCAGATTGTAAGTGTCTTAAATACCAGAATAAGTAATTTAGTTGTATTTATCCTGTAACCATAGGGATGATGGCAGGTTTTAAAATAGAAGAATCATATAGCAAGAACTATCTATGAAGATGGTTTTGGCAGCTTTTGTACAGGAAGAATGAAAGAAGGCAAGCCTTGGGGCAGGGACCTAATTGGAAATGACAAACCACTCTAGTATCTCTTCCAAGAAAACCCCAAATAGGGGTACAAAGAATCAAACACGACTGAGACTGAACAATAAACAGTACTCTGGGTGAGAGGTTGTCCAAGGGCTTGGTTTGGTGGTAGTTATATGAGGAGAGAGAAAAGGATAGGTATGAAAGATAATTGTGGAGGTAGAAGCAGTGATTTGATCATGGAGTGGATTTGGGAAGTAAGGGACAAGGGGAAGTTAAGGAAAGTTATTAAGGTTATTAACCTGGGTGATTGTATGGCTAGTGGTATCCTCAAAAAAAAAATAAGGACAGTATAGAGGAAGAATGAATTGAAAAAGGAAAAAAAAATTAAGTTCCATCCTGGCTACATTGAATTTTGATCACAGAATTTCCAAGGAGGAAAGAATCTTTGAAGAAGATTCAAATTAAAATAAGAGTCAACTAGGCCAACCCATATTTGAAGGAGAATTCTTCCTCAATATACCTGAAAGATGTTTATCCAGTCTATATGTAAAAGATCTCCTTTGGGGGGAAGCACCACCTTCTAAGGCAGTACATCGTAATTTTGAATAATTGCAGTTATTTAAAAGATTTTCCTTACATTAAGCCTTATTAGTATCTTTTATTCTTCCACTTCTTGTTCTATTTCTGTCCTCTATGGCTAAGCAGAACAAATCTAATCATTTTTTTTCCAAATGAAAGCTAATATTTGAAGACATTTTTATTATTATTATTATTATTATTATTATTATTATTATTATTATTACCAATAGATCCATAGACCCTGTAACCAATCCTTATAGAGCATAAACTTAAGAATCTTCCACTTTGTGATGGCCTTTCCCTGAATATATTGCAGTATATCACTGTCCTTCCTAAAATGTGTTGTCCATAAACTGAAAGAGATCTGACCAGGAAAAGGGGGCTACCGCCTCTCTCTATATAATGTGGTGCTTCATCTAGAGTGCCAAACTAAAAGTCAGAGTCTTGGGTTCAACTCCTGCCTTTTGGTGTTTACTTGTGTTCACCAGAGCAAGCCATTTAATTTCTCTGAGCCTCACTTTTTAAATCTGTAAAATGGGGATAATAATGCTTGTAGTACCTACATTATAGGGATAGGGAGAGGCTCAAATGATCATGTAAATAAAGCAATTTGTTGGTTTTAAAGCCTTTCATAAGTGCCAGTTGTCATGACTGTCATTTCCTTTTTTTCCAGATACTTTCTACTGGAGCATTTACCTTACTTACATAGGCATTGAGTGAAAAAACAGGTAGATGAGCATAATCACCCAGGATACAATCTCCACATATGCCACCAGGTGGCAGTTGGAGCTCAAGCATCTAGGTCCCCTTTAGTCTGTTTTGTCCATATGTAGATACTCTTGTGTAAGCAGGAAGAGACCTTTCAGATCCTAAACTGAGTGCTTAATGCATCAACCCAGATTCTATCTTCTCTCATTTAATCTAGAATGAAAAGTTTGCAGATTATAATTTACAAATTTATCAAAATGACTCCATTCCATTCCCATCAAGATTCTTATCACCTTCTACAAGACTCAGAGACTACATGTTTACTTTATAGATTATAGCACATATAGTGAATAAAAATGAAAACAAAGCTATAACATGAAACATCTCAAGTGACTGGCAACCTTCTTCTAGAGATGAAGGAACAGTGCTAAAATGGATAGAATCCTGGACGTATAGTCAGAAACTTCTGCCTATCTTGCCCAGAAACTTAGCTGTATGCTGCTAGGAAAGTCATTGAACTCCTTTTAGTTTTAGTTTATTTGTCTATAAAAATGACAGGGTTAGGTTCAATGGCCTCTAATGCCCCTTTCATTCTAAACCTAAGAGCCTCTGAGTCTAAAATCTCAATTCCTTAATGGTCATGGCCACTCATGTCAAAATTTCAAGTTCTCAATTTTATTTTCACAAAAGGAGAACATTTATAAAAAAGGACCATCAAATATTCCCTCAATTTCAAAGGCACTGGAAAGAGAAAGGAAAAAGTTTCATTATAAAGTAGATAGAGATCCTCCACCTTTACTCCTTTGGGGCTATAACTTGATTTCTTATAAATGATTAGGCAAAACTTGGAGTCTTATGGTCTCTCCAACATCTCTCCAATATTTCCAATAGCAATTTGTGCTAAGTCTAGACTAAGTCCAAGGTTCTCATAAATTTAAGCTCTAATGATATCTTCTAGCATGTCTTCCCCTCTTCCAGATAGCCATGGTTTTACAATAGTTTTAGTGCTTCTAACTCACACCTAAGGATAAATAAAAAAAAATAAAGGGAAAAAAGCAAGGGGTAAGGGAGGAGAAGATGGGAACAAGGTGCTATCTCATTCTGATGTGGGCTGACAGTGGGCAGTGAGGGTAGTAATAGAAATGGATCCCTAATACTCTGACATCTTGCATTTCTCACTAGTTAACACTGGTTAATCAACAATAAAACCTGTAGTTTCAGCTTGAGTCAAGGATGAATTGTAGATTGATCATAATTGTAGAGTGATTACCCACTCTGTATATTGGATCTATAATATTCTATACTAGGCATCAGCTTTGTGTCTAATCTATTTTATTAATTACTCATACTGTTCTTAGAACTGTAAAACATAACTAATTATCTATAATGGTCTTTGTAGAAGTCCACCCCTAGCTATGGGCAAGGGGAACAGTTGATATGTACAGATTGCCTTAGAAGAGAGCATGCTCAGTCTTGGGCATGCTCAGTATTGCATGTGGCTGGGAAAGCCTCTGACCCTTGACCCCAGCTTCCCCCAGGTTAGGTGGGAACACAGGTTTCATTGTGCTCACCTGGTTAAGAGAAACCACACCTATACCTTGTCATTAACCAATGATAATCATCCCTATGTACTGTGTATATTTGCATATCAAAGAGATTAAATAGGGCCCAGCCAGCTCCGCCTCGCTCTCTTCTGCTCTTACTCCCTTCCAGCTCACACTGATGGCTGTCCTTTAATCTTTCTCTATCACCTCTCCAACCTGTGTGGTATTAAATCTGGATCTCTGGACTGGTAAAAGCCTTCGGAAGGGTCCTTTGATCAGAGCTTGGCTGTGGCTCATTGGTAATTAATAAAGACTCATTCCTGCCACCTCATATCTCTACTTTGACTCCGTCATCCCCCCTGTGGTATCTAAAACTTCTATCCTTTCTCTATCTTCCTACCTTAAAGCTTCTCTCTCCCCTCAGAGGAAGCTTTAGTCTTCCAGTGTACCACATACCTCCCCTACTCCATGTTCTCATTCTAAAAGGGAAGAGAGTCCTCTCCCATGTTGATGGATGATGACATGGTGGACAATGGGGAAACATGGAACCTGAGCACCAGGGACTCAAGCATTCCAGAAGAATCCCCCAAACTTGCACATCCTCCTTATTTCCTATGGCAACAAACTCCAAACCATACTTCCACGTGAATTTGGAAGCTGCCACTCTACAATGGAAGCTGCTATTCTACTCCCCAGTGGAAACTGACACTATACAGCACAGCTACTTTTCCATACTGTCAGCTCCAAAGAGGCTACTCTGCTAGCCCCTGGATTTGTCCATCAGCCCTAAGACTATCCGATTAGCTCCCAGATTATTTTATGAGCTATTAGGCAATTTTACACCATAAACCACTTCTTCAAATAAAATTCTCTTCTCTTAACATTTTCATATACTATTGTGACCCTCCCACTTGGTTATTTATTTATATTGTGCAATGTTTTTTTCCACCCCTAGTTCTGTTGCTCTGGCTACAAAAACACAAACAAAAAAAGCAAAGGAGAAAACACTGCACATTGCCACAGCTGAATATTGTATAAGAAAATAGAAGCTAATAGATCTTAAATAATTTATCCATGGTGCCATGGCTATTAAGTGTCATAGACAGGCTTTAACCAAGATTTCATCACTCTAAGACCAATTCTACCATCTACTACTCCATGCCACAGATAATTATATATTTTTGTTAGACAGTAAATGCTTCCATCACCATTCTCATTCTTATACATCGAATTTATTGTGTGCATTGCAAATGCTTTGGAGTTTACATTATTAAAGAAAGATACAAATCTGAGCCCCAAAGAACTTTCTGTTATCAGGCTAGAATTGATTTTTTCAATTTCATATTAAATATTTTAACTAATATTATCTGAAAACTTCAAAATTAATTATAAGTTCATCTTGATTTGAAATTCCCTATTATTACTAATCATATTTATTCATGTGTTGAAAACTATGTAAAGTGTTTCTAAACAAGAGCACTAAACCTTAGACCTTTTCATTCAAGAACTACTTAGCAGGGGCATCTAAGCACTAGGCTTGGAGTTGGGAGGCTCTGTGTTCAAATCTGATCTTAGACATTTTCTATCAGTATGACCCTGGGCAAGTCATTTAACCATAATTGCCTAGCCTTTCTTGATTTTATGTCTTAGGACTGACACGAAGACAGAAAACAAGGGTTTTAAAAAAGAATCAGGTGGCAAGTTGATCATATATGGCTCAAATGCACTTTTCATTCTACTTGGGTAAAGCAGAGGGTGGAAAAATTGTTGCTTACCATTGTATATTATCCCACCATGCAATGTAGAATTTCATCCCTTTTTCAGTCAATCTTTAGAACCTCATAGAACTGTTATTTACGGTAGTCTTTATGGGTTGTTTTAAACAATATAGACAGTGGCAAAATCTTTTCTAGCCAACTGATATATATTATTTGAATAGACTTGCAGGTAGACACACAGTGAATTCAATTGTCAATTATAATATATTGTTGAACTGAGAACAGTGCTTTTCTTTTTTAATTTGCTAGACATATAGCATGAAAACAAGGACTGAGCCCAGTGTCCATTTTTTTTATCTTGTCCTATGCCTAGAATGGAGTTTTGCACAAAGTAGTTATTTAAGTGAATGCTCACTCAATTGATTTAACATATTTTCTAGGTATGCAGCCTGTGAGAAGAGTTTGTTGATCTAGATATCCATCAGTTCTAGTTCCTTCAATAGTGGTAGGGAATCTTAATTTTTTAAAATATTGTATTGTGAAATGAAAATGGTGGAAATATATCTGTAGAAATTCATTCTTAATGGGATTTTTCATTTATCTCTTTCTTTGCTTGGTCCATTCAATCCCCCAAATGGAATGATGTCCTTCCTATGGCAGCAAAGAGTAGAAAACTTCTGTAGTTACCCCAGGAGGAGCAGACAAGTTATCTTAAGGCCATTCAAACCACTTAAGGATTTCAGTCTGTGGATTTCTGATAGCTTGGTTTCTGAATTCAGCTGATTTCTAGGTTGTGAAAACCCTTCAGTATTTAACAGAGGAATTCCCATTTGTTTTTAGATTGAATAGGGGATCCCTGGAGCTTATTGAGCAGGGATGTGACATAGTCAGACTGGGACTTTGGGAAAACCACTTTGGCAACTATGTAGAGGATGAAATGGAGTAGGTAGAAACTTGATGCAGAGGGGCTAATTAAGTTTTTGCAGTAATTCAGAGAAGAGTTGATTAGCTTGACAGGAACTAGAGTGAGGTTAGAGAAAAGGGGACAGATTTGAGAGTTATTGAGGAAGTAGTACATGTAAGACTTGGAAACTGATTCGATGTATGAGGTAAGAGGAGACAATTTTTGTTTGATTTATTAAGTATAATAGTAGCTAACACAGAATTATAAGGTTTGCTAAATACTTTACACATTATCTCATGTGGTCCTGGCAACAACTCTGTGAGGTAGGTGCTGTCATTCTCTCCATTTTAAAAATGAGGAAACAAACTCAATGAGATCAGGTTATTTGGTCAGGATCACCCAGCTATTAAGTATCCAAGACAAGATTCTAGCCTGGGTCTTCCTAATTTCAAATTCGGTACTCTATCCACTGTGCCATGCTACTCCTTTCCATAGCTGTGGCATGTGTTTACAAGGTCTTTTTGCATGTGTTACATTAAGGAAATGGTAATACATTAAGTGAATACCACTGTCCTGTTCATCCATAACTATGTATAGCATGTTTAAATTAAATATCAATAAAGAGAGCCTAGTGTGGTGAAAATAGTACTATACCTGGAATAAGGAAAGATTGCATGGGAAGAAGTTCAAAAATCTGTCTCTGACAATGAACTGTGTGAAGCTTGGACAATTCACTTAATCTCTCTGAATCCCTGATTCTATGAAACTCTTTAAGCCTCAATTTCTTCACCCATAATACTTGTAATGCCTAACTCACAGGGTTGGAAGATTACCTAATAATGTATGGGGAACTGCCCTGAATTTTATCTATATCAGTATCTATAATATATATTATATATGTGTGTATACATCAATACACACAAATATCTCTTATGTATGTGTATGACATATACATGCACGTGCCAATTATGTACTAATACAACATAACTCTATGTGTGTATGTGTATATATCTACATATCCACATAACCTTAAAGCCCTAAATAAGCATCAATTAATATTAACATTCCAAAATGCTCCTTTTCCCAGGCAGCATTTGAAAAATGCCCAAAATAGCTTTTTCCTAGAGTTAACATATTGAATAATACCTTGTTCATGTTATACATTGGGACAGAATTATCTACAACTGAATTAGTAATCAATTTAGTCATTCTATCAGCTTAAGATCCAGTAGAATTCATTTCCAATTCTAGTGCTCACTCAGGATCAAAGAGGATTCAACTAGAAGCTTTTATTACGAACGAATGGTGCCACAGAAGCAAACGCAGAATGGCAATTAGTTTATTTTGTTTAATCATCAGAATCAATGTCTGACTTGGGTATGGATGTCAGTACACTTTGTTAAATACCCGTCATCTTATCCATAAATTTATCATACAATAAATACTCCAGCTGCAGCCTTGCCTCCTTTGGCTTCTAAGTATGTTACATCCCATTACATTCTCACCATGAGAGTACCCAGGATATTGGAGCCTAGGACTAGTGTTTCAGTGAAAGTTTTCAATTGAAGGGTTTGACATTGGTAGTCTAGTACTCTGTGCCCTCTCAGATTTTCTTTTCTTTCTTTTAGCATTTGTAATCTCACATTGACCTTCTTTTATAACTTGGAGCACTTGGAACCAATAAGTAGCTCTAGCTTCACTTACCGGTAGAGGTAGACTGATAGGAAAGCAAACCTTTCATTTTCCAAAGATTGGCATCATATATATTCAGCTGGATTCTGACAGAATGTTTCTAGATGTCTGGGGAACTGCTCTGAATACAGATAATCAAAAAGCATTTATCTACTAATTTATATTTTACTATCTTGATTAGTTTCAAACACTCATGAATATAGAAAGCAATAAAAACAAAACAAAACTGGGCCATGATGGAAGAAATTTTGCTTTATATTTTTGATGTTTTAAAGAGGTCTATTAGATGATAACCTCTGATTTAAAGCTGAAACTTCAGTTTACATTTTAGCTTTCATTTGAAACATGGGACATATAATCAAGAAATATGAATTTCTGATAGTCATCACATCAGAAATTCTGATTAAAATAAATTCACAGTCCTACCTAAATTAATTTACTTATTCAGTGCTATGTCCATCAAACTGGAAAATTTTTTTATAGAATTAGAAAAAAATGACTACAAAGTTTATCTGGAAGAACAAAAGATTAAGAATATCAAGGGAACTAATGAAAAAAAAAGTGAAGGATGGAGGCCTAGTGTTATCAGATCTCAAACTATACTATAAAGCAGTGATCATTATTAGAGGTAGAAGGGTGGATCAATGGAATAGAGTTGGGGTCAATGATAGTAGCAAGATAGTGCTTTTGGGACAAGAACTCACTATTTATTTAACAAAACTGCTGGGAGAAGTGGAAAACAGCATGGGATAAATTAGATTGAGATGAACATTTTACACCTTATACCAAGATATAACTCAGAGTGGGTAAATTACTTAAATATAAAGAGGGAAATCATAAACAAATTAGGTGAACATAAAATAGTATACCTGTCAGATCTATGGGAAAAAAGGAATTTAAGACCAAGTAAGAGTCAGAGAATACTACAAAATATAAAATGCATAATTTTGATTATATTAAATTAAAAAGTTTCTGTACAAACAAAACCAATGCAACCAAAATTAGAAGGAAAGCAACAAACTGAGAAAAATTTCTATAACAAAAACCTCTGACAAAGGTCTCATTTCTCAATTTTATAAGTAAATAAGTCAATTGTACAAAAAAATCAGGTCATTCTTCAATTGACAAATGGTCAAAGGACATGAATAGGCAGGTTTCAGATAAAGAAATCAAAACTATCAATAAGCATATGAAAAAGTGATCTAAATCTCTCATAATTAGAGAAATGCAAATCAAAACAATGCTGAGGTACCACCTTGCACCTAGAACATTGGCCAATATGACAGTAAAGGAAAATAATAAATGTTGGAGGCATTGTGGCAAAATCAGGACACTAATGCATTGCTTGGTGGAGTTGTGAATTAATCCAGCCATTCTGGAAAGCAATTTGTAATTATGAGCAAAGGGCTTTAAAAGGATGCATACCCGACTTCCGGTCAAGATGGCGGTGTAGAAGCAGCGAAAGTTCAGACCTCCGAAACCCTTCCCTACCGATCGCAAACAGAGTGCTCCTAGGCCACCGAAATTCAAGCTGAACAACAGGATAGACCTGGGGAAACCTCCTCCTGGACCTGGATCAAAAGGTACCGCACCCCAAAAGCCAGAACCCTAGATCACTCAGATCTAAGGGGTAGACAGAAAGAAGGTCCCAGGACCCATCCCCCCCAACCCAGAGTGCTGAGCCCAAGGCAGCAGCGGGAACCTCAGGGCTCTGAGGACTCACCTTGAAAGCAACCTGAGCCAGTCTCCGGAGCGCCCAACACAGATGGCAGGGAAGCATAGAGAGAAGGGGGAAGCCTGTGGCCTCCTGGCTGGGTTCTTCCCTCTGGATCTCAGGGGGAGGTCCCAGCTTCGGGGCACCAGCTGAGCCCAAACCCATCGGGAGCCCTCAGAGCTACTGAAAGGACAGAGGGCTCAGGGCTGGCAAGGGGGGTGCTCCGGGGAGCTTGCCTTGAAAGTAACCCGGGCCAGTTTCCGGGCATTCAACACAGACTGTGGAAGAGGAGGTTGCTGCTTTTCTCTTTCTTCTTTTTTTTTGGCTCCGGGATCATTTGGCCCACACTACCTGAACCTAATCCCATCAGGAGCCATTAGAGTCCAGGCAAGCCACGACCCCTCCCCCCTTAGAGAGCAGGGTCTTCTGAAAGAACCAGCTGAACCTAATCCCATCAGGAGCCCTCAGAGCTACTGAAAGGACAGAAAACTCAGGGCTGGCAAAGGGGTTGCTCCAAAGAGCTTTCCTTGAAAGTAACTCGGCCAGTCTCTGGGCACTCAACACAGGCTGTGGAAGAGGAGGTGGCTGCTTTTTTTTTTTCCTTCCCTTTTTTGGCTCTGGGATCTTTCGGCCCACACCACCTGAACCTAATCTCATCAGGAGCCCTCAGAGTCCAGGCAAGCCACAACCCCTCCCCCCTTAGAGAGCTGGGTCTTCTGAAAAAACAGAAACCTAGAGGCGAAGTCAAGATGGCAGCCTAGAAGGAGCATAGACCTGGCAGCCTGGCTAGAGCTTTAGAGATCCTCCATATCTGCTCCAGCCGTCCAGGAAGTTTAAAACTCAGAATAAACCCATCCTAAATAAGCTGAACTCAATCCCATCAAAAGTCTCCAGAACACAGGGAAGCCCAGGCTCCCCATCCATCCTCACTGACTGCTGAACTTTAAGCCAATCAAAAGCCTCCAGAGGACAGGAAAGCTCAAACCCCCAACAACCCTCCCTCAGAGATTACACCAAGAGATCCTCTGTTAAAGCTCCAAGAGGGGATACTGATAGAAGTCCCTAAAAAACAAAAAAATGAGAGGAACAAGAGCACAGACAAATACAGGGAGGAAAGAAGGGGTGAATTTGAACAAACAACAGAAACAGAAGAAAGAAACTACAATAGACAGCTACTACTCACCAAATGGAACAGAGGGGGAGAGATCAGCAAACGATAAACCAGAAATCCCAGCGAATTGGATACAGGCTGTGGAAGAACTCAAAACACAGCTAAGAGAGGCTGAAGACAATTGGGAAAAGAACTTAAAAATTAAGATAAGTCATCTGGAAACAGAGGCACTTGAACTAAAACAAGAAAATAGTGTCCTGAAAGCCAAAATCATCCAGCTGGAAAATGAGGCAAAGGAGATGAAAGATGAGGCAAAGGAGATGAAAGACGAGATAAAGAGGATGAAAGACAATCTTCAAAGAAACTCAGACCAGAAGGAAAAAGATGACCAAAAAGCCAAAGATGAAATCCAATCTTTAAGAACCCGAGTAAAACAACTAGAATCAAGTGACCTCACAAGGCAGCAGGACACTATAAGACAAAACAAAAAGAATGAAAAAATTGAGGAAAATGTGAAGCATCTCATTCACAAAACAGACGATTTAGAAAATCGTTCAAGAAGAGACAATTTAAGAATAATTGGACTACCAGAAGACCACGACAAAAGAAAAAGCCTGGACATAATACTAGAGGAAATTATCCAGGAAAACTGTCCCGAAATCCTAGAACAAGAGGGGAAAGTGGAGATTGAAAGAATCCACAGATCACCCCCTGTTTTTAATCCCCAACTGACAACACCAAGAAATGTTATAGCCAAATTCAAAAACAATCAGATAAAAGAACAGGTATTACAAGCTGCCAAAAAGAAACCATTCAGATACCATGGAAACATGGTGAGGATAACACAGGATCTTTCTGCATCCACACTGAAGGACCGAAAGGCATGGAATATGATATTCCGGAAAGCAAGGGAACTAGGCCTACAGCCAAGAATAAAATACCCATCAAAACTGACTATATTCTTACAGGGGAAAGTATGGTCATTTAACACAACAGAGGAATTCCAAGCATTCATAAATAAAAGACCAGACCTGAACAGAAAATTTGAAGTCCAACCACAGAATTCAAGAGAATCATCAAAAGGTAATTAAAAAAGAGGGGAAAAACAACAACAACAACAAAGGTTTTTTTTAAGAGACTCAATAAGTTAAAATGATATGTATCCCTATAAGAAAAGAGGTCATTGGCAACTCTTAAAAACTGTTGCTATCACCTAAGCAGCTAGAAGAACTACACTCAGAGGGAAGGGACAAACTGTATAGGATGAAAGGACAAGACATAAATAGGTATATAGAGATATGCGTGCATAAATACATATACATGTGTATGTATATATATATATATATATATATATACATGACTAAAGCTAAAAAAAAAAGAGGTTATGACTAAAAGAAATGGGAAAAGAAACAAATGGGGGTAAATTTATATGTCACAAAGAAGCTCATGGCGGAAGGGGGGAGAACATCGATACACTGGAAGGGTAAAGAGGTCGGAGATAGGAAATATTCAACTCTTACGTACTTTGAAACTGACCCAAAGAGGGAAGAACAATCCAATCCATTGGGGAAGAGAATAGATTTGCGCCCTATAGAGGAGTAGAAGGGTAAAAAACAGACTGGTGGGGAGGGAAGCAGTACAAGGGAGGGAGAGGGTGGGGGGGGGATTTTTAAAAAGACTACAGGGGAAAATAAGGGAGGGAATTAGAAGGGAGGGGGGTAGAAAGGGAAATACAAGGGGGACTGATTTAAAGTAAATCACTGGACTAAAAGGTAGAGCTGAAGAAGAAAGGTTAGAATTAGGGAAGGATATCAAAATGCCAGGGAGTCCACAAGTGACAGTCATAACATTGAACGTGAATGGGATGAACTCACCCATAAAACGTAAACAAATAGAAGAATGGATTAGAATCCAAAACCCTACCATATGTTGTCTCCAAGAAACACACATGAGGCGGGTAGACACCCACAAGGTCAGAATTAAAGGATTGAGTAAGACCTTCTGGGCCTCAAGTGACAGAAAGAAGGCAGGAGTGGCAATCATGATATCTGATAAAGCCAAAGCAAAAATAGACCTGATCAAAAGGGATAGGGAAGGTTATTATATTTTGTTAAAAGGGACTTTAGATAATGAGGAAATATCACTAATCAACATATATGCACCAAATAATATAGCACCCAAATTTCTAATGGAGAAACTAGGAGAATTGAAGGAAGAAATAGACAGTAAAACCATATTAGTGGGAGACTTAAACCAACCATTATCAAATTTAGATAAATCAAATCAAAAAATAAATAAGAAAGAGGTAAAAGAAGTGAATGAAATCTTAGAAAAATTAGAATTAATAGACATATGGAGAAAAATAAATAGGGATAAAAAGGAATACACCTTCTTCTCAGCACCACATGGCACATTCACAAAGATTGACCATACATTAGGTCACAGAAACATGGCACACAAATGCAGAAAAGCAGAAATAATAAATGCAGCCTTTTCAGACCACAAAGCAATAAAAATAACGATCAGTAATGGTACATGGAAAACCAAATCAAAAACTAATTGGAAACTAAACAATATGATACTCCAAAATCGTTTAGTTAGAGAAGAAATCATAGAAACAATTAATAATTTCATCGAGGAAAATGACAATGGCGAGACATCCTTTCAAACCTTTTGGGATGCAGCCAAAGCAGTAATCAGAGGTAAATTCATATCCCTGAGTGCATATATTAACAAACTAGGGAGAGCAGAGATCAATCAATTGGAAATGCAAATAAAAAAACTCGAAAGTGACCAAATTAAAAACCCCCAGCAGAAAACCAAACTAGAAATCCTAAAAATTAAGGGAGAAATTAATAAAATTGAAAGTGATAGAACTATTGATTTAATAAATAAGACAAGAAGCTGGTACTTTGAAAAAACAAACAAAATAGACAAAGTACTGGTCAATCTAATTAAAAAAAGGAAGGAAGAAAAGCAAATTAACAGCATCAAAGATGAAAAGGGGGACATCACCTCTGAGGAAGAGGAAATTAAGGCAATCATTAGAAATTACTTTGCCCAATTATATGGCAATAAATATACCAATTTAAGTGATATGGATGAATATATACAAAAATACAAACTGCCTAGACTAACAGAAGAGGAAATAGAATTCTTAAATAATCCCATATCAGAAAATGAAATCCACCAAGCCATCAAAGAACTTCCTAAGAAAAAATCCCCAGGGCCTGATGGATTCACCAGTGAATTCTATCAAACATTCAGAGAACAGTTAATCCCAATACTATACAAACTATTTGACATAATAAGCAAAGAGGGAGTTCTACCAAACTCCTTTTATGACACAAACATGGTACTGATTCCAAAACCAGGCAGGTCAAAAACAGAGAAAGAAAACTATAGACCAATCTCCCTAATTAATATAGATGCAAAAATCTTAAATAGGATACTAGCAAAAAGACTTCAGCAAGTGATCAGAAGGGTCATCCACCATGATCAAGTAGGATTTATACCAGGGATGCAGGGCTGGTTCAATATTAGGAAAACCATCCACATAATTGACTACATTAACAAGCAAATCAACAAGAACCACATGATTATCTCAATAGATGCAGAAAAAGCCTTTGATAAAATACAACACCCATTCCTATTAAAAACACTAGAAAGCATAGGAATAGAAGGGTCATTCCTAAAAATAATAAACAGTATATATCTAAAACCATCAGCTAATATCATTTGCAATGGGGATAAACTAGATGCATTCCCAATAAGATCAGGAGTGAAACAAGGATGACCATTATCACCTCTATTATTTGACATCGTACTAGAAACACTAGCAGTAGCAATTAGAGAAGAAAAAGAAATTGAAGGCATCAAAATAGGCAAGGAGGAGACCAAGTTATCACTTTTTGCAGATGACATGATGGTCTACTTAAAGAATCCTAGAGATTCAACCAAAAAGCTAATTGAAGTAATCAACAACTTTAGCAAAGTTGCAGGATACAAAATAAACCCACATAAGTCATCAGCTTTTCTATATATCTCCAACACAGCTCAGCAGCAAAAACTAGAAAGAGAAATCCCATTCAAAATCACCTTAGACAAAATAAAATACCTAGGAATCTACCTCCCAAGACAAACACAGGAACTATATGAACAAAACTACAAAACACAACTAAAACTAGACTTGAGCAATTGGAAAAACATTAACTGCTCATGGGTAGGACGAGCCAACATAATAAAAATGACTATCCTGCCCAAACTTATTTATCTATTTAGTGCCATACCCATGGAACTCCCAAAAAATTTCTTTACTGATTTGGAAAAAACCATAACAAAGTTCATTTAGAATAACAAAAGATCAAGGATATCCAGGGAAATAATGAAAAAACACACATACGATGGGGGCCTTGCAGTCCCAGACCTCAAACTATATTACAAAGCAGCAGTCATCAAAACAATTTGGTACTGGCTAAGAGACAGAAAGGAGGATCAGTGGAATAGACTGGGGGAAAGCGACCTCAGCCAGATAGTATACGATAAACCCAAAGATCCCAGGTCTTGGGACAAAAATTCACTATTTGATAAGAACTGCTGGGAAAATTGGAAGACAGTGTGGGAGAGACTAGGAATTGATCAACACCTCACACCCTACACCAAGATAAATTCAAAATGGGTGAAAGACTTAAACATAAAGAAGGAAACCATTAGTAAATTGGGTAAACACAGAATAGTATACATGTCAGACCTCTGGGAAGGGAAAGACTTTAAAACCAAGCAAGACATAGAGAGAATCACAAAATGTAAAATAAATAATTTCGACTACATCAAATTAAAAGGCTTTTGTACAAACAAAAGCAATGTAACTAAAATCAGAAGGAAAACAACAAGTTGGGAAAAAATCTTCATAAAAACCTCTGACAAAGGTTTAATTACTCAAATTTATAAAGAGCTAAATCAATTGTACAAAAAATCAAGCCATTCCCCAATTGATAAATGGGCAAGGGACATGGATAGACAGTTTTCAGATAAAGAAATCAAAACTATTAATAAGCACATGAAGAAGTGCTCCACATCTCTTATAATCAGAGAGATGCAAATCAAAACAACTCTGAGGTATCACCTCACACCTAGCAGATTGGCTAACATGACAGTTATGGAAAGTAATGAATGCTGGAGGGGATGTGGCAAAGTAGGGACATTAATTCATTGCTGGTGGAGTTGTGAACTGATCCAGCCATTCTGGAGGGCAATTTGGAACGATGCACAAAGGGCGATAAAAGAATGTCTACCCTTTAATCCAGCCATAGCACTGCTGGGTTTGTACCCCAAAGAGATAATGGACAAAAAGACTTGTACAAAAGTATTCATAGCTGTGCTCTTTGTGGTGGCCAAAAATTGGAAAATGAGGGGATGCCCATCAATTGGGGAATGGCTGAACAAATTGTGGTATATGTTGGTGATGGAATACTATTGTGCTCAAAGGAATAATAAATAAAGTGGAGGATTTCCATGTGAACTGGAACAACCTCCAGGAAGTGATGCAGAGCGAGAGGAGCAGAACCAGGAGAACATTGTACACAGAGACAAACACACTGTGGTATCATCGAACGTAATGGACTTCTCCATTAGTGGTGGTGTAATGTCCCTGCACAATCTGCAGGGATCAAGGAGAAAAAAACACTATCCAAAAGCAGAGGACAAACTGAGGGAATAGAAACACCAAGGAAAAGCAACTGCCTGACTACAATGGCTGAGGGGACATGACAGAGGAAAGACTCGGAGCGAACACTCTGATGCAAATACTAACAACATGGCAATGGGTTCAAGTCAAGAACACATATGATACCAGTGGAATCACACGTCGGCCACAGGGGGTGGGAGGGAGGAAAAGAAAATGATCTTTGTCTTTAATGAAAAATGCATGGAAATGATCGAATAAAATACTATAAAATTTAAAAAAAAAAAAGGATGCATACCCTTTGATCCAGCAATACCACTATTAGGTTTGTACCCCAAAGAGATAATAAGGAAAAATACTTGTACAAAAATATTCATAGCTGCACTCTTTGTGGTAGCAAAAATTGGAAAATGAAGGGTTGACTAAATTGTGGTATATGATGGTGATGGAATACTATTGTGCTATAAGGAATTAAAAACTGGAGGATTTCTATGTGAACTGGGAGAACCTCAATGAACTAGTGCAGAGTGAAATGAGCAGAACCAGAAGAACAGTGTACACAGAAAGTAAAACATTTTGGTATAATCCAATGTAATAGATTTTGCTATTAGTAGCAAAGTAAAAAGCCAGGACACTCCTGGAGATGTTATGAGGAAGAATGCTAATCATATTGAGAGAAATAACTATGGGAGTAGAAATGCAAAAAATTGCTCTATAGCAAAAGTGAATAATATGAAAATAAGTATCAAGTGATAACATTTGTACAGCCCAGTGGAATTGCTTGTCAGCTCTGGGAGCAGGGAGGGAAGAGGAGAGGGAAAGAAAATGAGTCATGGAAACATGGAAAATATTTAAAAATTAAAATAAAATAAAATAAATTCATTCTCTTTGACTAATGCTGAAGATTAGAATTCCATTCAATTTAACTATGGCAGTAAGGGAAGAAAACTAGTTTAGTAACCACCTGCCAATAAGATGACAAGTTCTACATAGCCTATTCTTCTTGTCACTTAGATTGCATGGAAGACCATTTGGCACCAAATTACCATAATAACTTATATTCACCAATATCTCATAATATTTAATTTGAGCTCTCCTTTTCTGACTCAATTTTCCTCCCTTATGTTTTCAAACTTATGTTCTTTGTAAAAGCACCCTGTAAGTCAGCAATGGTTTCTAGGTCCATTAGGAAACTGCTATAGTCAACTTTGCTGAGGAGTAGGTCCCTAGAATTCATTCATCCTTGACCTTGATTACACAGTGGTTCAGTAAAACTAAGAAATCTGTTGAGACATCTGAAAGTCTGAATGTTCTGTCCTTTCTATGGGGAATTTTATATTTCTTACACAGCTGGGTCTTTCTCAGAATGTAGGGATCTTTTGGGGGGAGAGAAGCAGCTTGGGAGTCATTGTATTCTTTATTTTAAATAAAAGCAATTGGCAATTTGCACTTAAAATCAGTGTTTCATTTCCTTCCAATTATAAATGTAACTAGTATTTACTTATAAAGTTTTTAAGCTCTATCTATCTGTCTATCTATCTATCTATCTATCTATCTATCTATCTATCTATCTATCTATAATCAACTGATCTTCCTAACAACTCTTTGTGTTAGGTGCTATTATTTTCATTTTACAAAAGAAAAATTAAGGCTAAGAGAGATTAAACAACTTGACCAGTCATCCCCAGCTAGTGAGTGTTTGGGACAGAATTTGAATTCAGGCATTACTGATTCCAAGGCTAAAACTATAATCCTAACACCACCTAGCTTCTCATTACACTAGGAGGTGGGATAGCTAACTGTACTTTGTGTACTGGAGAGATGGATACACTGATAACTGTCTTCTTGTCCTTTAAAATAGTTTTGTTTTAGCTATGTTAATGGATTCCAAAAAAAGTTTTTTTGTTGGAGGCAATGAGTCAGTAGTTCCACATAGACATAACCCTTAATTTCTTATTATCCATATTGTAAGAATATAGTCAGAGACAAGCATTATTCTTAAGCCAAGATGAACTTTTATTTTTAAATGTACATCTGACTCAATAGCTCTGTTATTATTGGCCATTAAATCCAAATTTTCTCATAAGGTTGTTGGCTCATGGAGAAACTTTTAATGCTTAAAATATCTTGATAACTATATTTACCCTTCAGTATTTCAAGGAATTATAACTTTAACAACATGGAGACTACCAGTACAGATCACAGTCCTTCATCCCTTGGGAGATGATCTTAGTGAACTGCTGAAGTTGAAAAAAAATTCATCATCTGGTGGCTAATGTTCTGCTAATGAGCCTCTGGCACTAGGTAGTAGGTTGGTCTTTGGAAACCAGATATCCAGCTTGGCATTGGAACTATCCTCACAGGCCTTCTTGCTTGGCAGGGTCTGCCACAGTTAGTTTACCATTGGCATAGTTGTCTCTAGATCAGAATCAAAGTTTGTGGTAGAACTTTTTGGGATATGGGTAATGATTTAAATTATTAATGATATGGCTTGTTTTACCTAATGGTGAGAAATCATATTCTTTCATTCATTTTTCTTTTTCTATAGATCTTTCAACACAATATTTAGTGTTCCTGGCATATGTGATTTTGCTGCTTCGGTATCTAATCCCCACAACTACATCTTCTTCATTCAATGTCTTCCCGGGCACATCAAAATAGGAGGTTCAGTTATTGATGGGAAGCCTGATTTTCCACCAAGGAGGAACCACAGTCGCCTTTGGTTGCCTGAGAACAGACACTCCTCTCTGGAGCTGGGATTTGGTGTTCATACTTCCTCAGATAATATAACTTCTCTAGTGTTTGATTTTGGGGATGGTACTGTAGTTCAAGTCAGCATCAAAGAAGGGTCTGATGAAGTAGAAATCATTGCTTATCACCAATATAGAAAAGGTATAATATAATTTTATAACCAACAGAAAAATGGAAGGAGAATAAGTTTGTGGTACATAAAATAACCGATGCTTGAGGATGGAGGATATAATATTGGAAGCAAAAAAGATAACTTACTGTTTTCCTTGCCCAACATTTTTATTTTTCAGACTTCACTTCCTTGTTAGATGATCTCTTGTTTCCAGTTAGACTATGGAAAACTGTCTTGGAACCTCTTTTCTTTTTCTTCTTTATTATCTCACCTGGTAATCTCTGGTTAAAATTAAAATTCTCTGGACACTATATCTTAATTTATAATTATTTCTTAAATAATAAAAGTAGGCCAGAGAAATAAAAGGCACCAACCATGTGTGCTGGTCATTCCTTTAGCAGCCTTCTCCCTGAACTGCCAGCTCAGAGCCAGACCTCAAGTGCATCTGTGCTACCTTAGCCAGCCTTGAGTTGGCTCACCTGCTCTGGCACAGTCTTAGCTGACTTTCCCAAGCCATTTGCACAGATATGGGCACAGCTACCATTCTTCTAGCCAATTCCTCTCTCTGAGGCAAAAAAGACTTACTTTTTTCCTCTACTATAATTTATGCTCCTTATGGCCTCCCTTTTCTGAGCTGCTTTTATTTTTTTATTTGGATGACTCTGACCTCAGTTCAGACAAGAAGCAGATCTTCTGGATGCCAGGAATCACCACACAGTCTTTAGTTTTTTATTTAAGTTGAAAATTTTTATTTAATTAATTAATTTAGGATATTTTTCCATGGTTACATGATTCATGTTTTTTCTCTTCCCTCCTATACCCCCGCCCCCCATAGCTGATGCACAATTACACTGGGTTTTACTTGTGTCATTGATCAAGACCTATTTCCATAATATTAATATTTGCACTAGGGTGGTCATTTAGAGTCTACATCCCCAATCATATCCCCATTGACCCATGTGATCAAGCATTTGTTTTTCTTCTGTGTTTCTGCTCCCACAGTTTTTCCTCTGAATGGCCACACAGTCTTTAGAATGACTATATTGCACCATTATTGGGTCTCTTAGCATGGTAGGGAGGACTCCATCCATCAACTCAGAGAGATATGGTTCAGAGGTTTAGAAATTAAGAACTTTTGCTTTCAAATCCAAAGGTTGTTTGGGTTCCAGAAAAAAAGGGTACAGACTAGTATTAAGTTTCTACACTAATTAGCTCCCATGTATCCTATATCATCTCTATGTAGATGATTCCAACAGTTGAATATCCAGTCCTAGTCTCTCTCAAGCTATAGTCACACACCATCAATTATTTCTTGGACATCTGTCTAGTAATAGATGTCTTATAAGCATCTCACTCACATGTTCAATACAGAATTCATAACTGTCTACTCCAAATTCTCTTCTTTTTATAACTTCCTTATTATTTTTGAGGGCAACATTATCTTTCCAGTCACTCAAGTTTACATTTTTGGTACCATTCTAGATTTCTTCATTCTCAGTCACCCTATTTATCTAATTTATTGTCATATCTTCAAAAGTTCTGGAGTATAAAGTCCTTTATCTCAGTTTGCCAACAGTCAAACATTCATTAAGTATCTTTTATGTGCCAAGCACTGTGCTAAATGCTGGGAATACAAAAACAGGCAAAAAATAATCCCTCATCTCCACTTCTTGGTTTCCCTTTCTTCCTTCAAGTCTCAATTTTCTCTACAACTTTTGCAGACTGACTTAAACCTCTCACTTTTCCTCCCTTCCTCATAGATTATCTTCCTTTTACTTTCTATAGTTTGTACCTTCCTAGTATAAGGATTGAGGTACTGGGGATAAGTAAGGGTTTGTAATAAGGAATTGAGGAGGTAAAGGGATAGAGGGAATATGGAGGCTGGTGAGGTAAAGGGAGAGGTATACACTGGGCTGAGGGTTACCTGTTGCCACTCCCCATTAGAATATGAGCTTTTTGAGGTTCAGAAACTGTTTTTGCCTTTTTTTTATTTCCAGGGCTTAGCATAGCGCTTGACACAAAATTAATACTTATTAAATACTGCTTACTGCCTAAAAGACCTTAAATATTAATTCATGATTTATTTCTACTATCTGTGGTTCATTTAAAATAAGACTCCCTTAAATCTCCATTATAGTAAAATAGTTTGTCCTAAAGTAATGCTCAGTTATTGGTTTTTTTTTCCTCCTTAATGTCTTATGAAGCCAATCCATTTGTAAAGTCCATGTTGATGTTAGGATAAGAAATAACTAATTGGAATGATGACATTCACCATTTAAATGGTGTAGCAGTGTTTAATCCTCCCATCCCAATAACACTGAAGTTCTGAGGAAAAGTACACATTGCTTGACACCATCATCTGCTCTGCCACCAGTATGTGAAATCACAAACCACACTCACTTTTTGCTTCCTGTATGCATCCCTAAAGCCTCATGTAACATTCATACTCACTATTTTCCTATGCACATGCAAGCACAAATATTTTTCTTCCTTTAGAATATCTACTATTTCCCTCATTTTATTCCCCCATTCCTTGTCCTATGAGAACATGTTTTCTATCTCAACCTGATAGAAATCAAAGATTGGGGGAATTCAAACACACTTAATACTTAATCGATGCCTGCATGGTGTCCTCCTTAAGTCCTTCTGTTTACATATTTAATGTGAAATAATTTCTTTAATTTTTTGAAAAATTTTTTTTATTATAAATGAAATTATCCTCAGGAAGGCATTTTTATTATATAGATTCTCATATTTATCATATCTAATAATAGTACTATAAAAGCTATTTCAACTTTAAGTATTTACTATGTTTAGTTGTATTTATATTTAAATGTTTAATTGATATCCAAACATATATATGTAATGTTATTTCTTTTTCTCAGAAGGTACATATATGATCAAAGTGATTATTTTCAATGAGTTTCATGGCACTGAAAAGGAGTTAGGACCTTATTACATAGAAATATCTCAAGAAGATTTGGTGGTATTCATGAATTCTAGCAGTGTCCATAAGGATGAAGTTATACTTTTCTCCAGCACCTTCCAAAGAACAACAACTAGAATATATACCAGAAGCATGAGAGATCATGCCACCTCTGTGAAAGAAGGCAAGCTCCTCATTTATCTTTAATTTGTACAACTCAAGTTCCTATTAACCATAAAGGGAGTTTCTTAAGATATCATGTTATGGGTACCTCGCTCTGTATATGAAGTTCTTCCTAACATTTATTCTTAGCTTACTCACGTGATACTTTATAATTCACAAAGCATAGATGTGGAGGGAAATTATAAGATGTAGAGCTTGAAGGAAGTTAGAGATCCTTTAGTCCAAGACTTCCGTTTATAGATGAAGGAATTAAGAAGTGACATGCCTAGGGTCAAACTTGATGTAGCACAGCCAAGACCTAAACTAGGCTTTTGACTGTAAATCAGTGCCTCTTCCAGTGCTTAGAATTTATCTAAGCTATCTATTTAGCTCAAAACTTTCATGGTATTAAGATACAGGTAAGATATGTGTTTTTTATATATTTTTTATTTTAAACATTATTTTATTTGGTCATTTTCAAATATTATTCATTAGAAACAAAGATCATTTTCTTTTCCTCTCCCCCTTCCACCACCCCTCCCTTTGGCGATGTGTGATTCCACTGGGTATCACATGTGTCCTCCATCCAAACTCATTTCCATGTTATTGGTTTTTGCATTAGGGTGTTCATTTAGAGTCTCTCCTCAATCATATCCCCTCAAACCCTGTTGTCCTCTGCTTGAGGGTAGTGTTTTTTTCTCCTTGATCCCTGCAGGTTGTTCAGGGACATTGCATTGACACTAATGGAAAAGTCCTTTACATTCAACTGAACCACAGTGTATCAGTCTCTGTGTACAATGTTCTCTTGGCTCTGCTCTTTTCGCTCTGCATCACTTCCTGGAGGTTGTTAAGATGTGTGTTTTTTAATGATCATCACAATCTGATGAAAGAAGAATGTTTTAAAACTAATTGGTTAGTGGAGCAGCTAAGTATCACAATGGATAGAGTTACCAGGATTAGAGTCAAGAGGACTTTGGTTCAAATCTGGCCCCAGACACTTCCTAGATGTGTGACCCTGGGCAAGTCACTTAACCCCGGTTGCCTAGCCCTTGGCACAAGTCTTCTGTCTTAGAACTGAAACTATTAAGTTTTCTATTACATAATATATGGCATTTTATTTTTCATATTTAGGATCTGTTGTTATGCATAGATTTTCATCTATTTCTTCATATGATATATTTTTAATGGCACCAGATAGAGAAAGTGGTTGCCTAGCTTGGGCCAGTGTGAATGTTCAATATCAAATGCAAGGTGAGTGATTTCTGCATTCCTACATCTCACAAAGTCTTTATAGTTTGTTCAAGCAGTACAGATCTTAGAAAAACATAGGTTTTTTTTTTCACCTCAGCATTTCTTCAAGTTTGTTACCTGCTCATTGGCTTCATTTATCTTTAGTTCTCTCATGAAAAATGGATTTATACTGTGCCTGTTTTAGACCAGGTGCACACTAATCCAGAATGCAAGTTATTTAAGAGCTAGAGAGATTCAATGAGGCAAAATGAAAATTGGAAGGCTAGAAATAGGCTAGATCAATTGAAATAAAAAAAGCTGGGCTGCTTTAGTAATAGGAGGGCTCCATTATTCCATCTTTGCTTAGCTATTGCAATCCCTTCTTGTGGCAAACCATTACTCTTCATTGCTACTCTCTCCAAATTCTGCCTTTTATGCTAAATGTTGTAGGTCAAGTAAATATTATCTTTAAACATTGCATAGTTTTTCTTCCATTTTCTTATATTTCCTTCTCATCTTCACCTCTTGATATTGTGTATCAATTCCCATCCCTTTCCTGGCATCTCTAGTTGTTACTATTCTTTTACTCTTTAAGTTGTTTTGAATTTGTATCAACTTTGTATTTACTTTTACCTCTAGATGTATTATAATTTTTGCCTTTCCTACTCACTACAATTTAATCTCCTTGACTTTGCAGAGACTCTTTTTCTTTTGATTTTTTTTTATCCTTGGGGCCTACCATAATGCCTTGTATTTATTAGGTAATTTATATATACATACACACACACACACACACATATATATTTGTTGGATTGACTTGAGAGAGCTGCTAAAAAAACTTAACTATAGATTACAAGTCTTGCAAAATAATTCTTTAACTCTTCCCTTTAAGCTTTCTTCAAATGAGAAGCCCAGAATAAAAAAAAAGGACTGACTGCCATTTTGTTTTTTATTGTGATGTGTGTTTGATTCAATCAAAGTTCATATATAATATTTTTGCCTATTTTCATACATTGTTATTTATATAAATTTATACATACATTGTTGTCTGTTTTTATTATTTAATTTAAGAGTCATTCATTATGGAGTCTATGTAAAAAAACAATTGGTAGTAACAACTCCTGAATTAGCTCATTTATATCTTTGTTGCTTTTCTTCCTGAAGTATTTGTAACCTCGATTCTTTTTACTACAGCTGTTTCTATCTTTACTAATGGAACAGTATTTGCCACTGATTATGAAATCACATTTTCTGTTCTTACAAATGAAACAAGTCCACTTGAATTTGTTTGGCATTTTGGAGATGGTTCATGGGGGAGAACAACTTCAAGAAGTATTAAAAAAAGATATAGCATTCCCAAGAGGTATGTAAAATTGGTCATATGAGACTTCAACTTTCTATCCTTTTTCCAACATGAAGACCATTTGGATAATTATGATGGTTTAACTATACTTTAGCTCTTCAACATCTGTGGTCTCAGTGATGTGAATAGATCCTCTTCCAGCATTAATCACAACACATCCATGTCTTCTCATCCTAGGTAATTCTTGTCCATGTTCTCTAATAAATCTTCTGTCATGGATCTACCTAATACTGTTAAGGCTTTCCTCTAGGTCTTATATCATTCTCAGAGAACAGAATAGGAATTGAAGCATCCATATGCTGTCCTCTACTTCTTACTACATGACTAGTCCATCCTCTTTTCTAATTGCATATTTCCTGCTCAATATATTTTATCCCATACCTGGTGATTAATTTATCATTGGTAATATGCTATAGCCTACTTCTATCCATCATGCACCTCTTCGTTTCCCTTTAAGTCATTCATCATAGAATAACCAAAAAATATTGGTGATTAAAAATCAGCTTTTGTGTCAAGATACTTATTTTTGTCAATGCATAACAGGGGAAGTCAATAGAGCAATAGAGCCCATCACAATGGTAACCAGTCCACCAAACTGTCACAAGATGTTTTGTTTCTCCCAGTCCCAAATTTATATTCATGTTTTTTTGTGGTTCATTCTGTCTCTCTAAAATAACTAAACAATTTTTTTCCTTCCTGGGGCATTCTGTGAAATTCAGCTTCAAAATTGTCCATTATCTTTAGGTATTTTAAGATTGAAATTCCTTTGTAATTCAGACCTTGCATAGTTATACTAAATTTCATATATGTTTCTATTCTAGTCATTTGATTCTCCTCTCTGTGGCATTTCTACCTTTCAGGTATCATGTAATAGTTAATGCTGCCAATCAGATCAGCTCTGTCGCCTCTCACATTCACACTATCAGTATAGAGAGGAAAATTGTTCCAAATCGGCTTGTATCCAGCTCGTCAGCTCTGATAAATTCCAGTGTGAGTTTTGAGTGCAGAATCAATTTTGGTACAAATGTTACTTACTTGTGGAACTTTGGGGATGGTATTATCCATCTTGGGAAATGGACCGAGAAGCATATATATAAGAGGTAGGTCAATGATTATTGCTGGGTTAGCAAAACCTTCTACAAACAAAAGCCAAATTTAACTTCAAGCCAGGATTGACTCTCATGTTACAAGGCATCTGATGTTAGCTCATAACTCATGAAATATTTTCTGAGCACTCTATGTGTCTCCCTAATATGTGATATAATGGTAAACCTATTCCTAAAAATGATAATAATAAAACTAACAATATTTTAAAGATTCCCCAGCAATTGTAAAGAATTAAAATGATTTCTATTTTGCTATGTAACCTCTTCATTTTTATATATCTAATTTTTTTTAGGGGAGGAGAATTTACAGTGGAGGTTCTTATCTTTAATAGTGTCAGTTCTGCTGCTCTAAAAAAGCAAGTTTTCATCGTGCCCCAACCTTGCCAGCCACCTTTGGTGAAAAACATGGGGCCTGGGAGAATACAGGTATAGTTGAAGCTTTGTGAAATATTTTGGAAAACTTCAGCATACCTCCAGAATTTGAATCAACATTAAAACATAGGGAAAGCTTTGAGTTATGAAATGATGCTTTGTATTTTTATCCTGCTTCAGCTTATACAATAGGAGGGTTTGTGAAGGGGCTTCTGGTCTGTAGGTCAGTAGTGTCATGTGAGCTGGGAGATATTTCTATCAGCCTCAGATTTAAATGGAAAAGTATTATTTTTCTGACAAATGAATAGCCCCTTTCTTTCTGTATATTATACCTGGTCTTCAGCAGAGCTTGATTTGGGGAGTGGAAGATTTTTTTTAGAGTAGTACAGAGCAAATCATAGAACTTTTGGGCAAGAAAGAAACTTTGTGAACATAGGATGAAAAATAAATCTAATAAATCCAAGAAACATTTAGTGCACATTTGTTATGTTCAAAACAATGCTCTAGAAAAGGAAAGGATCATATTGTTTTGTCAATATTCCATTAATTTATTTCTTTAATTTAGTGCAATTGGACTTGGAGATTGCAAAGTTGATCAGTTGAAAAGTTTGATTCCCAATAAAAATTAACTCCATATGTGGGCAGATTCTTCACATTATTTTTCCATTACTATCAGATTTGTTGTCAATAATAGGTGCTTCACAGGTCAATGACTTCTTCACTGTGAGGACACTCTACCAAAACATATCATAGCCCCTTTTCCCATTAGGAATCATTCTTCTTGAGTTGCTATGACTAAATAGTTTATTGTCTTGTGGTCAAGCTTCTGGTGATGAACATTTCCCAAATTATGTAGGCTGTTTGTCAGAAAACTTAAATAGATAGAATTTTTTTCTTTTCTTAGAAAGAACTGAGCTAGGTTATGATTGGATAAATACATAGATTCCCAATCCCTTGATTAATAATACTAATATTACCATATAACTGGAGCAAAGTAAGAGACAAGAGTTAGATAGTTCTTATGAGAGTTATGGAGAGTTCTGTATTATTCTCAGAGAACCTTCTGGTATTTGATGTAGTGCATAAGTATTTTTTGAACATGTGATCAATAGCTTTTGACTGCTTTATCGAAAAGGGTAAGATATTTGATGAACAGAACACTGTGGAGTCAAATTTGTCAATGTCTGCTTTGCCAACCCTTACTCAGGCTTTGGTAGAATGGTCCCCGAGTATGAATAAGACATGGAAGAGATGGATAGGATGTATCACATTTTTGAGTTATTATCTTTAATTATTTCTTGTTCTTAAGGCAGAATAAAAATGGAATTTTGTGCTTTAACTAGAAGATTAATGAAATGCATTTTTTTTCTCCTGGACTTCTGATTTCATTGTTGTAGGTCTATAGTGCCAAACTCAAATAGAAATGATCACTAAACCATAGATAAGGATACTGGTTTGGGTGTGTGTGGGTGGTGGCCTACATATTGGCTTAGAAAACCATATAGTAGCATTTAATTCTTTTGTATTTGCATTTTTTTATTTTTAATATACTTTTATTATTTTCTTAAGTATTTCCTAATTTATGTAAAACAATTTTAATAATCATTAAACATTTTTAAGTCCCAAATCTCATTCTTCCTCCTTGCACTCCCCTGTCCTTGATAAGACAGACAATTTTATATCAGTTATACATGTGAAATCATGCCAAAATATTTGCATATTAGCCATATTGTAAAAGAAAACAGGAATATAAATTTGCCAGTGATATGATCACATCACCCTCTTAACAGTGTAAAAATTAAATTAGTTTCTACTAAAATATTATATTTTTGAGGTTTATTAAGGATTATTAGAAACCAAGGATACAAAATAATAACCACGTTTGTGCCCATGGCTGATTAGCCCATTCATAATCCCCACACTTAGTTTATATTACATGATTGCAATGGCAGAGAAGAGAGAGAGCGAGCAGGAAGCATTACTGCCAGTTAAATACCAACTGTGATCTCGCCAACCTGGGGACTCAGGTGAGATTATAGGGAATTCTGGGAAACACCAAGGACCTCTAGGGATTGAAGTCTAGGCTTCAAAATCTCCACTTTTACATTTTCCCCAATGCCCGAGGAAGACTAGTCTCTTTGATGGGTCTTGTGAACATACCAACATTGAAATTACAATAATTTGAGGATAAGAGGAAAAGAGAACAAAACCAATAATTGCTAGGCGCATTGACAAAAAGCCAATTGGGGCAGTCCCCTTTAAAGCATAAGTGTATACATACAAAACAAATGCATTCAACTCCACACAGTTCAAATCACCACATCCCAAAGTTCACTCTGGATCTTCTGGTATAGCGTGTGGTCTATGGAGGTGCCACGGGAATAATAATCATGTCAATTCATAGGTAAGGGGCATTGATGAAAGAAGTCATGTAAAAGGGATAGAATGGGCAGTCACATCTTGCCAAGGATTACTCTGTGGTCTCCCCAGCTACCACGCATGACTCTGTCAAGGCTTCATGTACAGATGGCCCCCAGCATGGAGGCATCTTCATGGTGTCTTCTCTAAATAGTTAACTTTCTGGATTTGGAGAGGTAGCAAGTTTCTTTACCTAAAATTACTCTCAAAAGGAATTTAAACTTTGCAGTTTAAAATAATAATAATTTTACATTCCTCCCCTGAAAAGAGTGATTGAAAAACATAGGGATCACTTAGGGATGCATGGCTGAGTTTTAAGGTATATGAATCAATTGGCAAGAAAAATAAAAAATATAAAAAAATACAAATAAAAAAAGATAATTTCTGGATGAAATATAGACTATCAAAGTCTTATGTGTAAAAATTCTAAGTAAAGGAAAAATAAATCTATAACAGGTCCTTGAATCAGGGACCAATTAAAATGATTTTAACAATGATGCATTTACCCACTCAGTAGCCAGGACAACAGAAAGTTTGCCACACTATGAAAGACAGAAAAGGGACTAGATTATAGGAGCCAGGTAGGAGCCAAATTTGAAATACTTGGTAGAATGTGGAACAAGGAAGACCTGTCTTTAACACATGTTAAACAGCTGCAACCTCCAACCTCCAACATGTTCAAGTCCTCTTGTCATGGCTCAAATTTTTCATCAACCCCATCAGGATTGGTTGGTATCTTTGACCTTGTGCTCGATTGGCACTATGTAGTTTAGCTTTGTGCTTCTTTGGCACCGTGCTGTGTGATGGCTCTTTTTGTATTCTCTTGTCCTGGAATCAGACAGAATCATTAAGCAAAGTCCCATAGATTTTTTTAAACAATTAGTGGCATCATTTTTATAGTTTCAAGCTTTTGGAGCATGCATTAACATTATAGAAAATATATTTTAAACTTATATTACTGCAAAATCAAAAAAAGTTAAAGAAAATCATAATACTGGTGATGTGCTTCAAATATAAAAGGAGAAAAAACTGAAATAGTATATTGCACATGCAAGAAAAATATAATAATAAGAGTTTTAAAATTCAAAAATATAGCTTATGATCATTGACACACTGTCAGCTAAGGAAATTTAGAAAACAAGGTTTCTCACCAAAAATGAGATACATTTTTTCTTCATACCTGGCCATGATCCACTTTGAATACAAGGCAAATGATTTTCACAAAGTAACAGTTTTTTATAAAGAACAGTAGTACAACAGGTAATGCACATTCAAAAGGTACCAAAGCCCCCCAAATTTACAATAGCCCACTTAATTACAATGGCAAACAAACTTACTATCATATTTCATATAAGTCTACTGGATGACATTTAAAGAAAATGGATACTTGTCACAATTTTTATAGACGTAGCAAATCTTTCAAACTTGGCAAATACATTTTTAAACAAAGTAAAACTTATTTGGGTCTAGAACATCATCAAGAAATCTAGATTGTTTTGGTGGAAGTAAAGTGAGCTGAAGAGTTATAAATGAGAGATATGCTCCTCTTTTGGGAGCCATCCAGGAGTACCATGCCCTGGGATTAACTTCCCAGCTCCTTTGGTATGAGACTGTGATGTCCCATTCATTCACATTTTTATAAATGTGGGAGGTGGGGATTATAATTGTATTTCACTTCAGCTACTAAAATGGACCTTACCTCCTGTTAGAGGCAGGCAAAATGATCAGTTGTTGAAAAAAAAAATCTAAAAATCATGTCTAAAGACCCCTTAAAATCAATTTGAGGTATTTAGCTCATTCAATTTTCCAAAGTTTGTTACACAATTTTAACCAGTTTCAATGAAGTCCATCCATCCTCTATGTGACAATTTACAAAGTTAAAATAGAAAAAAGGCTGTTTTTATATATGGACTTATTTAATAATATTTCTTCAGTATAGTTATAGAGGAAAAGCAACAGAATATAACAGTAGTTAAAACCCAGTACATTAAAATGATTCAGTGTAACAGAATAATAATGAATACATTAATATGTGAACTTAAAACCAACAAAATTAAATCTTAAACAAAACAATCAGCAAAATGCAATAAAATACAGATTTTTATAAAACATTGGAGTCTGAAAAGCCTTAAAATATATCCTCCAGTTTCTTTAAAGTTCTTTTTAAAAATATTTTTTATTATTTTTTTAATCCATTTAGATTCCACTAGCATTTCAGTGCTGTGGGACCTCCCATAGCAAAGGGGGGTTTTAGGAATCTCAAATTGGGAAGGCCCAAATAGCAAAGGGTTGCAGGGAGATGAATTTCTCCCCTGAAAGTCAGGTAACATAAGTAAAAGGATAAGTGCATTCAAAAAATATCCTTTGAAATAGGCAAAACACTGTTCTCTCATAGAATACTCCATATTTCCTATTTGGAAAAGTCTCTCTTCCTTCTCCTCATCTCCCCCCCCCCCCCTACCCCCATGGTCCCCTATCACACGGAGGCTAATTGTTGCTTAAGGAAAGAACACCCCCGTTTTTACCAGTTGGTTGTGATTCCTGAAGACATAGGGGCAGCTACCAGCAGCCTGGGTCCTGGGACTGGCCTGGGACATTCTGGGTCAAGAAGCTTATCAGGAGTAGAATTGCAGGGGCCTGGGGCTGGGAACAGACCCGGACCAGGTGAGCGATCTTGGTCAAGAAGGTCAGGAGGAGTGAGCTGAATCAGAAACAGCTTTGCGAGGGGGGCTGAAAAGCCTTGGCAGGAAAAATGTGGCTTAAAAAATATTATCTAGGCTATCTTTAAAAAAATTGAGAAGTTCTTGCCTTACATGATTTAACTGTAAAAATTAAATTAGTATCTAGTAATAAAAATTATTATATTTTTGAGGTTTATTAAGGATTATTAGAAATCAAGGATACAAAATAATAACCATGTTTGTGCCCATGGCTGATTAGCCCATTCATATTCTCTGCGCTTAGTTTACTTACTACATCATTGCAATGGCAGAGAAGAGAGAGAGAGCGATTCGGAGGCATTACTGCCATTTAGATACCAATTGTGATCTTGCCAACCTGGGGACTCAGGTGAGATTATAGGGAATTCTGGGAAACACCAAGGACTTCTGGGGATTGAAGTCTAGGGTTCAAAATCTCCATTTTTACACAGTCTATTATTTTGTTAGCAGTTTCTTATTAACATTTCTTATATAATGCAGCTTGCATTATGTTCTAAATGACCACAATTATCCCATTTAGTTTCAGATCAAAATTTCCTCTAAATAAAATCTAGATTTTTAAAATTATTAATAGCATTATTTAAAATCTCAAAATTCCCCCCCCAAAGGGCCATTAGTTGTCAGCACTCACAGTATAGAGCCCACTGTTATCAGTTAGCTCAATTTAAAAAATCCTTGGTGACACTTCCTTCTCCCCATAATTTTTTTTCCTTTTAAACCACTCCCTCAGAAAAACACAAATTATTTCCTTATGTGCTCACAATCCAGCCCCTTCTCTCTTGCCTTTCCCTGAGACCTTTCAGTTTTTAACTTGGGTAAAAAGAGATAGGGATTAACTCTACTTAGCATCCTCACATTCCTATCCCTTGTTTTGGAGCCCAGGCTTTTTTTTTTTTTGCTATTTTGTTACCATAGTTTCCATAGCATAAAGAATAACCACATAACATTTCTCATATCTTTTTCATCTAAACAAGGTAAATCTCCCTCAAACCTCTATTTCCTGAATTTCAAACATTTTTCTTTTTAATTCTCCATTTTTTTCTTTTTTTTTCTTAATTCTCCATTTTGTCAGTACAGACTTAATCTTTCTTTAACTTTCTACTCTTGCCCCAATTTACTAAAACTTTCTTCCATTCTTTTTTATAACCTTTCAAAACTGCATGTGGCTCATTTCCACATTCTAATCCAACAATTCCTTACTTCTTTCTATTTGCTCAATTCCTTTGATTTTTATTTCCCAATCCTATCCCAGACTTTCTATAAAACTAATCTTCATACAAATGAATTTCTTCTTAGTAATTTGGCACAATTTTTTTTTCTTACACAGCTCTGATTAATTGCAATACTGTTGGCTGTGGGGTTCTTAAGAGTTTACAAACACAGTCTTAGCCGATTTCTTTTGTAAGCTTGCTTCTAGTGTTCCTAATCAATTACATGCCATAATATCATTTACAGAAGAAAATATAGCTGTAACACTGACACATTCTTCCAAATAAAATTTTATTTACTCTCTTGTTGCTCCCTGATTTAAATAAGCATCTCTATTTCCATGTTAAGAAGAAGTTATCAATAGGTAGTTCTTAAACACCAGATAAATTTAAATAGCTAAGCTTATATTTTTTTCTCTAATCAGTGAATTCACCTTCCCCCACCAGCACCAAAACAATAAATTTGTCATTCTGCAGGGAAGACTGATAAAAGGCCTAAATATGATTTCCTTGTAACTTTCATGGAATTTTTATTCTTTAAACCCCATTCTATAGAGTTGTACTCTAAAACTCACTAAGATATTTAAGCATTTAAAGAAACATCTAGATCACAATTTAGAAATTCAATCGCAAATTTAGTTTCAAATTGGCTCAAAGCTCCATAAATTTCTGAAAATTAGGGAACAAAGTTCCCTTTTCCTCTTGTATATCTTGATTTTTGTACTCTTTCATTTAGTCAAGATATAGAAATGTAGAGAGAAATCTTTTTACTTAAAACTAATAAAATTCCTTAGAAAAGTTCACATTTTTTCCCAAAGGGAAAAAAAGTTTGTTTTATATGAATAATGTGACAAGATAAACAGATAAGCACTTGCTACCAAAGTGCCTTTTAAAAAATCATTGTATCACAAATGAAAATTCCTTTTTTTGTAAAAGATTTGGAATTTTAAATTATATATCTTGGCTCAATTCTGTTCTGTTTCTTAGTTTGGACAGGAAATGTCCCTATTTCTAGACATTAAGGGTTTCCCTGAGCTCTTTTGAATGGGAATTGTCACTCTTCCCTTTTGCCAGTTATAGCAATAGGCCTAGGACTTCCTTTCTTTATGACTTTCCTAAAAGGGTACCAATGATATGTTCTTTTTTTTTTTTAATCATTATTCCTTGGTTTAACCAAGAATTCCCCTTAAAGAAAATAATTTCTTAGGGGGTTTTCCCAGAGATTCCTATTACCATTTTTTTTTTTGGTCAAACAGTCACAGTATACACTAAGAAATCAGAAAGAAAAACAAGCAAGATTGAAACTTCCCCAACAGCTTAGGAACTTTACTTTGGTTTGGATGAATTTGAACCAAAGGGAGAATCTAGCTTCTATTGAGTCCTCTGCAGAGAAGTCCTCTGGTAAAAGTTTCACCAAAGTGCTCTAGGAAAGTTCCCCCTAAAAGGTTGGTGGGGACCTGGCCCCCTCCCTTATTCCTGCTGTGATCATCTGTTGTCACAATTGAAATTAAAGCAAATTGAGGCACAAAGTTCCAAGCATAATCAGTTTATTAGCAATGTGTTAATTTGCCAGTAGAGTCTCTCAGCCTCCTCAGAAAGCTAAGAGGCTGAGTAATGACTGACAGAATATTTTTATAGACAAAAGGAAGAGCATCCAAAAAAACAAAAGGCAGCATCATAAATCGTTTAAACAATATGATTGCAGGTCTGAAACATCATAGGCATGGAAAACAATATGATTAGCTCAAAATGTGAAATGCAGGGTTAGCAAGAACCTCTTACTAATAAAATTCTGATTGATTCAATCTACTTGTAAAGCTGGTTAAGTGATATAGAGATTACAGATCAGACTTCCTTGAAGGACATCTAGTGATACAAAGATAACAGACCAGACTTCCTTAAACTGAAATAATTAACAGAAAAATTGAATTTCTAAACTTAGCCTATAAACCATGAAATGTGACTTAAGCAGTTATACAAGATATCAGTGATATAGAATAAAATCAATTGAAAAATAGAATCAAATTGATTTTCCCAACTGTAAAAGCTCTTTCTTGTGTACCTCTCACATGTGATAATTTTCTCCATACCTTCTCTGTTTTCCCCTTCTGTCCTTTCTCTCTTTCTTACCTATCCATTTTTGTATTTCATCCAATATCATTAATTCAATCCCATGGCCTTTTCCTATGTATAATTCTTCTAATTGATTTAATAATGATAGAAGTTACATGTATCATCATCCCATATAGAAAAGTAAACCATATAATCGAGTCCCTTATAATTTCTCTTTAGCATTTACCTTTTTATACTTCTTTTAAACCTTGTATTTGAAACTAATATTTTCTATTATGCTCTGGTCTTTTCATCAGGAATGCTTGAGGGTCCTCTATTTCATTACATGTCTATTTTTTCCTCCAAAGGATTATATTCAATTTTGCTGTATAAAATATTCTAGATTATAATCTCAGTTCCTCTGCCTTCCAGAAAATCATATTTCAAGCTCTCAGCTCCTTTAATATGATAGCTGCCAAATCTTATGTGATTCTGACTGTGACTCTATAGTATTTGAATGGTTTCTTTCTGACTGGTTACAGTATTTTCTCTTTGACTTGGGAATTCTAGAATTTGACTTTAATGTTCCTGGGAGTTTTCATTCTGGAATCTCTTTCAGGTGGAATTCAAAGAATTCAGAGAATTCTTTCCATTTCTATTTTACCCTCTGTAGAATCAGAGCAGTTTTCCTTTATAATTTACTAAATATATATTCTTTAGGCTTTTTTTGACCATGAATTTCAGGAAGTCCACTATTTTTTTCTTATCCTTCTTCAACATAATTTCTCTAATTTATTTTTAGAATGAGATATTTCATACTTTCTTCCATTTTTTCATTCTTTTCACTTCATTTTGTTGTTTCTTTATGTCACATGGATTGATTATCTCCTATTTGCCCAATTCTATTTTTTAAGTAATTATTTTTTTCTGGTGAGTTTTTGTATTTCTTTTTCCAGTTAGATAATTCTGTTTATTAGGGTGTTATTTTCCTCAGTATTTTGTGTCTCTTTTACCAAGTTGTTAATTTTATTTTGATATTTTTCTTCCTTTGCTTTCATAGTTTTAAATAATTTTTCCTCTACCACTCTTATGTGATTTTGAAAATCCTTTTTGAACTCTTCCAGAATTTTTTGTTGATTTTTATGTCCAATTCACACTTTTTCTCTGAGGCTTTGGCATTGAATATTTTCACTTTTTTTTTGAGTTTGTGTCTAGATCTTCCCTGTCATCATAGTAGATTTTAAAAAACCCTTACCTTCCATCCTATAATTAATACTGTGTATTGGTTCCAAGGCAGAAGACTGGTAAGGGCTAGGCAATGGGGGTTAAGTGACTTGCCCAGGGTCACATAGCTAGGAAGAATATGAGGCCAGATTTGAACCTAGCACCTCCCATCTCTAGGCCTTATTCTCAATCCACTGAGCCACCCTGTTGCCCCCTATAGTAAATTTTTATGATAAGAATTTTTCTTTGATTGTTTATTCATTTTCCTCCCTATTTCTTGATTTTGATCTTCATGTTAAAGTTGCATTCTATTGCTGGCATGGGGGAGGACTGTCCAAGTTTAAGATATTTTGCTCTACTGTTTTGAAAGTTAGTTCTGAGGTGCTTCCAAGCTGACATGATCCTGTTCTGCACTTTGGTCTTTTCCCTGGAAGGCTTCTTATCTCTTGGGATTACAAATAGTGCTTTTCCTTAAGGTCTCTGATCTCTTGGAATCAGAATACTGCTCCTCAAGTTCTCTGATCCCTTGAGACTGGAAGTGATACTGCTTCTCAAGACCTCTCCACCTTTGATCTATGACCCAGAAGTACGTAATGCGGTTGCTAAACAGTGTCTGGTCTTGTGTCCAATTCTGCCATGGGGTCCCTGTAATCTCTTTCTGACTAGTCAGCTGCCTTTACCATTCCTAGCTTGAGAGCTCCTGAACTGCTGCTGCTTATTTGCCACCTCCATCCATATGCCACAGATCTCTCATTCCAATCTCCTGTTCTGTTTTAGGCTGGAAGAAAGTCCCATTCTGACCTTTTGTTGGTTCTTCCACACCAGAATTCAATTGGAGCCATTATTTTTAAATTGTTTGGAGGAGAATGTTGAGATAACTCAGCTAAGTGCTTCTTACTCCACCATCTTGGTTCCACCCTTAAAAGTGCCCATATTTTAATTTCTCTTGTTAAATATTCTTCAGTCACATTTTAATCTAGTTTGAGCGGCATACAGAATTGATGGCAATGTGTTTTATACCTCTATTATAGGGAATTCCTGTGAAGAACTTTTAAAAAAGAAAATAGCAACTTCTCTGCAACTCATAGTCCCAAATGATGTTGAGATGTTGAGAGGTTAAGTGATTTACCCAATGTTGCACACCTAGTATATGTCAGAGGCTAGATTTAATTCCAGGTCTTTCCAATTCTAAGTCCAACTCTTTATCCACTATTACACAGTGACTTACATTTTTGTTTAGCTATTTTAAAAGAAAAATTAATGTAGAAAATAAAATTTTAAAATTTTTCTTTATTTTATTCCAGTAATACATTTACACATATGTTTTCCAAGGTTACATGATTCATGTTTTCTCCCTTTCCTCTTCTCTCCCACTTCCTGGAGTTGACAAGCAATTCCACTGGGTTTTACATGCATTATCACTCAAAACCCATTTCCATGTTATTCATTTTTGTAAGAGAGTGATCTTATGAATTCAAAACCCCAAATCACATACCCAAATAAACAAATGATAAATCACGTGTTTTCTTCTGCATTTCTACTACAACAGTTCTTTCTCTAGGTGTGGATAGCATTCTTTTTATAAGTCCTTCAGAATTGTCCTGGATCATTATATTGCTGTTAATACCAAAGTCCATAACATTTGATCATTCCACAATGTTTCAGTTACTATGTATGATGTTCTCCTGGTTCTACTTATTTCACTCTGCATCAGTCCATGTAGTTTTTTCCAGCTCTTTCTGAAATCATCCTTTTCATCATTCCTTACAGCACAATAGTATCACATCACCATCATATACCACAATTTGTTCAGCCATTCCCCAATTGGGGAACCTCCCCTCAGTTTCCAATTTTTTGCTACCACAAAAAGTAACTATAAATATTTTTGTACAAATAGGTCCATTCCCATTTTTAAAATCTTTTTGAGATACAGACTTAGTAGTGGTATTGCTGGGCCAAAAGGCATGCATTCTTTTAAATCCCTTTGGGCATGAGTCCAAATTGCTTTTTAGAATGGTTGAATCAATTCACAGTAGAAAATAATTTTTAGTGAATGAATAAAAAACATGTTGTAAATATTTGCAATATTTTAGGCATTGTACTACACTCTAGAATTGTGAATACAAAAAACAAGTATTCAAGGAGCTTATATTCTAATAAGGGAAGACAACTAACTCATAGATCAGAGTTGTGGCTCCAGGGAGTATATTTTGTTCTGGGAAGGCACAGGGATGGTGAGTGGAATCATACGATTCCATAATTGATATAACTTTCCAGAAAGGTTAGTGTTGATTTGATTAATATTCCCAGAGCAAAAGGGGAATGGGTGAGTGGGAGGGCAGCTATGTATGCAGCAACACTGCAGGGAGATGATTAAAATTGAATATGTTAGGTCTGGGATCTCCTATATATGGTGAATTTACCAATCAGGAGCTCGGGTCCCTAACGTTGGGTATATGAGGGGATGGTTGGAGTAATAGGTTGGAGGATGAGGCTGGAGTGCATCAGCATGGCAGAAAGACCTTTAGTGTCATCAGGATTTATGATTTTACATATACAGTGGGGTGCTTACCAAAGGTAGGAGCCTGAAGAAGGCACTTATTATTATATAGGAAGGCACACTTTATTACTTGTGTAAGTCCTAGGACTTACCTACTAAGATATAGAGAGGTTGCTAAATGCATGAGTGGAGGGAGGTCTCACAGTAGGAGTTCCCCACACTGCCTAAATCACAAGTCCTTTATATATTTGTGTAATTTCAGATTCTATAGAATTCTTAATGAAGCATCTTTTTCTTTTGATGTTTAGATTTGGCGACATCAACCTCTTAAGCTTGGAGTTACTTTTGAAGTTCCCATTCAATGTGACATTTCCCAAGGCCTTGATTACAGTTGGTCCTTAATAAAGTCTGATGGCTCACTAGTATTGTTTCCGGCTGCCCTCAACCAGCACAGACAAACCATTCTTCTTCCCAGCTACTTTCTTGAATATGGAAACTATACTGCATTTGCAAAGGTTTGCTTGCTAACTAAGAATGATGATATTTTTAAAAGCCTGATCTTCATAGGAGAAATAAATTAACTTTACATTCAAACTTGCATAATGAGATTGCTATTTACCACTGCTTCATGGGTGACTGGATATACAGTAAAAGCTCATTATTTCTTACTCCATTAATTTGTACCATCTAAGGGAGAAAAAGATTTGCTAAGAAAATTAATAGTGTAAGCAACATTTCATGGAATGTGCTTAATCTACTTAAGAGAAGAAATTATTTTCAAGCACTTCATTTACATAAAACAATTGCTATGCTAATTACAAATCTTTTTCACTTAAAAATGGGAACAGATACCCACATTTTTTCTATTTGGCAATACTTTGATTTTTTGTATATATATGTTTGATATGAATAAAAAAGCATTGTTTGGGAATATTCAAAAGCTGATATTTTTACTTCTTCAGTCTGGACTTTAAATTGTAATTTGTGATATTTTAGTAAACATGGTATAGCTTCTTAAAGAATTCCCTAAGATTTTCTGCCTGTTCAACTTGACAGGTGACTTTTTCCCAATTTCCCCAAAGTATGTGTCTGTTCTGAAGATTGGGCTAAAAAATGCTCCTTCTAATTTTAGGGTTTTTTTTTTTAGGCTCTGAACAATTTCTTTAGTTCATTGGTGAAAATCAAGCCTCTGGGATTGTGAATTAAAAGCATTAACAGAATATTAAAATAATTTTATGTGCTGAGATGTGAATTCCTATAGCATTCATTTATTTTTTCAACATTTATTAAATGCCTGCTATGTGCTGTGAATTATGGGGAATAGGGGATGAGGGAGATACAAAGGTAAAAAATTCATTTTATTTCAACAAACATTTAAATGCCTGCTCTATGGAAGACATTGTACTATGTCCTTAGGATAGGAAGGCAATAATGAAATAGAGTTTGAACAGTTTCTTTCTTCAAGGAAATAATAATTTAGTAGAACAAGGAAATATATATATGCAAAACTTACTATAATTTAAATTATAATATACAAAGTTCATTGAAGTACAATGATATCAGATAAAGAAAAATTTACTTCTTTTTGGAATCAAGGAAGGCTTAATGGAGGAGGTGGTTTTTAATTAGTGTTGAAAGAACTATAGAGGATAATAAAACTTTTTGGAATTAGGCATGGGTAAGTCATTGAGATTTTTGACAGCAGGGTAGCATATTCATTAGAGCTAATCTGGCAAGTTAATGTGTAGAATGAATTGAAGTAGGGAGAGACTGGGATTAGGGAGAGTTGGTAGGATGATATTTTATACCCTAGTTGAGAGGTAATGAGATCCTAAAGATAAGTGGTGGTAATGCTCAATTTTTAGACACATAAGGCAGGGTTGTGTGATAGTTTCATATGGAAATAAAATCCATAGAATGTGGCAACCAATTGGATGTTTGAAGCAAAAGAGAGTGTGGTACCAAAGTTTTATTGACAGATAGGGAAATTGAGGACAGAAATAGACAGGGGAAAGATGCTGAGTGTTAAAGATAATATTTCTGAATAAGAATTTTTACAGGAACATAAAATATATCATGTAACTATAACTGCAGATAACCTTGTTTTCAAACTGTTTATATTAGCTCAAGAATTCCATGGAGATATCTACAGTAGTAGTTGAAGTGGTGTTTTGAGATAACCAAAACAAAACAAAAAACAATAGCCCTGGTCTGACTCAGAATCTTCAAATTTTACTAAGAAGAGAATTGCCTTTAGAGATTAGATGTATTGTGATAAGGGCAAGGCTAGATGTATTAACCCTCATAGTGTTTGCAAGAGCATTGGACTTGGAATTAGAAATCTTGGGTTCAAATTTTGGCCATATCATTTCCTATCTGCTAAACTTCCTATGCTCTTGTGTGGAGAAAATACAAAGGAGATTTGGCTCTTATAAATTTACTTTTCCCTTGACATATTTCAGTGTTAGAATTAGAGAGACTGGACAGTCAGAGGCCACAGGAACCTGTAAAAGAGTATGCTAATAAGAATTCATTGCTCTAAATAAATTTAAAATTTCTCTTATTTTTTTTATCTTTAGTCATCAATTTAAAACAAATGCAAAATTCTTACTAATTTAGGTTTTCCCAGAAAGTGCTAGTTTAATATATTCCCATATTTCCCTAATATTTAAATGTTTGACTTGATAATTTGGTCAAAACTGTCTGACTGAGTCTGAAGTATAGTTGGGACTAGAAATAGACGAAGTACGTAGCTTCCTTAGGGATCAAGATGAATGGAATAATAATGAAAGACACATTTTAATTTTACTTTTTAAATAACTTTGCACCTTTTTAATTTTGGGGAAGTAAAGTGCATGTTTTATATAATGTATGCCCAAAGTATCCAGTGGATATTAATATGGAATGCTCTGGAATACTTTCCTTCTTTATTTCTTTTTATTGGAATCATACTTCCCTTTAAACCCCAACTCAAGTGCAACCTTCTACATGAGGTATTTGTTAGTTGCTAATGCTCATCCTCAGACTACTTTATAAATACTTTATATGTATTTTATGTTTACTTACCTATATCACACACCCACACTCTTAATTTAACATTAGGTTATGTATTCTTTTTCTCTTTGTATCTTCAGCATTTAACACAATTCCTTGTATCTCCCTGGCACTTGATGAATTAGTTAAATTGTTAAATGAAACAACACATAAGAGGCACAATTTTCAAACCTTAATAGAGAATACAAATCCCTTGTCCTGCCTCTGATCAAAAGATCTGGTTTTTATTTCTAGTTCTGACCCAGGGAAGCCATCTGATCTTAGTCAAGTCACTTTAGGTCTCAGCTTCCTTACTTGTTAAACAGATATAGTAATACTTGCCCTTTTTATTTATCAAATAATTCCTGGAAGAAAAAACTTAATATAGGTTAAAGTGTTTTTAAAACTCTAGGACACTGTAGAAATTAAAGAGATTATTTTATTATATTTGCAAATCAGGATAGAGTTTAGCTTTGTATAATATATCAAGAAAATATTGCTATTTTCAATGCTCAAGACACTCATTTATTTTTCTTAGATTGTGTCCATGTGCACTAATTACTATTACTTCTCTGTTAAAAAAGTATTCAACTTATTAATGCTTTGAAAAAAATGATATATCTAAACAACAAAACTAATTTCTATATGTGACAACCAATAGCCTTGGTTTGAAAAAAGCAAAATATTTAGTATTTTTATTTCTAATTTCCAGAAATATAATAATTCTTCAAGGATTTGAATCCTCCATTATGCTTTTTCTCTTTTTCACACAGGTTAAAATAAAAGGCAATGTGGTGTATAGTAATTATTCTGTAGATATTGAGGTGATTTCTCGGCCACCTGTCAGTGTGATTTCAGAGGGGACACACTTGATGATCTCTAAGACCCCCTTTTCTATTGTTGTACTCAATGGCTCACAGTCCTTTGATCCTGATGATCCTGGAACTCATTTAAAGTAAGAATAAATTTGATTGCATTCTTTTTATTGCAAGTCATAAATTCATAATATTTACTCTTTATATTTCAAAAGTAAGAAGAGGGGATTTGTTTTCATTTTGGAAGTTCAAAAGAATTATTTTCATTAAAAGTAATATGAACTTTTTAAACAATTTGACTAAAATGGTATTCCAAGGTCTCTTTTCAATATAGAAACATTTTGTAGCTTAGGGAAAAGTTTGGACCCAAATGTTAATAATACCTCTACAAGTTACCCTTTCATGAATAATTTCTGTTGGGATATCAGGTCTGTAAGCATTAGATTGCTGAAATGTTTGGGAAGCTACTTTGGTATGATTATGGCAAGTGATTATATATTTGAGGAATTCTGTGCTTGAGTTGAATTCTCCTGTCTAGGACTGGGAGAGTAGAGGTAGACCCTTCATTTGGACACCAAAGGGAAGCTACCCTCCCAATTTGTCCATTTCAGGTTCTGCCCTACAATTATACAGTGAAGTTTCTGTCCCTAAAAAGAAATGTGTTAGATATAGCTCAAGAAGTCTGCAAATAGGGAAGCTATAAGGGAGATTCTCCTCCATGATTAATTAAATTATCCACAATCACTATCTCCAGTCAATAGACTAAGCACTGGGATAACAAGAAAAAAAATCAGTTCCTGACCTCAAGGAGTTCACATTTTAATGGGGGAAAGAACATATACATAACCAGAACAGATAAGTATAATCAGGAGAATTATTGACAAAAATTGAGTGCCTGCTATGTTCAGAGTTCCCAAATAGGGGACACAAGGAAATACACAGCATGGTTCATGATGTTAAGGGAGCTCACAATCTAGTTAAAGGAGACATCTGGACTCTAGTCCCAACTCCACCACCAACTCTTGGTGTGAACTTGGGCAAGTCACATCACCCATCTCAGACTCAGTTTTATCATCTGTAAAATGACCAGGTAGAGCTAGAATATCTCTTAGGTCTTGACTACTTCTTTTTATTTGAATGAATTAAAAGATCAATTATAAAGTATTCTGTGCTAAGTAATGAATATGTGATACAAATATGTGCCATAGGAAGACATGAGAAGTCTCTAGTCATCTTGGAAGACAGTGATCAGATTAGAACAGGACATAAATGTAATGGTTATAGAAGCCAGTAAGATATTCATGCTTGATAGAATGTACCTGAACAAGAAAGATCGATGGGAAATGAGCTTTTAATAACTTATTGGTTGTGTGTTTTTTTGTTTTTGCTTTGACTTGTGAATTTATCAATATGGAGGAAAATTCTGTGTGGCAATTTTCTCCATCGATACAAATCAACAATTCATCTATACCTTGTGGTTTCTCCTAGAGCACTAAGAAGTTAAGGAAATTGCTCTTCCAATTTTAGTCATTTACCTTTCTGAAGACTTTTTTAAAGCTATATTTTAATTCCAGATTAAAAAACAAAACAGAACAGAAAACAAAACCCCTCTTCCCTAAAAACCTGTTCTTTTCCCACCCCAACACACACCCTGGCTCCCAGTGCAAATGTCCTAGTTAGAAGACAAATAATTTACTAAAAATGAAAAAAAAGTAACATTGATTTGCTTCAAATAGAATGTATATTCTTAAGCACATCTTTGATGGACTTTTTCCAATAGGTATTACTGGAAATGTGCCCCGGCAAGTAAACGAAATCAGATGTGTTTCAACTCTCCCAGATATAGTTTATTCAACAGCAGTGCATCTATCATCAGTTTCCCAGCATCACTTCTTAATGACTCCTATGATCAATTTTTAGTGACACTAACAGTGTCAAATGAAAATCAAAACTCTTCTGAAGCCCAGATGTTCTTATCAGTTCAATCAGACTCTACATTCAGGTATTCTTTTCCATTTAATTCAAACTATATTAAGCAGATACTGTCTCCTCAGCATTTTGTGAGAGTTCAGGGAAGTTACCAGAGAGGTTATGTCACAATCCCTGAGAAGAGGTTCATTCATGTTTATTTGGGAATGGAGAGATGCATACATGAGGATTTTAGAAAATGCAAGAATATAAAATGGAATAAAGTATATACTAGAGAGAGTTTTAAAGACATTAAATAGAAGAAAGAAGTGAGTGCCAGAATGAATTATATTGATGTATAAGATATCTACTTTGTTATAAAGACACTAAAGAAATGAGAGAAGGTGGAGCAAAATATGGTCTGGATTAGTTGAAGAGGTCTTTATCAAGAAAATGAACTAAATCTTGAAGGATATGCATACTAATAATTGTAATAATAATGATAATAATTCATATTTATCCATTATTTTAAAATTTACAAACACCTTTCCAACAACAAGGATGAAGATAGTACAAATATTATTATCCACCTTTTGGTATAAAGGAAACTAAGTCTCCAGGAGGCAAAATAACTTACCCACTCAGATTTTGGATTTGAATCCAAATCTACTGATCTTTCTCCAATAATAGTATGTCTTTTTAATAGGATTTTTTATAGGTAAAAAAGAGGAATGTGTAAACCTTAAAATTTCTTAGACTTATAAATGTTGGAAATTTCACCATTGGGAAATTTCATACTTGAAAAATTTCCTATTGATAGTGGGTCTTGGCTATTGGAATGTGAACCCCATTGGCATGGGGTTCCTCCTCCTCCCTTCTTAAGATTACTTTAGGACAGAAACCTTTTGCTGAACAATGGAAAGGACTTTGACCTATGCTTAAGCATAGAACAGGAATTTCTTTGAGTCATGATTGATTTTAGAATTGATACAATGGAGATACTTGGAATGACAGAACCAAGTCTTGGAAATTGCAATCTCCACCCTACTCAGTCCTAACAGGATTTAGGAAGGGCTGCAGCATAGATCAAAATTTAATTATTCCAATCTCTACCCTACTCAGGGTAACAGGATTTAGGAAGGGCTGTAGCAAAAGATCAAGATTTAATTATTTGAGAATATGACCTCCAACAGACATGTGCAAAGCCACAGACCTCTGGGCGGTCCTGGGTTAAGCTAGAGCCACCATTGGCACAGGGAAAATGATGGACAGTGATTGGTAGATGTGAGAACTGAGGGGAGGGAACTTGGATGGTTTCCTTAAAGATAGAGGGGTCTGAGGACTGAAGGGTGGTTGGAGAGTTTTGGCTCTGAGTGGTTGGAGAGGTGCTCTGAGAAGCTTGCTCTGAAGGAAGCTGGAGGTGGAGGCCCGTGAGACTGTTTCTCCATTTTGGTCACGTGAGTAATAGGGACTGATCTCTTTTCTTTGCCCCAGCTATCTAAGGGCTTGGGCCTTTTGGCCCAGCCTAAACAGAAGGGGTATTTAAGCCCTATTCCCTTCTCTCCCCTTTCTCTCTCCCTCTCTCTCTCTATCTCTAATTCCTTTCTTCCTCCTGTTTGTAATTAAACTCTATAAAAGGTTGACGGCTGACTTGAGTTTTCATTTAGGAATTACATAGCTGAATTCCTTGGCAACCTTAAATTAATATATACCAGTCTTTTAAAGTGATTTCCTTGTCACAAATGCATGTATCTTGAGTAAGTGGCACACAATAACAAAACAGCATAAATACAGAAGTAGCTCTGAATGTAGTCAGTACAATTTTTAAAAAGAGCACTGAAGAGAATATTTGTACTTGGACAAGACTTAGGCAGTAATCTCTGTTCCTTATTACCTTTTTGATTTTAGGTAAATTACTTCACCTCATATCTTCATTTATCATATCTGTTAAATGAATGGTTAGGCTAGATTCTCTTTATGGTCTCTCCCCATTCTTAATCCTTTGAACCTGTGAATATGCTATATGAGTGGGGAATGTGGAAGGAGACAGTGAGGATATCCCCCTGACTAGAATGGAGAAATTCTATTAAGACGTAATGGAGTGATGGGCACCTGGGTAGCTCAGTGGATTGAGAGCCAGGCCTAGAGACGGGAGGTCCTAGGTTTAAATCTGACCTTAGACACTTCCTAGCTGTGTGACCCTGGGCAAGTCACTTGACCCCCATTGCCTAGCCCTTACCACTCTTCTGCCTTGGAGTCAATACACAGTATTGACTCCCAGACAGAAGGTAAGGGTTTAAAAAAAAAAGATGTAATAGGGAATAAGGATTGGGTTCCTTAAAAAATTGACATATATATGGGCAGCCATTAATATACCATCCTAGGCAGCTTAGATATTAATTCAAAGTCAGTGATAAATTTATAGAAGAGATTTGAGATTATGAAATCAGTTAAGTGATTTTAGTTGGAAGTGGTGGCATAAAGGACAGAATGGAGGACAGAAAAACTGGAGACTGAGTCTGGGTGGAAAATTGTCACATAGTCCAAATTAGAGGTGACTGTGACAGGTGATGATGCTAAGAGTAGATAGGGGAGTTTATATCTCAGAAATGTGGTTGAGATTTGATAATCAATTATTTTGAATATGGGGATAAGTTGAACACAAAGGAAAGACAATATGTAACTACTTGACAACATCATTTTTTTTGGCTGTTAGGATTAAATTCAATATAAATACTGTACATATATTTGACATTAGTGCTAGCTGTACAAATGGGTTCAATATGTCTATAATTGCTAAAATATGGACAAACAACTGAAGTCCCATATTACATGTTCATTTTCTTATATTAGACTTTTGTTGTAGTTATAAAAACAAAAATAATATATCTTTCTTATGAAAATTCTGGTCCACCTTCAGAGAGAGAACTGATGAGCTATGAATGCAGATGAAAGCATATTTTTTTGCTTTATTTTTCTTTCTTATTTTTGCAACATGATTTATGTGGAAATATATTTTGTATGACTTCATATGTATAATGGATATCATGGTATCATACTGTTTGCCATATCAGTGGGTGAGGGAATGGCTAGAATAAGAGAAAATCTGGAATTCAAAATTTTGTTATATTTTTATTAATTTATTTTTATTTTTCCTTTTTTATTGTCATGCAAAATATACTTCCATTTTGATCATTGTTGTAAGACACTCATACATAATATAACCAAAAAACACTGAAGTGAAAGATGACTTCAACTGTTTTTTCTCTGGAGGTGGATAGTATTCCCAGTCATAAGTCTTTCAGGATTGTTCCAGATCATTGCATTGCTAAGAGTAGCCAAGTTTTCACAGATAATCATCTTCCAATATTGATATTATCATGTACAATATTCTCCCAGTTCTGCTTATTTCTTTCTGCATCAGTTCCTATTTTCCAGCTTTTTCTGAAATCATCTTGCTTATCATTTCTTATCGCAAAATAGTATTCCATTACCAACATGTACCACAGTTTGTTCAGCCATTCCCTAATTGGTGGACATCCCCTCAGTTTCCAATTCTTAGACACCACAAAAAGAGAAGCTATAAATATTTTTATACAAGTAGGTCCTTTCTTCTTTTTTTATGATCTCTTTGGGGTACAAACTTAGTAAGGGCATTACTGGATCAAAATGTATGCACAGTTTTATAGCCCTTTGGGTATAGTTACAAATTTTCCTCCAGAATGGTTGGATCAGGAACTCAAAATTTAAAAAAGTAAAAACTTTTTTTAAAGTTAAAAAAATTAGATTCTTAATATAATTGAAACTGTTTAATAAAGATTGAAAAGAGCATGACCACTATGAATGAGGATTAAAAAACCCTCAAAGAGTTTTTCAAATAAAATTTGAACTGTAAAGCAAAAGTCTAAAAACAGATTTGATTTTCTAGACCACTCTACATTTCTTGGGTCAACTTTAAAGACAATTCTGTGAACTGGAATGAAGAATTTTCTCTCCAAGTGAAGTGTGAAGAATGCACCAACATGCCTAACATTTCTTATTCTTGGGATCTTTTTTTAATCAATGCAACTGAAACAAATGACATAAAAGGTAGGAATCACTGTACCTTTGAATTTCTAATCAGTAGAAATGAAATAAATAATTTATTGTGAATTAAAAATCTTCCATAATATAAGCATTTGGAAATTAATACATCTGCTTGTAGATCAGCTGGGAATTGAAAGTATCACGTATAGATAAATGTAGAAGAGTTAGGAGAGGATTTTGAGATCTAGATCTCATTTTATACCAATCCTTCTCCCACAAAAGACAAAGATCATATAAAATACCCAGGTCAGATAAGTAGTATAAGATAAAATTTACTTAACAGTTTCTCATCTCTATTTTGTTGTTGTTATATGATCTATATGTGACTGGGATGTAGTGAAGTATGGTGAAAGTGAAACATTAGGACTCAGATTACTGAATATAATCCCTTTCATGTCAGGAATCAATACAAAGAATCAAAACTTGCCTCCTCTTTACTCGTCTTAACATGGACTCTGTCTCTATTTCTCCCTCTCATTTTTTTTCCTTTTAACTTAGTCACTTCCCAGTTTTTACACATTTCTCTCTTCCCATCATACTCACTGAATATCTCTTTATCCTCCTTGCATTTTTCCTTGCTCTGTTCACTGATTAATTCACTGACCAAAGCACCTGCTCTTACCTTAACACATCAAGGCTACTTTCTGTCATTTTTAAACAGAATGAGACTGGGGGTAGGGAGCAAATAAACTGCCAATTTGATGCCCCCACTCTTCCTCAAGAGGGAACAATTGCTCATCCTTTCTCTGGGATCTTTCTCTAAAACCACATATTTGGTCAGTCATTATTGAATGGACTATTTATGTGCAGCTCCAGCTCCTTATGTTTTTGGCTAAGTGTTGATTGAACTGAGGCAAATCACTCAAATGTGATTCCACCTCAATTTCTCTTTCTGTCCAATGGAATTTGCTAAAGATATCTATAAGCAATGTTGTGAGAATGGTTTTATTAAGGAAAAAAAAACAAACATGTTTCCTCTGGTTTGTGCATACTTTATGTTTGTGCAACTTTATGTTGCAATAACATTTGCACTACGAGTGCAACAGTTATTCTTAAAGGATTATATGTAAAATCATTTTTATTCATTGCATTTTTGTTTTTAAGGTATTATAGGAATTTTGTATTAAATTATCATAAGGGAGTTAGGTGATATATTTAAAGCCAGGAATACCTGAGTTTGAATCTAGTCAGTTACTTGCTGTCTCTTCCTGGGCAAATCACTTAATCTCTCCTCAGTTTTCTCATTTGTGAATTGGAGATGATAATAATAGCACCTCCTTCACAGGCTTACTGTGAAGAACAAACAACACCTATAAAAGCACTTTGAAAACCATAAAATGCTATATAAATATTTAGTTATTGTTAATATTGTTTTATTACGGTGGATCTTCTGTTAGGCAAATAATCAGTTTCACAGTAGTATTATATGTGAAAAAAATTGAAGCACGTTTTTAAAATTATTATTGTTTTATTATATAATAATCACTTTTTTAAAACAACATAGTAATTGTTTTAAATGTATGTTTAAGTTTCCTTTTGTAGGGCTGCAGATCTGCTAAGCCCATCAAGCCTTGTTGATGCCATCTTCACAATTCCAAAGTCAAATCTACAAATGAGTATTCCTGCCCTTACAACCACACCCTTCCCAAGAGATATTCCTGGGCAGTCTATCAGGCAGCTGACCCAGTTAGCTCAAGTGAAAACCTCAATTTCTGCAGCATCCATAAACATTACAATTGGATTTCATCATGCAAGTGATACCAGTCACAGGGAGAGCAGCAGTCCCTCAGCTATGGAAGATCAGGTACTGGAAAGGCTACTTAGCCCAATTAGAGGCTTACAAGAAAAAAAACCTGTCATAAGATCCATCCAGAGAGAAAAGTCAGCAAACAGTGAGCTACCACAAAATTCTTCTTACATTTCTGGTAATTACATTTTCTTTCTTTTTCTTCCCTTTTAGGTGACTTCCTCTATAGTTTCCTTTGAAGGAACAAATATAGACTTTTGAAGAATAAAGATATATATGTTTGATGGAAATCTCTTTGGATAATTATTGATATTTTCAGTGTTATTTACTGGGGGCTGGAAAGCCTTTTTTTCACTTGTCATAAAATTCTTTTTAAAAAGGAGTTGTCTTGCATGATGCATTGCCTCATTCCAAAGCTAATAAATGAGATAATTTTTTGTCTCTTTGAAAAAGAAGTAGTTTTAGTGATCAAAAAACAGAAGAGGAAATAAATTTTGAGTGCCAGAAATTTAGAGCCAATGGCTAGCTTTCTTATTAACTGCAACTCAATGGCTATTCCAGATTTCAGATTATGGTCAGAGAATACTGTCTCTGTCCTGTCTCCCCATCACTACTTTACTCTAGTAGTAGTGGATAATCTAGCTGTCATTCTTGGATTGGGGAAGTATGTATGGATTCCTAACCCTCTTAAGGAGTAGTGCCGGGGCGGTTAGGAAATATCTTTTTACAGAAAGAAGACCATATTTTCTTTCTGTTCTTCAGAGCCCCTAACATTTGACAGAATTTCCTCTTTAGTGAATGACTGTTAATCATAGTTTTTGAACACTGAGTAACATAATAGCAATGGCAAATACATTATCCCTTTTACATTTGCTTCTAGTCAACTATAAGACTAGGCACTAGGCATTTATGAAATCAGAACATTTGGACATGATTTTTACTTTATAAAATTATAATCATCACTATATCACACAGCTCCTTAGGTTAGGTTAACAAGTTTTAAATTACAAAAATATTGCCCAGAATTTTAGTAGACCCACGGAATAATTTACTGATGATACTCATTTAGTTTTTGTTTCACTGCCTTTTGAATCCTTGCTGTTTAAGCAGATTAAACACGAGGGAATCTATCAATTCATAAATTATAGCTTGTCACTGAGAGCCAAAATGTATTGCTATGAAATTTTAGACAGATTTTTAATAAAATAAAATGAATTTATATACTAATTGTCAAAGTGGATGAAAGAGAAGCATGATTAAATTAAAAATATTAAATTAGGTTTAATAGTCCTTTCTATTTCCATTTCAAGAGAAAACATTTCTATATATTTTTTCTAGGTCACCATCTGACTCATTTATCCCATGTTTCTATCTCTGTAGCTTCATGGAGTCCATATCCATTGAGAGAGAGATAGAAGGTAGGTAGGGAACCCAGATTTTGGACTGCCCTGACACAAAGTAGAGAGATGAATCAAAGCAGAACTACAGGGAAAGTAAAGTCCACAGAGCAATCCAGAATAGATAGGTTTAACCTCCTCAGCAGGCAAGTATTTAGTGGATGATAGATTTCAGAATGTATCAAGGAAAGCAATCCACTAGAAAAGTGAGAACTTCGTCTCTTGAATAAATCTGGAGAAGTCAACCAAGTCTATTGAAATTAGAGTTTATTCTTGAAATAAAAGTTAACTTGAAGCAGATGAAGGGGGTGACCAGCAAGCTAGGTAAAAAAAAAAAGATAGAGGAAATATATACTCTTGAAAGGAGTCTTTTTGGTCATATGAGAGTAAGAGTTGAACATCCTAAACACTACAATGGTACCCACAAAAACTTAAAGTATCTAGAATTTTGTGTTATATTGAGTATATCCTCAATGGAAGATTTATGGGAGAATATAGACAAGAATGACACAGGATGAATTGTAATATGCACTGGTAAAGGGAGTATCTACAATGATGGGATCCTATAGCCCTCAAAGAAGATATTTCAGATGACAAGTAGTAATTATATAACATTATATTGCAGCTAAATTGAGATTCTAATTTTAGATTATGTATGAATATTTCACATAAAGGAATTAACTTTTTGAAATTATAGAGAAGGAATCCTTTTTTTGCTGTCTCTTTTCAACCTTATATTGGAGTTATAATTAGGATAATAATGATGATATTTTGAATGGTTCACATTTCTCATGTTTTTTATTCCCTCCACCCCTTTCCTTTAGGACTCAGAAATTTGGATTATATTGCCTATAAAGTTTCTTCTAGTTCTAAGATGTTATAGTATCATTCATTTTTTCAAAGCCAGTGCTCTGTCTCAATATTTTGCTACCTAAGAATTAATTTTATCTTTGGTAATTCAGGAGCCTTCTGAGATCTTCAAATACTTCAGGGATATTGTCATGAAAATCAATTATTATAAATAGATGTCAGCTAGAGAGAAAATTTTGGTAAATTAGAGATTTTGGTAAATTTTAACATTCATTCTAAAGTGAATTTGGGAAGATCTTAATTTGAATGCATAAAACATTGCCCAAAGCTAGGTTTCCAATGATATTTTTATTTTTTTCCATAGATTTTGAAGCTTATTATAGCGATATCAAGGAGGCAATAGAAACATCAAGAGGAAGACAACCAGGTTAATATTCCCTTGACTTTTAATGAATGAAATTTTATCATTAGTATAAAAATAAAAACATTTTCTCAGACATTCTCATTGGTCTTTTCTTCAGTTCCTGGTCTGATACTTCAGGTTTAACACCAATTGTTCCAGATACCTCTATTTTGCATTAGAAGAATCAATATACTATACAATTCTCTACTCATAATTACCATTGATTACCAATAGGGGCACTCTTCATCATTCCTTCTAGAACGAATTATAATTAGTGTCTCCAATATGTTGGTTTTTTTTTTAATAACTTTATTAGCACTATTGGCATATACACTTTTTATTGAAATTCAGATGAAAAATATAACTTCTAAAAAGCAAATTCTTAGATTCTGATAAATTGTTAGAGACATTATTTTTAAGTTTTATTGATGTCCTTTGATTTTTATCTCATAGTTATTTTCTCATACACCACCTTCCCATGTGGAAATCTCCCTTGTAGTAAAGAAAAGCAGTGAAAACAAACCATAAAAGTCATATCTGAGTATAAATACAAAATTCTATTCACATGTTTCATCCGTACCTTTTATCTCATAGCTCTATTGAAAGGGAGGATGTGTTTTATAAATCTATTTTCAAGAATCAAAATTAATCACTGCATTGAATATGAGTCTAGTTGCCTTTAAATGCTGTTTTCATTCATATTATTGTTGTTAAGTATACTGTTTTATGACTGATACCATCTTCACTTTACCTCAATTCATATATATCCTCCCATATTTAACAGATATATTTTATGCTATATAGTATATTTAGAAATGGGAAAGATAGCTTTTGGAAATATTATTTTTTAATTCCATAAGACTTTATTTAAGAAAATTATTATCATTATTTTTCTTTTACACTAATTGACATAGTTTGTTCTCTTAGGGGGTAGTATCAGTATTACAGAATCAAGGGAAAATGAAGAGCCAGATACTGTGTCAGACAATGATGATGGTTACAATCTAATTGATTCATCTTACTCCACTGAAAATAGAGGACCATTGCTTATGGTGGATTGGTCCAAATCATTAATTAGTAGATCTGTTTTTCAAAGCTACACATCTTCAGGTATGTATTTCCTACAAAACTGCATGATTTGAATTAGAAATGCTTAGATATCACTTACTAGCTTTCTTCCAAATTTATTTGGCTTAATAGACAAGTACTTAATCTCAATGGGCTTTTAAAAAGTGATCATGTGGTTTTATTATTCAGATTTTCACCATGTGATTATATTCCTTTCCTTTCTGAGTATAGTAAGAAGAAGCATGATGATGTAATGGAAAAAGCATAGGCTTGAAGTTAGAACATTTCTGTGCTATTCTGCCTCTTAATATTTCCCAACAAATTTATGTTTTATCTTAGACATCAATTAATGTATATATAACAATGTATATATACCACATAAACCTTACTTTCGAAGAGCTTCTAGTCTATGAAATGGGAAAAAAACATGCCATTTAGTCAACTGGTACTTATTAACTGCTTACTGTGTTCTGAGCATTGCAGTATGTGCTAGGAGTTCAAATACACGTAGAAAGACAATTTCCGCCCTTAAGAAGCTTACATTTCAGTGGGGTAAGACAATACACAAAAAGAAGTTTAAAAATCTATGGGGAGAAACAAAAGTATTGTCTACAAATATGACAAAGATGATGGAGTAAAATAACATCAAACAAGAGAAATCTAGGTCAAAAATACGAAATTTGAAGAGGAAATGTTTGTTTGAGTGAGTCACCCATATCTACCAAATGAGAAAGTAATTTCGTAAATAGTAAAAGTATCTATGCAAAGGTGTTTTCCCAGTGCTCTGTGGTGTGAATTTCAAAACTACTCAACCCTGTTCAAACCATTCTTTAGAGGATGGGATTTGACTATTTCCTGATCAATAACAATAGAGATACTTGGAATGACAGAATCAGGTCTTGGAAACTACAATCTCCACCCTACTCAAGGTAACAGGATTTAGAAAGGGCTGCAGCAAAGCTCAAGATTTAATTATTTGAGAATATGACCTTCAACAGACATGTACAAAGGGGACAGACCTCTGGGTGGTTCTGGGTGAAGCTAGAGCCACCATTGGCACAGGTGAGACACAGGAAGTGAGGTAGAGGACAGCTGAGGAGTCTGGGGACTTCCTGTGTGAAGGAGAGGAGTGTGGTTGGAGTCTGGTGCTTGGAGTGGAGGCCCTGAGACAGTTTCTCCATTTTGGTCACGTGAGTGATAGGGACTGATCTCTTTTCTTTGCCTCGGCTATCCAAGGCCTTGGGCCTTTGGCCCAGCCTAAGTAGAGGGGGTATTTAAGCCCTATTTCCTTCTCTCCCCTTTCTCTCTCTCTTTCTCCTCTCTCTCTCTCTCTCTCTCTCTCTCTCTCTCTCTCTCTCTCTCTCTCTATCTCTCTAATACCTTTCTTCCTCCTGTTAGTAATTAAAAACTCCATTAAAGGTTGACTGCTGACTTGAGTTTTCATTTAGGAATTACATAGCTGAATTCCTTGGCGACCTTAAATTAATATATATCAGTCTTTTATTGTGATTTCCATATCACATTGTGGCGACCACAAAGGGACTAAGTGGTGAGAAGGTAGAGTAAAAAGGCAAGAAAATTCAGAAGTTTATTGAGAGAATTCTTTAGACTCCTGTGTAATGTGGAAATATGATTTCCATATCACAGTGGTATACCTGTGCTTTTAAAATTTCAGGTATGTAAATAGAGATTAGGTATAGAAATAATCTTTGAAAACTCTGCTTAGTATCCTAGGACCATAGAAATGCAGTCAGCTTACATATAGACATCATATGTCCCAGCAAATTATTTCATCTGATTTTTATAATGATTTTCATCATTAACTATAGCTATGTGGGTATCTTTTCTGTTAGGTATTACATCAAGAACTGTTACATTTAAACCATTTTCCCTGAGAGGTGGAGAGACTTATGTGCTACAAGCTTCTGTGGGTAGGTGATGTTTTCAAGTGGACATTTTTAGTTTTTAGAAATAATGAAGATTTTGGTGGTCTTCTTAATTCACTTTCCTAGAAATTATAGTAACTAATTATTTGTGAATCTATTATTATAGTATATTGTATTAGGTTTCCTAATAAATGTTTCTACTTACAATCTTGATAAAGCTGATGAAATAGTGTTCCTGAAACAAAGATCTGATCATGTCATTCCCTTGCTCAAGAATCTTCAGTAGCTCCCTTTTATCTAAAGATACAAAATTTTTACCATGAAATTTAATCCCTTTATCAATTTGGTTCCAAATCTATATTTACTTCCCTTCCCATACTCAATGTTCTAGTGAAACTGACCCATTTGCTATTCCCTGAATTTATAATTTTATCAGTTGCTTCCATGTATTTGCACATATTTTTCTTTTATTGCATAAGTGAAGACTGGATGGATCAGTAAACAAATGACCTTTCTTCCAGTTTTGTATTCTTCTTACTAGACCATATTCTGACACTTGTTGACAATTCTTTATTCCTTGGTTAAGTAGCTAGGGAATTCCTTTGGAGCAGCACTGATTGATCACTTGACTATGGACATTTTATGGCCTGGAAAGTGGAGATTGAAGTGTAAATTCTTCCTTTAAATGGGGATATGCTAATTCTCTCCAAAGTCACAATTTTCTTGCCTTATACAATTTTAGTGTTACACTGTTAATTATTTCACTCATACTTTTCACTATTCCATTTGAATACACAGATTTAATCTTGTATTTTTTGGTTAAGACACCATGGATAAAACATTCAGCATTTGGCATCTTTTTCAACAAGATGTCTTTTCTTGAATTAGGTTTTGTTTTGGTTCTCTTTTTAGTCTTCTGTCACCCGTTATGTCTATCAAGATAAGTCTAGGTGTTATGCATATGTTTCAATTGGCTCTTATTTTTTTTCTGCAGTCTCAAGCCACAGACCATTAGGCAAAGCACAGTTATATTTTACTGTCAATGAAGTTCCAAAGGAGATGGAATGCCAAGTACAGCCCATTCATGGTTATGAGGCTTATACAATCTTCAGTGTTTTCTGCATGTCTGGGAAAGCAGTAAGCATTCCACAGTTCTTTAATGCTACCTGTGTGGCCCAAGTAGGTCCCAAAGACATGTCAAGGCAACAGATGTTGTCTGGTGTTTTAAGTCATACACTGTTTTCAAGTGCATAAAGTGTCCATATTTGATGACTCTATAGAATAATTACTTACCAGGTTTATGATGTGCCACTGAAAAGAGTGATAACCACTGATGTATGTGTCATTACTTCTGAAAAAAGATAGATAGGCAAGGCCAAAGCTGTCATAATCATCCTTCTATAAAGGGAATTATAATTTGTGGTTTCAGTTTTATTTTTAAGGCTACTTTGAAAATTTTTGAAGGCTCTCCAAAATGATAACCAGTATAGCATATTCATATATTCATATAATTCTTGAGTGTTAATGCTGGAAAAGACCATTGCCATTATCAAGCTCCTCAAATGACAGACGGGAAAAAAGCCCAGAATTCATGTCTTAGCTCCTATTTCAGCATTTTGCTACTATATTACAAGTAAAATTCTCAATGTCTTTAATCAGGATCAAGATCAGGAGTTGAGCTCAAGTCACAGAATTAGTGAGTGCTGTCCAGGTGCTGAAATCACACTCACCTGGCCCTATGAGTCACAGTTGCTGATGTTTAATATAGTCTCTACTCCCCAAGAAATGGTCCTTCGTATGTGTCCTGAGTGAAGGGTTTCAGATTTAACAAATCATGACAATATTAGAAATCTATCCAGATAAGTATGATCCATGTATGCCTTGCTCATTCTAATATTTTTATGATTTTTTAAATCTGAAGCCCTTCACTGAGGGCCTGCCATCTCTCTTATAGAAAGTTCTTATGCTGGAAGGTTATCTGTGAAAAAACTTTAAGCATGAATAATGCAAGTGGACTCTTATAGTTCTCAGAATCATGGGAAAATCTCAGAATTATCTGAATTTTTCATGTGGGGTTCAAAAAAGCTAGAATGAATTCTGTGATCAATCAGATCCAAATTATTAAACCCATGGGTTGTTAAAATCACCATGCTGTTAGTTACAATCTACTATATTGATGCCTGTGTGAGCCTAACAGTTTGAGATCCTCCCAGTTGTCACTTGAGTATACCACTTAAAACAAATTCAGAATTTAAAATGATGTAAAAATAATAGCCCAACTATGACCAAAGTCCTCTGTTCTTCCATAAGCGAGGCAAAACAGGAATACTCATTAACTTTTGGGTAAAAATGTAGGCTATTATAAAATGGTAGACAGATACTGAGAAATTTCATATGAAAGAAGCTGGCTTTGAATCTTGACTCCTCTAGGTTTACCAGTCTGATAGGCTAATATTCCTGTGAATTAAGTTCTTAGGAGAAAGCCAGAAATAATGTATTTAGGAAAGTGGCCTTAAATGATGAAGTAATTTAAATGTTATTATTTAGTTGATGATATGCATTTGTGTTTCTCACTTTTTATAATAGAAATTGTACAACAAGTTCATCAGGAAGAAAATCTACTCTAGTAGGATAGTTATAATGAGACCCTAAATTAGGATTGTGGTATTAGAGGCACTGGAGAAGATAAATCCTTTAGAATGAATGGATTGGAACAGTCAGATCTTTGTCTTGGGATTCATGTCCTTTCCCCACAAAAGAATTGATGACTATATTTTAATGTAACTTTTTTCCTTTACAGTTCTACATATTTTATTTTTTGCATTTAGAAAAATGATTCTGAGGAAGGCCTCACACACTTCTCTACATTACTAAAGGGATCCATGATACAAAAAAGATTATGGACCCCTTATCTAATTGCTAATGTTCCTTCTAACTCAACCGTTTTATAATGCAATCACTAAATACAATGGGATTCTAGTGCTTTTTAAAAAAAATACATTTTCACTAATAATTCTCATTTCTCTAGTACTTTCTTTCTTTGTAGAGTACTTTACTTACAATAACACTGTGAAGCAGGTAGTACAGAGATCATTAGCCTCACTATAAAGGTGAGGAAAGTAAGAAGGTAAGATCTTGGTCATAATCACAAAGTTTCTATTAGCTTGTCCTTACCACCTCATGCCTAGATTATTGTCATAATCTGCTGGTTGATCTCCTCCTTCAAATTTCTCTCCACTCTATAATCAAGTTGCTCTTCCTAACCTGCAGATTTGACCATGGCATTCCCTTATTCAATAAACCTCACCTATCCCTTATAGAATTAAATATAAATATCTTCTGTTTGATTTGCAAACATCTTTATAAAATGACCCTTGCTTACCTTTCCAATCTTATACTTTCCCCTCTTTATATTTTCCCCTTCTTATACTTTCCATTTTATGCAAACCAGTGATACTAAATACCTTGAACTACTCCATCTCCCAAGTCCACATTTTTACCAACTGTCCCCCATATGCCTTCCCCCCCCGTATCTCTGCTTCCTGGATTCCCTGGTTCTTCCATAACCTACCTAAAAGCTCACCTTTTACAAGGAGTCTCTCCTTATCCCCCTTAATGCTTCTGCCTTCCCTTTGTGGATTATCTCCAATTTATCCTATAAATATATAGTTTATACACAGCTATTTGCACATTATCTCCCCGTCAGACTGTGAACTCCTTGAAAATATGGGCTACTTTTATCCTTGTATTCCCAGTGCTTAGCGCAATGCCCAGCAAACAGTAGCTGATTAATAAATGCTTACTGATTAACTTATAAGTGTTGGATTTCAGATTCCCATTTTAGTGTTCCATTTTCTACATTATGCCTATTTTCTTTTATGTGAAAACTTACTTTATTGAAATATAGAGATTTGGCTTTTGCAAATTCTTAGTTTTCTGATGGTTTTATTTTGTTTCTTATGGACTTGAATATAGGATTATCTCTATGAATTCAGCTACCAAATAGGAAAATCCTCCAAAATACCTTTATATAGAGGAAGAGATATACAATATTACTTTACTTTGCCAGCTGGTGAGCTTGTTGACAAATACAAAGGTAAGTCTCATTATTTTTATTTGGTTTGTTAGCTATGATTATGTCTTAGTTCCATAACCTTTTTCACATAGCTTTTAAAGAGATTTAAAATCTACGTGTCAGAAAGAATCTTTTGACTAGTGAAGTTAAATAGGTCGATTTATTGAGTGGGAGGATAGTTTTCATGATAAGTATAGTGCTTTAGGGATTTGGGTGGATTATTTATTTTTTTTGGCATAAACGAAAATTTGGGATATTTGAAAAAAGCACCATTTTGTTCTTAAGTCATGAATAGTAGGAAAGAAAAACAATAAAATGGCACTTTTACAAAAAGTGAAATAAAATGAGGGCAGATATTTTAATTATTAGTGAAATAAACTAATGAATGAAAAATTAGTGAAATAATAATGAAATTATGAAATTAATGAGATATGAAACAAAGCACTTATTTGGTGCTTACTATGTGCTAGGCACGGTACCAAATGCTAGATAAATGAAATAAGGTAAATATGAGGCATTTTTCATACATGACCTGAGGCACATATGTTCCTCTCATCAAAAAAAGAGAAATGGGGATAAATTCAGTGCTGGAAAAGGCTTTGGAAAAATGATGATGAAGGAAAATGTGTTTCAAATCCCTATGTCTACTGCTTTCACTTAGTCCTAAACATTTTTTCCATCTGTTCTCTGTCCCTACAATTCAACTGAAAATACTCTCAAAGTTCTCCAATCACTGCCATATCTCCACATCCAATAATAGTCCTCAGTTCTTGCTTACATTGTCCTTTCCACAAAATTCTACACTATTGATCACCTCTTTCTGAATAATGTCTAGTTTTTTGGCTTCCATGACATTCTCCTGGTTCCCTCATCCATCTGACTGCACCCTCCTTTATCATCTGTCTTCTTTTCTATATGTACTCTCACCCTTAGCAACCTTATTCACCTTTATGGATTCCATTTACTCCCTCCTTTTTTTAAACTTGAATTTGCTTTTTTCTTTTCCTCTGATGGTTCCTCTTTATAAGAAAGCCAATTATCTACTTCTCAAATATGTATGTTGAAATCCTACCCATTCTTTGAGTGCTCAGCTCAGTTTACCTGCTTGCAGCAGGTGTGGAGCTTAGTGGATAGTGTTGGTCTTGGAAGAAGGAAAATCTGAATTTGTCTCTTGCCTTAATGTGTGACCCTAGGCAAGTGACCTAACAACAACAGCTATAGTAATGATAATAAGTAAAAACATTTATATATTGTATTTTTTATTATATATTTATCATCTATTTGTTTTATACATTTAAGGCATATTATTTATTTATTATATAGTTTAAACATTTGCAAATCTTTCTGACTAAAGTCTAAGGCTCTAGCATTTTGTCACCTAGTTGTCTCTCCAAACCTCAGTTTTCTTATTTGTAAAAATAAATTCATAATAGCATCTGAGTCACAGGATTGTTATGCTCACCAAATGAGATAATAAGAAACCATTTTGCAAAGCTTAAATGCTAGTTGTCATTATTGTTTCTATTTCTTTCCCCCCCCGCCAAAGAAAAAATGGTTCTTCCCTGCTAGAATTCACATAGCTCTTAGTCTGAAGATCTCTTACATAGTTACCACCTTTTATTTTAGTTTGAAATGGGTTCTTTGTTTATATGTTGTAACCATCTGCTGAAGCGCAAACTCCATAAGTGCAAGAACAATATCTTATTTCATCTCTATATGTCTTTTAATAATGTTCTACATAGAATTTTAGTAAAGATTTGTTTGTTGATTGATTGATGGATTGAATCATTAGTTAAATGTCATGTGCTTATTTAATTTAGATAAATTTGAGGCCCCAAAGTCAGTCCCATTCTGTTTCAGTTCCTGGGCCTTGACCATCCCTCAGAAGTTTGATTGTTCAGAAGATATAGGAAACCAGTAGTTATGAGAAATCAGATTTTGTGCCTGGGGTAGATAGGATAGATCCCTTTAGTATACAGTTTCTAGAATTGTTTTAAACTTCTCTGAATATTACTTCAACTCTTAAAACCGACTCCAATATAGCTCTTTTCTTTCCCAGATAAAGAGACAGAGACAGGGAGGGAGAGAGAGTTGTTTCTCCTTTCCTCTTTGTCTCTGTCCTAAAGAGTGCATACTTATTCTAGAGTGCTCTGGACTGGAATAGATTACTTCCCACCCACCCTCTCAGGATACTGTTAGTTATGTGGCAGGACTAGAAATAGGTCAGAGCTCAATTTGACCTCAAAGGAGAGACTTATGGACTTAAGGCTCTTGTAGCAGGGGGCTTAATCAGCATGCTGTCGCTCCAGTTCATGACTGCTACCAAGGGAGAGCCCCAAATATGAATTACAGAATGAATTATTTTACTTAAAAATTTAGGTTCCAACATTATTGATGTGTGTGAATATTTGAAATCTTTGAATTAGAAATGGGAGAATTTTTATCGTATTTTGGGTGTAAGATATATAGTTCCGTTTCTTCCCTAAAGCCTTTCCCAACAATTCAAACCTGCAGTGATTCTCCTCTTCTGAACTTCTCTAACACTTACTGTTGGCACCACTTAATTGAGATTAATTAAATATTGCCTTGCCTCAGTGTAGCATAGTGAAAAGAAGCTGGACTAGGAGTCAAAAGACCTGTGTGAATTCTGCCACTTGCTGAGTTATCGTTGGGCAAATCATTTACCTAGTTGAACCCCTAATTTCCTTATGTGTAAAAAGCAAACAATACTTGTGCCATTTACCTTTTAGGATGGTTGTGAAGAAAGTGTTGTAGAAACTATAGAATATTATAGAATTGGGAGTTATCATAGATTTAGATCTGGAAGGGACCTTAAAGGCCAATTAGTTCAATAATGTCATTTTATAGATGAGGAAACTAAAGCCTTGAGAGGTAAAAACAACTTGCCTGTGATTACTCAAGTGGGTGGCAGGGCCAGGATTAAAATTTAAGGCCTCTGATTCTGAATCAAGGACTCTATTTCCTATATCATTTGTTTTTGGGGGGTGATGAGAAAGAGGGGAGAGAGACAGACAGACAGACAGACAGAGACAGAGGGAGAGACAGAGAGAGAAAGAGAGAGACAGAGAGAGAGAGAGGGAGGGAGGGAGAGAGGGAGAGACAGATAGGCAGAATGAGACGAGGGAAAGAGAGACAGAGACAGACTTGGAGGTGCATGTAAGGTAGCAGAATTGTTGTGTCATCTTTTTTTGTTGTTAAATTTTGTATCTCTACCTTCTTCTTAGAATTGATACTAAGTACTGATTCTAAGGCCAAAGGGCAGTAAGAGCTAGACAATGGAGGTTAAGTGACTTGCCTGGGATCACACAGCTAGGACGTGTCTGAGATCAGATTTGAACTTAGGACCTCCCAGTTCCAGGTCTAGCTCTTCAATCACTGAGCCACCTAGTTGCCCCTTGTCCCATCTTCTTTCTGTCTCCCTCAGTGTCTCACCAAGTACTTTTCCATATAGCTACTCAATACTCAATAAATAGGTTGTTGATTTGTATATAAATAAAGTAAAAGAAATCTGTATTTTGTATTTCTGACTTGGGAGGTAAGATAGTTTGCCATTTCATTTCACACTGAGCTTTTCAAGGATAAAACTTGTCTTCACCTGCCATTAATTGACTATTAATATGTGAAATGTCGAGACAGTAAGCCTTCATTGAATCCTGGGATAAAAGGAGGCTTTTGATGCATTCCATATGTATGTGTTCATATTTCTCTTTTGTTTTCTGTTGTAGTAACAGTCTATACTGAGATCACAAACAGATATGGCTCTAAATCTCATCCCTGTGCTGTGAATGTGACAGTATTGCCAAGTTTCCATAGGAGCATATCATCTTTGAATTACAGGCCAGAAGAGGATCTGTAAGTAGCATTTACAAAGAAGGCCTCAAGAAAACATTTATGCTTTTGAAAGGTTATTCTTGGATCAGGCTGGCAATGGGGAAGAGGTCTAACTGGACAAGGGTTTTGGACAAAGTCGTAGGGTGTCAGAGTCTCAGAGTTGAGAGGATTAGGATGACTTAAACTGCTATTGGAATAGGAGTTCCTGCTAGTAATTTCATATCTTATAATACAGTTTCACATAATCACAGAATTTCAGAGTTGGAAGGAACCTCAGAAAGCCACCTAGTTCTGCTAATAATAGAGAAAGGATTCCTCCTACAATATCCCTGCAAGTCATAATTCAGTGTTTGTTTAAAGACCCCAAGAGAGGGGGAAACCATTACCCCTCCATGGGAGCCCATTTCACTTTGGTGGCGTTCTTTTGTTTTTTTTAAACCCTTACTTTCTGTCTTAGAATCAATAATGTGTATTGGTTTTAAGACAGAAGAGTGATAGGGCTAGTCAATGGGAGTTGTGACTTGCCAAGGGTCACACAGCTAAGTGTCTAAGATCAAATTTAAATCCAGAACTTCCTTTCTCTAGTCCTGGTTCTAAATCCACTGAGCTATCTATCTGCCCCACTTTGGAATAGTTTTAATTCAGGGGAATTTTATATTAGATATAAATTTTATATTAGATTTATTATGTTAGATCTAAATTTACCTCTTTGCAGCTTACACCTATTGTACATTGTTCTGCCCTTCTTGGCCAAACAGAATTATTTGAAACCGTCTTGTGACAATCCTTCAAAATACTTGAAGATAGCTGTTATATCCCCACTAAACCTTATCTTCAGGATTAAAATTCTCCAGTCCCTCTAACAGATTCTTATATGACTTGAATTCAGGACCTTTCACTATCATAATTATCTGTCTCTGGACATTCTCAAGCTTTCAATGCCTTTCCTAAAATGTGGCACCAACGAATGAGCAGAGTATTCCAGATAAACTCTTTCCAGGGCACAGTACAATAGGACTATCCCTTATATATTTTTGCATGTGCTTTCTTAATAAAGGCTATGATTTAATTATCTTTGTTTCTAAGCTGCAATCTTTTCATATCCACTGTTTTCTTTACTACTGCCTTCAACTATACTTAGGTCTTCTCCATCCTTGAAGGGTCTTTAATACACCCTATTATTCTATTAAATTATCATCCTAAAAATTTTCTCCTTTTCTTAGACAGACTCCTAGGAAAAAGTTCTCTCTACTCCTCAACTCTAATTCCATTTCTTTCACTTCTCAAGTTTTTGCAGTCTGGCTTCTGAATTCATCATACAACTGAAATAACACTCTCCAAAATTGCCAGCAATCTCTTAATTGTCTTGTTAAATGTCTTTTTTCTTAATTCGTATCATTCTTAGACTTGGCATTTAACCTTTTTTACTATTCTCTTCTTATGAATATTTTTCCCCTCTTAGTTTTTATAACATTATTTCTCTTGGTTCTCTTTCTCGTAGAGGGAAAATTCTATCCCTTCTTTGACTTTATTCTACTCAATCATCTCTTTTGCTGGTTCATTTTCTATACAATGACCCATGATTTCATGGAATCTTTTCACTTTGTACTTCATCACTTATGTTCTCATCAGCTCCCAAGGTTTAATTATCACCTGTATGCAAATGATCCCCAGCTCTACACATCCACTCTTGTCTCTCACCTGAGCTGTCTTAGAATTGAAACTAAGACAGAAGATAAGGATTAAAAAAAAAGAAAATCTACCCATTTTTCTAATTCTTTATTTCATCAATGGCAAAAACACCCTTCCAATCTCATTTTTAACCATGATATTTTTCTTCACTCATCATTCTATTTCACCCAACAATACAAACTAAATCTTAATGTTTCGACTTCCACATGTTTTCTCATGATAGAGCAGAGACTTATAGTTGGAAGTGTCCTTAGATGTCACTGCATCCATCCAATCAGTTTATCTTGCATAGGAGAAGAATCACCAACCTGGATCAGACCCTCATCGCTTTTGCCTGGATTTTTGAAATAGGTTTCTTACTTGATAATTTTGCTTCAAGTTTTTCCCCACTCTAGTCCATTCTCCACATAACTACTGAAGATATTTTGCTATGTCTTCTAGATTCTACTTCTACTTTTTTTGGTTTTAGGAGAGTCTCTGTATTTCCCTTCCCATTTTATAGTTTTTTCCTATCTCTGCTATTGTTTCCCCCATGCAACATAACTATTCTTATTTTTATTATTAGTCTTTGACAAAATAGTATCAAAGTGATAAACTATAGATGACACAGTTTATAGTTCATGAAATGTTTCTTTGAAGTAACCCTCTAAGGTAAGTAACATAAAATATTCATATTTTATAGATGTGGAAATGGAGGCTTGCAAGGCATTAAATGGTTTGCCCATGGCCACAGAATTAGTGATAAGAGAACTAAGACTTAGATCGAGGTTTTTTATAGTATGTTTCAAAGTATGTTTATAGAGCATCATTACTGCCTGGCTTAGGTTTTCTTACCTTAGTTTTCTATATAACTTATTTTCACATATAATAATGATAATAACATTAATAACAGCTTTATTCAATACTTTAAGATTTGAAAAGCACTTTACAAATTTGATATCATTTCATCCTTATAATAATCCTAGGAGAAAGGTGCGATTATTATTTACATTTCATAGATGAAGATATTGAAACATAGTGAGACTGTGACTTGCTCAGGGTAAAATGGCTAGTAATTTGTATGAACTGGCTGAAGTCAGGTCTTCCTGATTCCATGTCCAGCACTTTATGAACTGTGCCATCTAGGGGCGGACACACACATGCTCACATGTGTGTGTGTGTGAATGTGTATGCACACAGAGACATGTATATAAATTTATATACTTATGTACAGATGTGTGTATACATTTGTACTTATGTGTGTTAATATACCTAGGATAAGGGTTTTAAGCAGATATGTTGTTATTATTATTGATATATAGGTTAAACTATACTACACTAACCGTCACAAAACCTTTATTTTTTTCACAGGTATAATTCAGGACTAAAAAACCTAACCACTCTTCTACTTATGGGGAACTTTGGAGAAATTAGAAATTATATCACAATGCTAACCAGTATCCTGAATGATTTCTATACAGAAGACCAAAGTTCTACATTAAGCCTACAGTCACAAATGAGGAATTTATTGATTTCTTCAGTATGTACTTTATCTTTTCAGGATCAGGTATATACATATTTTCTTTTCCCCTTTTATTTTAAGTTTTATATTTTATAGTGAATTTAAAGACCAAAAAAAAAGCATTTCCATACATATAGAAGAACACAAAAGTGGAATCTTTATGAAACTATGAGTCTCCATTTTATACTGCTTATATTAAAAAAATTTTTTTTTAATTTTATTTAATTGGTCACTTTAGAACATTGTTTCTTGGTTACAAGAATCATATTCTTTCCCTCCCCTCCCCCACCCCTTCCTGTAACTGTCTTGAAATTCCACTGGGTTTTACATGTGTCTTTGGTAGAAAACTTTTTTCATGTTGTTGATGTTTAAACTAGGACGATCATTTGGAGTCTACATTCCCAATCATATCCCCATCAACCCATGTAATCAAGCAGTTGTTTTTCTTTTGTGTTTTTGCTCCCACAGTTTTTCCTTTGAATGTGGATAGTGTTCTTTCTTGTCAATCCTTCTGAGTTGTTCAGGATCACTTCATTGCCATGCATGGAGAAGTCCATTACATTCAATTGTACCACAGTGTATTGGTCTTTGTGTACAATGTTCTGTGAGATTTAAAATGGTTGAGGTCTTAAACTGTAGTGAGTTAAAATGGTGGAAGATATAAATTGTGATAGATATAAGAGAGGGTGGGTAAATTTGACCACAGAAATATGTTTCACTACAGTGTCTAGGTTTTTAAATCAAATATAAGGTGGTCACCAGGGAAATATTCCCAATTATTCAAATACCCAAGTCAATTGGGTATTATAGAGATTTTAATTAACAATACAATGAGTAATCAAAGAAAGAGAGAGAGAGTAAGAAAAGAATAAGTATGAAGGGCCTCAAGCCAATATGGCCTAGACCTGAGCCTTAAGAGAGAAATCAGTCAGTTTTTTAACACTCACCACAAGGTCTGACTAAACAAGGATTCTAGTAACACCAGGCCAGTTCCATCTCAGCTGGCTTCACCAGAGAGCCTTCCAGCCAGAGACTGTTCCAAAGGGCCTCTTTCCAGAGCCTCCAGAGGGACAGAGTCCCCTTAGAGGAGCTCCAGGGAGACCTCCTTAGAGATTGTCCTCCAAGAGTTTCCCTTCTCCAGAGCCTCTCTCAAGAGATTCTTCCCAAGTGGTCCTCATCAGAGATCCTCCAAAAGGAATTCTCCAAAAGGAATATATCTCCTCAAGAGATTCTGCTTTTTCTTATATCGGGGTTTTTCTCCCATGTCACCTCCCCTAAGTCCCTACATCTACCAATCACTGTAGATGCTTTCCAAAGGACTGCCCATCTAAATTCCTGCTAAGTCGACCAATCTCCTCAGTATGTCTGAATCAGTGAAAACACAGCTGAATCAACTAATCTCATTAAGACAAAACTTGCCCGACCCTTTTAGGTACCTAGCATCTCATTGTATCAATTCTAAAAACAGGCCTGGCTCAAAGAACTCCTTGCCCCACTATAAGCATGGATCCAAGTACTTTCTTTGTTTAGCAAGGAGTTTTTTCCCCTAAAGCAGTCTTAAGTATGGTTGGAGTAGAGGTCCTCCCATTTCTGATCCTGGCAAGTTCTCACATCAAAATGGGGAATGTTTCTCAGTAGGGAATTTGTTCCAATTAAGAATTCCCTGATGGGGAAATTTTTAACATTCACAAGTCTGAGAGATTTCAAGATTTACAGTTCTCCTGGTTCTGCTCCTTTCCCTCTACATCAGTTCCTGGAGGTCGTTCCAGTTCACATGGAATTCCCCCAGTTCATTATTCCTTTGAGCACAATAGTATACCATCACCAATAGATACCACAATTTGTTCAGCCATTCCCCAATTGAAGGGCATCTCCTCTTTTTCCAATTTTTTGCCACCACAAAAAGCACAGCTATGAATATTCTTGTACAAGTCTTTTTCCTTATTATCTTTTTGGGGTATATACCCAGCTACACTGCTTATTTTTTGAAAAAAATTATAAGTAAATTAGAGGATGTTATTTTCAAAACTGTCTTGCTTAGTTGTACTTCCTTCTGAATTTCCTTCTGTTCTCTTCCATTGTATTTTTAATGGATCTTTTTGGGGGATTATGATATTGCTAATCCTCCAACCTTACTCTTATTAATCTAGTGAAAGAAGAAGCAAATCCTTGTAATAAACTAGCAGAATGAAGCAAAATGAGTCCATCCAGTGACTACATCAAAAAATTCGTCTCTGTAGCCTGTGCCAACCACCTCTATTGAGACATGGGTAATATGCTTCATCCATGCCTCCTGAGAGATGGTTGGTCATTGCTTTGATCAGAGTTCTAAAATTTTTTAGTTGTTTTTCTTTGTAATGTTGTTAACTTAGTACAAATTGTTCTAATTCTTTCTCATTTCACTTTGTATCAGCTAATAGAGTTCTTTTAAGTTTCCTCCGAAATTGTCTGTTTTGTCATTTCCAGTAGTGCAATGATATTTTGTTACATAAATGTATCATAATTTATTCCACCATTCCAAAGCTGTCTAAGAACAAATCTAAGCAACACTCTTAGATCCCAGTTTTTGTTTTTCTTTATTGCCTTTCTACTGACCTTAATGCCCACTTCAGGATCAGGTTTGTTTTGCTTGTGACTGTTCTCTCTCCTTCATTATTCTTTTTAATTTCACTTCTCCCTATTCCCTTGTTTTCTAGGTTCTCCAAGATCTTTGAGGTTTAGAGAACTGGAACCTCAGGAAATGTTTCTGGCATCTCAGACAGGTTTAGGGACCTTAGAGCTTCTGGGTTTGGTTTATTTAGGTCAGAGTGCTGAGACCCCATAACTAGTCTGTTGTTTGGCTACTGCTATTTCCTGGGATTTCCAAGATCTCTGCCCTGGGGCTCTCTGGCCACCCTATGGTTTTGTCAGGGGAACCTCTCATCTACTGTTGAATCTTGCAGTCTACACAAGCCCCTGGTCTCTAGGGTTCTGTCTTTGCTTGGAGGAGAAGAAGGCAAACCTTTCCTTTTCTATTGCTTTTTGTGCTTTTTTACCCTATTGATTTTTGTGCAGATCTGGAGTAGAAGCTGTAACCCCCTTTTTGAGTATGTCTGTAAGTCTGTCTGTGACCCTCCTGATCTCAACCTCATTCCCCTAATCCTTTTCTCTGACCCACAAATAACTTGATAAGCTAGTCTCTAACAAAAAGCAGTTATTTATTTTAGTTTTTCATTGGGATTGCTTGATCATGATTCAATCTGGAGAGAATTTTAGGTTTTGTTGGAGTAGGTGGGAAGAGAGGGAATATAAATAACCTTTTTCCCAATCATCTTGGCAGGATCAGGTATAAATTATAGCAGAATGAGTCTATATAATACATATGTATGTACTATATGTATACATGGTTATGTTTGTATATATGTCTATAGAAGTTTGTGGTTAGCTCACCTGCTTGATTGAGCTCCTTAGCATTGGGCTCCAAATCAGTGATTTCCAAAGTAGGGGCTGAGACTTTACTCCAAGAGATATGTGATCAGCCATTCAATGGGCAGGAGGTGGATCTAACCCTCCCTGTGAAAGTCAATAGTGGATTTATCTCTAACGAAATAATAACACTCCAAAAACACATAATCTCCCTGGGAGCCAGGCACCCCGATCATTCCTGCAGAAAAAGTCTACCCTCCTTTTCCTCCACACATCATTTTCACACCTGGCCTCCCTAAATATCCCTCAGAGTACAGGATCTATATTGGGGTTATGGTAGGTGAAGTCTGTCTGCCCCCTTCTCTCCACTCACCACTCCATTTTCTCTTTTGGAATGGGAAATAAGTAGTGTTGGATGAACAGCCCTGATGGGTTGAACTCTCCATCAGAGATTTCATTGAATTATCTTTCTGCTCAAACCCACCATGCTTTCAGCTTCCTTACTACCACTGAGCTCTCCAGCCTTCCAATAATTCATGTTTGCTACTGAAATGCCACCCTCAACTTCTCACTGTCTCTTACCCTCCTTATCTAATCTGTTGCCGACTCTTGTTATTTTTACCTCAATATTTCTTTCATCTGTCCCCTTTTTGTTCACACAGCCACTACTGTAGTTCAGTCCCTCCTTACCTATTGCTAGAACTATTGCAACATCCTCCTATCCTTACTGCCTCAGATGTCCCTCCATTCTAATTTATCTTTGAAGGAGTTATCCAAATGATCTTCCCAAAGAGCAGTGCCAACTGTGTCATTCACTTACTTAATGAACTACAATGACTCTACTAATTCATTTTTCTCATCCTTTTATTTTTGTGTAAATTATATAATGACCTAATTATTTAGAATAATTATTAGAATAATAGTACATATATATGGATTTATATGTATATAAATCATTCACAAAGAACTAAATATATACCCATTGAGAATATATTATCAAAATCCATCAAATAAAGTGGGCAGCAGGGTGGCTCAATGGATTGAGAAACAGGCTAGAGATGGGAGATCCTAGGTTCAAATCTGGCCTTAGAAACTTCCTAGCTGTGTGACCCTGGGCAAGTCACTTAACCCCCATTGCCTAGCCCTTACCTCTCTTTTGCCTTGGAACCAATACACAGTATTGATTATAGGACATAAGGTAATGGTTTAAAGGGGATCACTGCTTTAAAGGCATGGCTGGTGCCACCTTTGGACTAGACTAATCAGTTATCTGACAATGAAATGCTTTTAGTCTTAGGAAAAAAAAGAGTTTTGAGAGTAGTTGGATCTTTGAATCAGGAATATTTGGGTTCTGAACCTGCCTCTGACACTTTCTAGATGTGTATCACAATATCTTAGGTTTAGAGTTGGAAGAGTTTCCTTAGAAGATCTTGGAAGAGTTTCCTTAGAAGATCTTAGAAAGAAGACAATTCCCTTCTTTTACAAATGAGGAAATTGAAATTTTGAGAGATGAAGATATTTTTCCTTATGTCAATATACTTAGTAACATCAGGAATGGGATTGGAACTCATTTTTTTTCTAACTATTATCTACCACTCTTGTGGGCAAGTCACAGTCTCTGAACCTATGTGTATCTGTAGAATCATGATCCATATAGTATATATCTCATAGGATCATTGTTAGATTCAAATAGTTGTAGGACACTTTGTAAACTTTAAGAAATTTTCCTTATCATATTATTGTTATTGGAAAAAAATCTATGCCTATTTTTAGCAATCCTAGAGAAGATGTTCTAATTTGAAATGGCAGACTAGTTTTATTTTCTCATAGAATAAAGCCTTGCCTTCCTAAGTGGCAGATGCTTAATTGTTTCCCATGAAACATAAGAAAGGGTTGTTGAAGTTATTGAATTATGTATGATATGCATGTTAATTGAAAAAACTTTCTAAAACCTAAAGAAATTAAGCAGAGAAGAGTAATCAAGTGCCTGCAATTTTGTTCAACATGAGAACCATATTCAAAGTCATTATTTCATCCTTCATGCCCAATTTTTTCAGAATTTTTTAATTTTGGAAGACTCCTTTAGCAGGATTTTCACAGCTAAGTTGAATAGCAGAAAGTGTGCTGTACTTGCAGCCAGGAAAACCCGAGTTCAAATACTGCCTTGGACACTGACCAACTCTATGACCCATAATAAGACATTTAATCTCTCTCCACCTCAATTTCCTCATCTGTAAAACTGGGATAATAATAGAACCCACTTCATAGGATTGTTGTGAGGTTCCAATGAGATTTTATATGGAAAGCACTTTGCAAATCAAAAATCAATATATTCATGCAAGATATTACTAATTCACAGGTTTCAGAGTGATATAATGAATAGAGAGCTATTCTGAGAACCAAGAGTATTTGGCTTAATGTCCTAACTCTTATATATATGGGCTAAATGACATTGGACAAGTCACTTAGCCTCTTGCTTCTATATGCAACTTTCTAGAACTGTTAAGTTACAGAGAATAAATGGACCTGCATTGTTGGAGGGAGTCTCCTCACCTGAGTATTCCTTTTGCCAATAAAATCAGAAGTCTACGCTTTCTTTCAGGAGACTTCTGTATAGACATAGGGTCACTTAACTATTTGAGAAATTATTCCAGAGCTGGACACCACCCTATTGTTCTGTCCTCTGAATCTGAAAAGAGTTAATCGTTCTGTCCTGCCAAGGATACTGCCCTTGTTGTTGTTGTTATTGCTTGTTTCTTGTTGTTTGTCTTTATTGACGATGCACCCCCTCTCCAGGCATTAGGATTGACACTGTTACTTTAAGAATTGAGTGCCTATGACCTATTTAAATCATCTGCCTTTTCTACAGCCTTCAAACAGGCTCAGTTTTCCATGTAGGCACTAGTCATTTATCGTCTTCTTCCCCTGGTAACTGACTGGTGAGCTTCCTAATCTGGTCAGTATTTCTCATTGAGTCCTTGGGCCCTTAGAGAGGAATGCTACTCTCTACGCTTTCCTTAATGTCTCCTGTCAATTTGCTGTGAAAAAGCTTATAGAGACATACAAAAAGTATTTCTTCTCCTTTTTTACATATTTTATAAGATCGTTTATTATTCAAAGTTCTCATGGCTCTTATTGTGACATGGTTCCTTGGAATGTTAAATGAAAGCCACATTGCATTTTGGAAGTTTCTTCAATGGTATTCAGTCATATTTAACAATGAAAAATTTTAATATAGAATTAAATGGTATTATGGAATTCTGCAATCTACCAATGCTATCTAGGACCTCATTCGACAAAATACAGCTAATAGACTTTGCAAGATCTTGCCAACTCTTGATATATGAGACTGAATATTCATTCAATGAACATTTATGAAACATTTACTAATGTCTACCCTCAAGAAGCTCTTAGTCTATTTATGTAATTGACAAAGATGTAGAAAACCAAACCCAAAATTACACACACACACACACACACACACACACACACACAGAACCCAAACATATATCTCAGGTGTCCAGGAGACGAAGTATAATGTTAGTGTGGTCTCAAATAAAATGATCTCCAAGGAATGATTCTATTTAACCTGAAACTATCATTTTCATATAAAAATAGCTATTTCCCCCTGGTATCTTGCATAAAATTAGATAAGATACATTTCAATGGCTTATTCCAATTTTCCTTCATTTTGGATTGATTTTCTTGCTTCAGGAAGAAATGGCTGATTCTATTCTAATGCTGAATGAACTAATAAGTATCTCCAAACAGGTAAGTCCCCAAATCATTCATTTCAAAGGACAATTTCCTTCTTGCTTGCTTAATTATCATGTCTCCTGTTCATAAGGAATTAACCAGTCTAAGTAAATTATGCTATGTAAATTAGAGTAGAACAATTATCTATTTTTTTTGTAGTTCCCTTAATAATTCTTAGCTCCATTCCAACTTTAAAATCATGTAGTTTATAGAACCTAGAACCTACATAGAAGTATAGAACCTACATAGAAGTATCTCATGATACTGCAAATTCTGCAATAACTGGTGAGGAGTCTTTTTCAGTAGGCAATATATTAAAAACCTTGGTAAGAAATGGATTTAAAATATGTGAATGAGATGAGACACAAAGAACTCTACTTGGCAGAATTCAGTATAGTCAAAAGAACATTGGATCTGGGGTCAAAGAAAATGAATTTGAAACCTGACTTCCATTGTTTATTACCTGCATGACCATTGGTAAGTGGTTTAACCTCTTTAGGCCTGGCTTTTTTCATCTATAAAAATTGAGTGAGTTGGCCTTTGGAGTTCTAAACTTTTGTAGTATCATGGACCCCTTTGCAGTCTGTTGAGACTTTATTGATCCATTTCAAAATAATGTTTTTAATGTATAAAATATATAGGAGTTCAAAGGAAATAGAGTGTATTGAAATAGCTATCAAATTGTTTCTAATTTTTAAAAGAAGATCATTGAAGTTCAGATTAAGAATCCCTAAACTATATGACCTTTTAGGTCTCTTCTAGTTGATAATGCTGTGATCTTACACAGTATCTCTAAGAATCATTTTGGTATAAGTATTACTCCTTAGTTTTTATCAACAGAAAGAACAATTGCCTTTTTATCTTTAGGGCACTACTATCCACAAAGAGATTCTAATAGTTACCTAGAGAGATAGGCATAGCTCTTGTTTTAAATGAATTTCTTTCATATCAAAACTGGATTTGAAATTAGCTTTCTAATTCTTGAAATATGACTTTGAGATTATTTTTAAATATAATTTACATAATAGCAAAAATTTTTATAATAAAGTTTGCAAAGAGCTTTATGTATATTTATTTTTTGCCTTTTGGATTCTTGCTTAACATTCATTTGATAACAATTTTGTTAACCTTTTCCCAGAATTCAGCTGATTAGCAGTTAAACCAGTAGAGCTGGGAGTTGTGACAACTTGGAGAATTAATGATCTGAAAGTCTAATGGGGAAAATACAGAAATGTTTAAAAATAGATATAGAAGTATATTGTGTAGCATATCACAGGAGGAATAATGATCATAATAATCATCCCATAACATAAAAAACTGAAAACATTTTATTGTGTAGTTTCTTTAAAAAGGGAGCAGACACAAAAGGAAAGGAAGCAGTGCATTTTAGAAAAATTACATTTTAAAATGGATAAAATTCAGATAAAAATTTTGCTGTTTAAATGAGGGTAAACTTTGGTTATTTAAAAAATGCCATTATGTGGACAAAGTCCTCCAAAGCCTTGAGAAATAAATGTAAGATTAAAAGTCCCTTAAGATCAATAATCAAATCCCATTTTTATTTCTCTTATAGTGCTAACACCATACTTTTAATGTAATAGTATTTACCAATATTTGTCAAATGATTGAATGGATATGGTCACTCTCTCTTAGATGGACATTTTTCCTGACATGATGAGGAGAATAAACTTTCTTTGAATTGAAGATATTTGAAAGTCTTTTCTTATATAAACTTTTCAGATATAGTTCATGGTAGCATTACCTTTTCCCAATGGCATGAGATTTTCTGATGAGGATGAAGTAATAGTTTAATCTTAGAGACCATTCTAAGGGTCCATTTATATTGAACAAGAATAATCATTGAAAGCTAGAACCTCAATCACTATCCTTTTATTAGTTATAGAAAAAAGAAAACTAATGATGTATTTAGGATAGAAAAGCATTTTAGAATTTAGAGATTATTTAGTCAAATCCTTTCCTGTTACAGATAAGGAAATCAAGGTCCAAAGAAGTTATGTGTCCAAGGTCACATAGCTACTAAATAAATGTCAGTGTCAAGGATAAACAGCTGATTTGCTGGTAGCTAGTCCTATGCTCATTTAATTTCACTAATGTATATTTTCTAATAAGGATGTGGGAGTCAATAAAATTATTATTCAGAGGATGTGATGAAATATGTTACTCAGTTTTTTTTTTTCATTTCATGAAGGTAACATTTAGTAGTACAGTTCTGATCATCAAATATGTCAGAAAATTAATTGATCACAGCAACTTATCTGGGCAATTTGTGATGAATAAGGAGTTGATGTCCAACGTGATCTTTCTAGTATCAAGGGCACTGGAGGTGAAAGAAAAGGAAAAATCCAGGAATGCAAAGTATTTCAGAGAAGGAATTAGAAACATTGTATTCTTGCTATTGGTAAGTCATTTTTCTTCTCACAGAAAAATTGCATTTATTTTATATTCTAAAATGTTTATTTCTTTTCCAGTGGCCATTAGGACTGATCTCTGATGTGTTTTCCTTCATTAATGTGGGTAACAGTTCAGTGCACAAAAAACACACCATAAATTTATAGTAGTTCTCAATAGAGTAAACTTTTCTCAATAATGATTTGCATTTGTTTCTTCATGTTTGTCCATCTGTGTGTATATAGTTAACTATAAATTACTTATAATTATAATGTTTTAGAGTGGTTAGGGAACTGACCATTTAGTTTGATCTCAATTTATCAAATAAGAAACTGAGTTTTTAAGAGATGAAATCATTTCCCTAAGATTCTGTCTTTGGAGTGGTAGAGTTGGCATTTGAACCCTGGTCTCCTGCATCCCAGAGCAGGACCCTTTCCCCAGGGCCATTCTTTCTCAGCTTTAAATTCTTTATTATTATTAATTAATTAGTTTATTGGTTACATTAAAATTCTCAGGTATCCCCCTCTCTAAAGAAGGTATCATTTGACAGAAAGAAAGTGCATATAGAACTGTGTCTTGCATGTTTTCAGTTTTTTTCTCTGAAGGTGGACATTTCACATATTATTCTTCAAACATTATTTCTTTTGCTCTATATCATGTTCACTTGATTCTATTCATTTTATTTTTTCATAATTTTAGGTAGGTCTTTCCCTGCTTTTAAAAAATTAATATGCTCATCATTTCTTATGTCACAGTAGTAGTCTATCACAATCATATGTCACAACTTGTTTAATTATTTTCCAGTTGATGAGCTTCCCCTCAATTTCTAGTTCTTTGCCACCAGAAAGAGAGATGCTATGAATATTTTAGAACACATAGATTTATTTCCTTTTTCCCTGTTCACCTTAGTAAACTGACCCAATAGAATTATTGTCAGGTCTAAGGATACGCACAGTTTTATAACTTTGAGCATAATTCCCAATTTCCCTCCAGAATTAGTTGGATCATTCAAGCTCCATCAACAATTGTATTAGTGCCCCTATTTTTCCACACTCCCTCTAGTATTTGTCATTTTGCCTTTTTATCACTTTAGTCAATCTGAAAGATATGAGATTATATTTCAGAGTTTATTTAATTTGCATTTCTCTTTTAAGTAATGACTTGGTACATTTTTTTCTTCATCCAAAAACTGAGTGTTCATATCTTTTGACCATTTATTATATTCTTATAAATTTGACAAAGTTCTTTTTATATTTTAGATGTTTTTGAGAAACTGTCTATAAAATCCTGCTCACTCCCATTTTTAGCTTTCCTTTTGATCTTGACTGCATTAGTTTTATTTGTACAAACCCATTTTAATTTGATATATTAAAATTGTTTATTTTATATCTCACAATGCTTTCTATCTCTTGTTTATTCACACATTCCTCTCCTTTCCCTAAATCTGATAGGTAATATGTTCCCCATTCTTCTAATTTCCTTATGATGTTTCTCTTTATGTGTAGGTCATATATCCATTTTAATCTTATCTTGGTAAGTGGTATACGATATTGGTCTGTAGTTAGTTTCTGCTAGACTACTTTCCAGTTTTCCCCCAAATTTTTTAACCAAATAGAAAATTCTTATCTCAAAAGCTTGGATCTTAACTTTTTGGTCAAATACAAGGTTAATATAATCTTTTTCTACTGTTTGTTTTATGTTTGTTCTTTTTCACTGACCTACCTTTCTATTTCCAAGGCAACACAAGAGAGTTTTGATAATTTCTGCCTTCTAAGACAATTTAAAATCTGGTACTGCTAGACTTCCTTCCTATACTTTTTTTCCATTAATTCTTTTTATATTCATGACCTTTTGTTTTTTCAAATGATATTACTTTTTCCAGATAAAAATGATTTTTGGGAAATTTAATTGGAATGGTTTTGAATAAGTAGATTAGGTAGGATTATCATTTTAATTATATTGGCTCTCCCTACCAATGAATAATTAGTATTTCTTCAATTATTTAAATATAACTTTATTTGTGTAAAAGAGTGTTCTACAATTATTTTTAATGTAGTTCCTGGGTTTGTTTTGGCAAGTATGCTCCCAGGCATTTTATTTTAATGATTTTTAAAAATGTAATATGCCTTTCTATTTCTTCTTGCAGACCTTTCCCAGTGATATATAGAAATGTTGATGATTTATGGGGATTAATTTTATATCCCGCTACTTTGTAAAATTATTGTTTCAACTAACTTTTTAGTCAGGATATGACATTATATTGTCTGCAAAAAATATACTACCTCTTTGCCCAGTCCAATTCCTTCAATTTTTTTTCTTTTATTCTTGCTATTACTAGTATTTCTAATACAATATTCCATAATATTGATGATAATGGACATCCTTATTTCACATCTATTCTTATTGGGAAGGCTTCTAACTTATTCCCCATTACAGATATTACTTGCTGATAGTTTTAAGTAGATGCTTTTTGTCATTTAAAGAAAAAATTCCATTTATGCCAATGCTTTCCAGTATTTTTAATAGAAATGAATATTCTATTTTGTCAAAAGCTTTTTCTGCATCTACTGATAAAATTATATGATTTTTATTGCTTTTGTTATTGATGTAATCAATTATGTTGATAATTTTCCTTATGTTAAACCAGCCTGCATTCCTGGTATAAATCCTTTTGGGTCACAATATATAATCTTTATGATATTTTGTTGTAGTCTCCTATTTAGCATTTTATTTAGGATTTTTGCTTCCATATTCATTATTGAAATTGGTCTATAATCTTCTTTTTCTGTTTTTGCTCTTCCTTTTTTAGGTATCAGCAAAAGGAGTTTGTTGTAAGAGTTCTTTATTATTTTAAATAATTTAATATTGAAATAAGTTGATCTTTAAATATTTGATAGAATTCTCTAGAATTCACATTTAGTCTTGATACTTTTTTCTTAGAAAGTTCATTTTTGGCCTTTTAAACAATTTATTTTTTCTAAAATAGGTTTAGGGGACAGCTAGGTGGCTTGATGAATAGAGAACCAAGGCTGGAGAAGGAAGGTTCTGGGTTCAAATTTGACCTCAGATACTTCCTAGCTATGTGACCCTGGCCAAGTCACTTAATCCCAATCACCTAGCCCTTTCTGCTCTTCAATCTTAGAACCAATACAAAATATTGATTCCAATGTGGAATGTTAAAAAAAAGGTTTAAAAAATAGGTTTACTTAGATATTCTATTCCCTTCTCTGATAATTTAGGCAATTTATATTTTTGTAAATATTCTTCCATTTCATTTACATTGTTAAATTTGTTAGCATATAATGAGTAAAATAACTCCTAATTGCTTTGATTTCAACTTCATTAGTGGTATACTTATACTTTTCATTTTTTAATGCTAGTGATATATTTTCTTTTTTAAAAAATTACATTAACCAATAGCTTATTTATTTCATTAATTTTTTTTCCATAAAAGCAACTCTTAGGGGCAGGTGGGTGACTTAGTAGATTGAGAGCCAGGCCTAATGACGGGAGGTCCTAGGTTCAGATCTAGCCTCAGACACTTCCTAGCTATGTGACCCTGAGCAAGTCACTTAAGTTCCATTGCTTAGCCCTTACCACTTTTCTATATAGGAGCCATTATACAGTATTGAGTCTAAGACAGAAGATAAAGGTTCTTACTAAATAAATAAATAAAAGCCACTCCTAGTTTTGTTATTAGTTCAATGCTTTCTTCTATTCAATTTTATTAATCTTACTTTTAATTTTTAGGATTTCAACTTTGGTGTTCGGTTGAAGATTTTAAATTTGTTCTTTTTCTAGTTTTTAGAATTGCATTCCCAATTTATTAATTTGTTCTTTCTCTATTTATTGATATAAGCATTTAGTGATATACATTTTCCTTTAATTACTGCTTTTGCTATATTGCATAGGTTTTGGTATGTTGTCTCATTGTCATCATTCTCTTTTTAATGAAATTAATTATTGTTTCTGTGACTTGGTTTTTACCATTCATTTTTTAAGATTAAGTTGATTCATTGCCAGCTAATTTTTATTGTTTCCATGGTCCTCTGTTAAATCTAATTTTATTGCATTATGGTATGAAAATGACACATTTAGTATTTCTGCATTTAACTGTAAAGATTTTGTGCCCATATTAATGCCAGTTTTTGTGAAGGTATTATATATACTTGAAAAAAGGTATATTCCTTCTTCTTTATACTCATGTGTCTTAAGATATCTGTCATGTTTACATTATGTCAGATTATTTTCATCTCCTTAACTACTTTCTTATTTTTTTTTTTGGTTAGATTTATATATATCTGAGAGGGCAAGTTTGAAGTCCCCCACAATTTATTATTTTTCTATTTATTTCCATGCGTAACTCATTTAGCTTTTCCTTTCAAATATGGATGCTGTAGCATTTGGTGAATATAGGTTTAATACTGATAATGCATCATCATCTATGATACCTTTAAACATAATATAGTTTCCTTTGTCTCTTTTAATTAAATTTGTTTTAGATTTAATCCCGTTTGATATCATGATTGTTTACTACTGCCTAAAGCATTGAATATCCTGTTCCAGCCATTTATTTTTAGTCTCTCCATGTTTCTCATTTTAAAATGTGTTTCTCATATAATATTTGGGTTTTGATTCATTCTGCTTATTTCCATTTCATGGTTGAATTTGTCCCATTCATATGCAAAGTTTTAATTACTGTTATGTATTTACCTTCATTCTATTTTTCCTCATTGTTGCCCTTCCCTTCCTCTAATATTACCCTTTCCCCCTCTTGGAAGTCTATTTTTCTTCTGACTACTGACCTTCCTAATCTTTACCCCTTATAAGAGTGCCTCCTATATGCTACCCCGTTGCCCTCCTATTTTGCTGTCAGTTAAGAAGACTTTTGCCCTCTAGATGCATGTGTTGTTCATTCTTTGACCCAGATCTGATGAGAATAGGGTCCTTGCACTACTGGCCCTCCACCCTTTCCTCACCTTCACTTTAACAGTTTTTCTATTCACACTTCTTTTGTATGAAAAAATTATTCCATTTTACCTCATTCTACCAATTTTTGTCTCATTCTATTATTTTCAACCCTACTACAAGTCTTCTATCTATAAATGCTCTTTCAAACTACCCAAGTAATAATATCATTCTTTTTTTAAAAGCAATATAATTCTTAAAGTTACAGATTGCATTTTCCCATATAAGAAGACTACAATTTGATCTTATTGAATCCCTTATAATTCCTTTTTCATACTTAGCTTTTCATGTTTCTTCTGATTCTTGTAGATTGAAATTTCTACTCAGTTATAGTCTTTTCCTCAAGAATACTTGAAAGTCTTTTGATTTGTCAAATAAAATTTTTTTTCCTTTATATTGTCATACTCAGTTTTCTGGATATGTTATTCTTGGTGGTAACTCTGTTTTTCTTTTTGAAATATTGTGTATACACTTCATTCTACAGTAAAGAGACTACTAAATCTTATATTATCCTCAGTGTGAGTCCACAATATTTAAATGAGGTGTTTTTTTTCTGGTTGCTTTGTAGTATTTTCTCCTTAATCTGGGAGCTATGAATTAGCAATAATGTTCCCATAAGTTTTTATTTTGAGGTTTCTTTTAGGTGGTGTTTGGTGAATTCTGCCTGTTTCTATTTTACCTTCTAGTTCTAAAACTTTTAGGGAACTTTCCTTAATAATTTATTGAAGTATGCTGTGTAATCCCTTTTTGTTCATAACTTTCCTGTAGTCTGACAATTCTTACATTCTCTCTCCTTGATCTGTTTTCCACGTGAGTTGTTTTTTTAAAAGATATTTTATATTCTCTTGTATTTTTTCATTCATTTGATTCTTGTTGTCTTAAGAGATCATTAGCTTCCTGTTGCCCAATTCTATTGTAACGGATTTTCCCTTCATTTAGTTTTTAGATCTCTTTTTTTCCAGTTATTTGACCTTTTTCCATAATTTTCTTGCATTGCTCTTATTTTTTCCAATTTTTCATCAACCTCTCTTATTTGTTTTTTAATGGATTTTTAGTTTTTCCAAGAACCCTTTTTTGGGGCTGGTGACCATTTGGCATTTTTCTTTGCTGTTTTAGAAGTATATGTTTTAAATTCACTATCTACTGAATTTGAACATGGTCTTTTCTTTCATTGTGGTAGCTGTCTATGTTTTGGTTCTTTCTCATTTACTTACTCTTTAAAAAAGTTAGTGGCCTATTTCTTAATTATTAGCTTTATACTAGAATCAGGCTCTGCTCCCAGGAATTTGGAGGATGTCTCAGGCTTCAGATTTTTTGTTCTTTTATTTCCTGAGCTCTAGTTATGGGTCTTTGATCTTGGTTCTTCCAATTTCTATAATCCAGGGCTAGGTATGGTCCCAACTTCCTGACTCATACCTCAGTCTGTGATTGACCTTAGGTTCTCCTCTCTACCCCTGAGCCCTGATCAGAGCCTCTATCAATGCTACCATCAGGAGCACTTTTACACCTTGTGGTTTTTAGGTGACTACAAGCTTCAGCTTGCCTCTCTATCCTGGAATCTCAACCAGAGACTCTGCTCTCCTGGAGGTATCCTCACTCCTTATTCCTCTATTCCCATAGTTATAGCCTACCTTGGTGTTTGGTCTGCAAGCCTGGGCCCCTTAGGCTTCCCATGGTCCACTGCAATATCTCCACAAAATCTGTGGGTAGAATTCTCTGGCCTCTGCACACACAGCTGCCCCTAGGGCTTTTTGTTTATTGATTCTACTAGCAGAATTTGCCCCTGGAGTATAAATTCTCAGAAGAAGCTGACTACTTGAGGTTCCCTTATAGCTGTCTCAGGGGCTTGTTTGTTGATTCAGTGGTATTTGCTTGGAGATCGTTGTACTTCAATCTGGGGAGACCACCATCCTGGGAGGTCTGAACCTCTTCAGCATCCTCCAACGTTATCCTGGGTTAGATAACTATAGCATCCAGGCACTAAATTATTTCTCCCACTTTAAAATTGACTCTAAGGTATTATTTTTGATTATTTGTAGAGAATTTGGAGAGCAAGGCAACCTCTTGCCCTATTCTGTCATATTCCCACAATCTCAGGTTTAAATTCTTAAAGAATTTTCTGATATGCAGTATAAACTTGTCTGTAAACAATGGCTACTTTCTACAAAACAAATGTGATGAATTGTTTTTAGATGTTTTAATAATTCCATATTCTTCCAGGTTGCTGAGCATTTGGATTGGACTGGAATGAACCTATGTTTTCATTGATTTAGGGAACTCCCTTTGCCAATGCATATTGACAATTATTCCACAATTTGGAATCTTAAAGAATGGTCTAAAGAATTAAGATGGCAAAGGACATGCTAAGGATTACATAGACAATATATTCCAGAAGCAGAATGTCAAAAATTTTTAAATGGGCCATTATTTTTTTAAAGGTAATTCTAGAATAGCACTTTTTCTTTTGCAGTATCCCTAAGAATGTGCTCCAGTAATGCAATTGAGCATTTCATGTCATATATCATTGTGAACTGGTTAATATTCATCATCAGCTCATTTGGTGGTAATATTTTTATTGATTATTTTATTCTTGACCTAATTAAAAGAAAAGGTAGCTGTTGTGTTTATCAAAATATGTTAATATAACTTAAAGAAGCTGTTTAAGTCCAAAGCTACAACTAGGATGAGAGTGATTAAAGCTTTTCCCAAAGTGCTAAAATTTATTTAGTTTTTAAAAAATGAATTATTTTCAATTTTAAAAAATTTTATCCCTTTACCAATTACATGTAATAAACAATTTCCACATGACTTTTCCTAAGTTATATGATCCATATTGTCTCCCTCTCTCCTTTCCTCCCTATACCGGAACTGAGAAGCAATTCAATCTAAGTTATACATGTATTGTCATTCAAACTATATTTCCATATTGTTCACTTTTGGATTGAATAATCTCATAAAAACAAAACCCCACAAAGTATACCCAAAGAAATGAGTGAAAACCATATACTTTCATCTGCATTTTAACTCCAACAGCTCTTTCTTTGGAGGTGGATAGGTCCTTAGGCACTCAGATTTGGCTTGGATCTTCATATTACTGAGAGTAGCTAATTTTCTAGCACAGTTGATCATTCCACAATATTGCTGTTACTACATACAGTGTTGTCCTGCTTCTACAAAATACCCAAACTTAAAGGGCAAACTTCTTCCTCAGCAGCCCTTTGGCTTTCATCCCCAAGTCTCATGCTCTACTGCTAACCCTGTGTTATGACCCTCACATCCTTTGCATGATGATCTCTCTTTTCTATCCTATGCCAATGGTCCTAAAACTGCACCACTACACCTTAGGTAAATAAGGTAAATATCTTTCCACAATAATCTGAGGCTAAAGGAGACAATAATGATAGAATTTTCTCTTCACTCCTTGCCCAACCTCAGCAATTACATACTCTGTCCTTTTGAGTAGTGCTTTTAAGTCTTAGCATATAGAATATTAGTTCAAGAGTCAAAGTATAAGGAGAGGCAAACTATAAGAAGTTACTTGTAAATAATAGCAATGATGGATGACTCTCTTATTTGATGTTGATCCCTGGGCAAGAAAACCAAAGAAATAGGAGTCAATCAACTGTTAGCCTTTTTTTCCTGGTCAATAGACAGAATTTCCAATTATTTTCTTTGTAACTAAACCATCCCTTTTCCTATCCCCCTCTCCTCTTCTTTCCCTGCCTTCTTCCTTCCCTTCCCTTCCCTCCTTTCTGCTCCCTATTCTTTCCCTTTATGTCCTTCCCCCTCCATTTTCTTCCTCCTCTCTGCCTCTCTTTTTTCCTCTCTTTCCTCTATCTTTTCCTCCTCACTCACCTCTCTATGCTCTCTTTGCTTAAATGAAAATATGATGGGTGTGTATGAGGGTGAGAATGTTTTTAGTCTTTTTCAATTCTCTTTTCTTATTTGTGTTGTATTTTTTTATTCTCAGATTACATTTCAAATTGCATTTTCAGAAATCTCTAAGAAAAATACACTTTAGGAAGAAGAGTCCTGTGAGTTGCTAAAGGGCTTTCTGCATTATCTCAATGTCATGAGAATTCCAGAGTTCTACATTCTCCAGAACTGTATGACTGCTTATACATAATGATTCAAAGTTTTTTTTTCTTTTTGACATGGCTTTGTGTTTTGTTTCAGAACTATGTGTCTTCAGGTAAAGAATTTCAGTTTAATATTAGCACTGGACAGATGGCATTCCAGACCAACCTGCATTACACTTTTCACAACTCTGTTGAGCATGTTGGCTCTGTTAAGGTCCATTTACCAGATGACCTAGATGAGTACATTTCTAAAGGAATGGGATTGCACGGCCAGTGCTACATCAGTCAGTTAATATACTTCAAAGAATATCCATATTTGGAGGAAATAGTTCCTGTTCAGGTACATAATAGCTGACACAGAAAACAACACTGGAAATTAACTTCATAATCCAATGACTAAATATTAGTGGTAAAAGAACTCCTGATTGGTGAGTTCCTGCCAAGAACCTCCATTTGAGGAGGGGTAATGCTCACTTCAAAAATGACTCTGGTTCTGATTCTTCAAACTTTTATACCTCATTCCAATACACCTGCTTTTCAACTTTATTATATATTATCTTCCTTTCATTCATTGTAATATGAGCTCCTCCTCAAGGAAAGGGTCTCTCTCTCTTTCCCTCTCCTCTCCCTCTCTCTCTCTCTCTCTCTCTCTCTCTCTCTCTCTCTCTCTCTCTCTCTCTCTCTCTCTCTCTCTCTCTCTCTCCTCTCCCCCTTTTAACCCCTCTTTTTCTCTTTTGTTATAACGATATCCCCATGTTTAACAGAATGCCTATCATATAAAAAGTGTTTAATAATGTTTTAATCTAATCTACCTAAGCATTTACTTTTTAGAATAGTAATTTGCCATTAAGATAGAATTTGTTGTTTTTAAAGACTGGTGGGGTCATGGTTGCCTTGAGCCTCTACAACTGCACTAGCAAAAGGAAGATCAGTATAAAAAGGCTGACAAGTCCAGTGACAGTAGCATTTGAGAAAAGTGATGCTCAGGTAAAGAGAGCTATTGAAAACAATCTGTTTTCTTTCTTGGTTGCAGCATATTAATTTAATTTAAAGTACCATTTGTACTTTCAAAGAAAAGTGTTAACTGATTTTATTTATTTTTGTATTGTTAGGATGATGAGCAAAATAAGACAATATTTTCATTGTTTCGTGACAAAGTGAACTTACATTATTTCTCTGGGCTTCCTGAGACCTCCCAGGAATCTCTACAGATAGTAGTAGAATTTTCTAAAACCATCTTAAGAACTTTCCCCATAATGCTGCTTGTCAGGTGAGTGTAAGATTTACAATGTAGATGGTTTTCAATAATAGCAGTCATTTATGTAACTCTTTAAGGTTATTAAACTTTAAGTGCGTTGAAATATTTTCTCATTTGCTCTCCCAATAATCATGGAAGATAGCTTTTAGTATTTCCCTTTTACTAATGAGAAAACTGAGATTGGGAAAATTTAAGTGACTTTTGCCCAGAGTTACATAGCTGGTGAGAGTCTGAGGCAGAATTGGAACCTGTCTTCTTGCTGTCCAAGTTCAGCATTCTCTTTTCAATAAGATACACTCCCTTATTATCCAGATTTTTTTTTTAAAAACCACTATTATGGATAATCTAGTCAGCAAAACATGAATGTGTGTTGAAAATCCGAAGTGTTCTTAGCAAGGTCACAGCAATATTTTCTTTCCATTCAGACTTTATTACAGTAAAATAGTTTTTAATGGAACATCACGACATATAAGGTCATCTAGCAGGAGTAGACTCACCTTTGCTTTGTCATTTTTTCCTAGGTTCTCTGAAAAACCTACTATTTCAACTTTTAATGTGAAACAGATTCACTCTTGGGATGAACAAGTTGTTCAGATTTATATACCTGCTGTTTCCCTGAAAGGTCAGTGAAAGGTACTTAAGATTTAGAATTTTAGTCTCATTGATATAGTGTGGGAAATCTCACTCCTAGACTAATGTGTTGACTCTTCCCTAGGGAGCATTAATGTAAAAAACCTGCAAGGAGATGTCTTTAATGGAATAAATATGTATTTCATTTTAAATTGAATAGAGTTGTAAGAATTATAATATGATAGAATGGAATCCCAGGATAGCATGGGTGATGGCATATTAGGATGATTTATAAGTTGTCCTAGTGATAGAACACAGGATACAAGGTAGACACTGAACAAAGACTTAAATGGATGATTGATTATAGCTGCGTTCTCAATGGTCTTTCTATCTGCAGGTTCTCCCCTTCCAATTCATCCTGCACATTACTGACAAATTAATCATCCTAACGAATTGTTATCATCATGTCACTCCTTGGATTAAAATACTCAATGACTCCCCATTGCTTAGAGTATACAGTCCAGTTGCCTACCAACTTTCTACAATTCAGACTAAATTTACTTTTCCAATATGTTCTATGACCTATTCTTCACAATCTGGTCTCCTTATTCTTCCTTTGAAAATGCCATTCTCCTTCTCCTTCCCCCTGGGTTGTGCTCCCTGAATTGAAAGTCCAAGCTTTTCCTTTGTGCCTGTCCAAATTCTACTCATCCTTTATGGTCTACCTCAAATCCCATTTCTTCAATTTAATACTTCTTGCTTCTCTGCAAATCCCACAACTACTATTATTCGTATCATTGATCTCCAGTGGCTGCTGCACTAGCTGAGGCCGGATTCAGAGCAGATCAAAGCTCCTATGCTGATCAATAGTGGGGTCACATTTGTGAAGAGCCTTTCTATACTTAGAGTCTGGATAAGAGAGATCCAGCCTTAAAAAAGAAGAGTAATGCTTTCCTAAAAGATGGCAACTTTTCAATTTGTTTAATTCAAGTTAAGATGTCAGTAGCATCAATTGTGGTTTTTATGATCTCAAATAATGCATACTAGAGTATGATTTCTTTTCCTATTTCCCTTATACATATTATATAGTTATATTGAGAAAGAAACCACCTCAAGGACAGAGAGTTGTAGATATAAGTTCTAGTTACAGTCATCTAGACCTAGCAATGAGAAAGCCTGAAAGTGATGTATATTAACAAATTCCCTGCATCTTATATACATGTATGTATGTATATATGCACATTGTTCTAACATAAGCCTCACTATATTTAAAGATAGAGAACATGGTTTCAGATAAACACTTTGCTTAAACACTTATATAATTTAGACGACTTGCCACCCTCTCTCCAGACCTCAGTTTTCTCAACTCTAAAATGAGACGCTTGAACTGTTTGATCTCTCAGGTCTCTGCTAGCTATAAATTTATCATCCTATCAGCTCTGGGCTTAAGAAGAATCACTTCCAATGGAATTCCATAGTAATTTCTAGCATATTGTGTCTCATAGATTATTCTATGCCTTATTTGACTTTTTAAAGGGGATTGTTATTATTTTTTTAATATTTACTGTATGTTTTTCATTTCAGATGCAGCATCTGGTTATTTATCCTTGTTAGATGCTGATTATGACCAAAAGCCTACAAACAAATATCTAGCTGACATTGTGAACTATACAGTTAGTTTTCACTGGATCCGATGCCTGTTTTGGGATGAGGACAGAGAATGGAAATCAGATGATTCTTATCCACAACAAGGAACTTCTCCACAAACAGTGAATTGCAGGTATTGACACCATTTTGGGAAAGGATCCTGAGTACCTTTTCTAAAGGGACATTTCCCTACGCCCTGCTAGTCTGGGTTACTATTATTATGTATCACATGTATAGTGTGTTCTCAGTAAGCATTTGTTGTTAAAATGATCTGAATTGAGAAGCTTTGAAAATAAAAAAAACATATAAATATATACAATACCATCTATATGCAAAGACTACTCCTCTTGGTGATATTTTTGTCCATCCAGTATTTTTTATATTATATTTATGGAGCTACAAAACTAATTTTTCTCTTACTGAATTTTATTATTTATTTTGCTCTTTGTGAACACAAATAGTGGATTAGTTTAAAACTTCATTGTTTCATTGAATTCATAATCTTATTGATGTAAGTTTTTTCTCTTTTGGTAAAAGGTATATCCATGATAATTTATTAATACTTTCTTATCCAGTGTGATTATTGTTCATAATCATTCAGAGATTCACTTTAGAACTTCTGTTCTAGGAACAAGAAGATTTTCTCAGACTCGTTTACATGTCAGATGTACTGGCATAGTATTCAGCAGTTATCATGTATACTCTCCCTGCATGAACTCTCCCATCTTCTGTTCTAATCATCAATTTCTCTTTAGTACCATAAGATAAACCAATTTCACATGGAACTATATTTTTGTAAGTATCTTCTTGAGGCTAAATTTATCCAGAATGAACCAAAACATTTTGGATACTGAAAACCAGAAAATTTTTGTAATTTGTCAACTACAACTAATGTCCTGCTTAATGACAGAATGGAGACTAGGAGAGCTTAACATAAATTTCATAGCTTATTTAAAATAGCTAATTTTTCATATTTCATAGTTCAAAATTTCATAGTTCAAATTTCATATTTTCATAGTTCAAAAATACAGTTTTAAAGATTCCAATTAAATACTTACAATTTAGTAAATTAATTATAATTGTTGGAGGTTTTTTCTCCCTTTCACACTTCTAACAGATACTCCAAACTGAAATTCTAGAATCTGGGGTATATACTCAAGAAACTGCTGTTAACAAGATATAAAATTTTTATCATTGCATCAAAAATAACTATTTTCTTACTTTTAGATGGCTTATACTAATTGATATTATTCTTCTAGTTATAATCATTTCACAACATTTACTGTTGTAAGAAGAAAACTAAAAGCCAACTTTGAAATTAATGATGTATCTCTATTAAGGAGGTAAGCAAATTTCACTAAATGAAGAGATATTTAATTCTTCAAGGAATCCTTTTAGACATTTTTCTCTTTTGTTAACTTTCTTTCCTTCTCTCAACCCTTAAGGTTGGTAATACCCAGTGTTCTGTCCTTAACTTTCTTCTCTTCTATTTTTATATTTTCATTTTCAATTTCATGCCTGCAATTTTAACTGTTAACTTTCTGCAGAAGCCTCTTGATTCTTCTATCTTTATAAGCTCTGCTATCTTTTTTGTGCTCCAGACTTTTTTGTCCAATTTCCTAGTGGTCATCTTCAATATATATTGAACTGAACTAATTTTTATTCAAACTAGGTTCTCTCCTTAACTTTACTGCTTGAGTTAATGGCACCACCATTCTTCTAATGACTCATACCTTTAACCCTGAAGTCTTCTTTGATCCTTCTCCTTGTCCTACAAATTCAATCAATTGCTCTTTCCTGCTAAATCTGTCTCCACCATGTCTTTTGTATTTACTCCTCTCTGCTTGTTACACACTAATCTTAAAAAGTTCCATCCTAGTCAGACTTTCATTGCCTTTTGCTTAGACTATTGCAGTAGCCTCCTTACTTATTTCCTCAATCTTGAGTCTCTATACTTTCCTATATAACAATGCAAAATTTGCCCTTTTAATGTACAAATCTCATATTCTATTCCACTGCTTCAAAAAACATTCAGTTACTCCATGATGCCTATTAAATCCCTAATTCCTTATCTTGGAATTGAAAGTTCCTCACAATTTAATTCCAATCTAACTCTTGCCAACCTTATTCACACTGTTCTGTCATATGTGTCATATATGTGTTCTATGTCAAATAAGTAATATAATTTCAGTGAAATTAGTTTACTTGCTATCACTGAGCATATTTTAAGTTTTACCCATAGCTGTAATTTTGTTCATCCTATTTATTATCCATGTAATGCCCTCCTTTTCCCTCTTCTGCCTTTGTAGGTTTGAAATCCTATTAAGTTTTAGCTCAGATCTCACCTCGATTACCTTAGCAATAGTAATTTCTCCTTTATCTAAATTTATAGCACTTTGTACTACTCATTTTATACATTTATATTTTAATTTGTGTTGTAATTGCTTGTAAACACTTCTTATGCTCTCACCCCTACCATATCCCATTAATCACTGAGACCACAAATTGTCATCTTTATTTCTTATTTTATTAGTTTAATTCATTGCATATTATAAGTAATTAATAAGGTTTTGTACAATATATTGCAACATATTAAATGATTAATGAAGGTTTCTTGAATTGAATTATCCAAATGAAATGAATTAATATACTGACTAAATTCTAGGAAAAAAATCAGTGTTAGATATAGATTTTGCCACAGAAAGTACTACATTATATTTTGCTTAATAACTTTCATTTTCAATATTATTCCTAGCAGGGAACTTGTTCTGAGATAAGCTTTTTAAAGAGATTTTTGTAACTTTTCATGACTCCCTTGTAGATAAAAGAAGAACATAAATATAATGAACAAAATAATGATCTTATCACATACATTATTTGTAGGAAGTCATTTTTCTTACAGAAGTACAAAGATGTGATGTTGCTTTGCTAGCAGTCCCATTAATCACTTTTGAAGCCAAGGGTAAAAATCCATGTTCTCCAAGTTGTTTAACTATTAGATCATGCTACTTCTCCTTGAACATTTATTTCTATTAAAATGTTCACTTCAATCACTAATTAGTTTTTATTTTTTCCTTTTCTCAACAGCATCCCACAAAACCTGTTTCCCAGTATTCTTGTTCTGCTTTCTCTGCTTCTTTTTGCTTTTTTGGCCATTGCAAGCAAGCGTAGAGACCTACATGAACAAAAGAAGAATGGATCCATTTTCTTACAGGGAAACTCCCAGGCTAGAGACAAACAGGTCTATTTAGTCATTATTGACACAGGTTTTCGAGCCCCAGCACAGTTGACTGCAAAGGTATTTGGAAAACATTTAAAAGGAAAATAATTGTATTTTAGAGTCAGTTCATATGAGTAAGGCAGCATTATTGTTAGCTTACCTCCACTACAGTTCTATAGCTTTATCACCAAGCCATCATCTATAGACCAACTGGTGACAGTGGCCACAGTGACCACATGACTTTCATAGTTAGAGATTCCCTACCTACTGTATAATTGAGAATCTCCTTTCCAACTCCACATTCTTATTGAATTAAGATCCATCTAGCCTAACATAATCCTGAAAATGTATGCACTCTATAAAACACTCAACACATAACCATTCAATCTTTGCTTGAAGACTTCAAGTAAAGGAGAACATTTAAAAAGTAGCTCATTCTCCTTTTTGTATATCTCCTATTTTTAGGAAGATTTTCTTTACATCAAGCCTGACTTACTTCTTTGCTACTTCTATCCATTCTTACTTCTAGGATCAGGTAGGACCAGTCTAACTCCTCTCTCAAGTAGGCAAAATGGCTCTAATGTAGAGCAGAGGTGTCAAACATGGAAGGTGCATTACAGCTTCAGTGCTCCTAAACCAGATTAAAATGCAATAGGGAAATGTTCATTGAAATAAATAAAAGTACAATAGAATATAATTTCCATATTTGGTTTTCCAAGTCAATATGCAGCCAGAGGGATCTTCCTGTGTGGTTTATGGGCCTTATGCCCATTTGAATTTGAAACTAATGATGTAGAGTACATATGGCAGAAGAATGTGGAACCAGTCAGGAGAGGGTAGATAACCATTCAAACTAATGAAGTCAGCCATCATGTTCCCTGCCTCTTCCTTCCTCACTAAGCCTTCTCTTCTTTAGATGTTTGTATCTGGAGTTTCTTCCCTCACCCCTTTTCTTTTCTTTTTTCTTTTTTGAGATCTATTTTGTTTTACTTTTTTAATTTGAAAATTTTTATTTAATTAATTAATTTTGAATATTTTTCCATGGTTTCATGCTTCATGTTCTTTCCCTCTTCTCTTCCCAACCCCCTCCCATAGTCAATGTGCAATTCCTCTGGGTTTTACATGTGTCATTGATCAAGATCTATTTCCATATTATTGATATTTGCATTAGAGTCTACATTCCCAATCATATCCCCATCGACCCATGTGATCAAGTAGTTGTTTTTCTTCTGTGTTTCTACTCCCACAGTTCTTCCTCTGAATGTGGATAGAATTCTTTCTCATAAATCTCTCAGACTTGTCCTGGATTATTGCAATAGCAATCTGTCTTAAGCCAAGTAGACACTTAACATATATTTATTGAATTGAATAACAAAGAGTATTAGAAACTATCTTTGATTGATTTAAAACTGCTATTAGAAAGTCCATTACATTCAGTTGTACCACAGTGTATCCATCTCTGTGAGCAATGTTCTCCTGGTTCTGCTCCTTTCACTCTGCATCAATTCCTAGAGGTCATTCCAGTTCACATGGAATTCCTCCATGTCTGGAGTTTCTTTTTTTTTGGGGGGGGCGGGGGTCAAGTGACTTACCCAGGGTCACATAGCTGGGAAGTGTCTGAGACCAGATTTGAACCTAGGACCTCCCTTCCCTAGGCCTGGCTCTCAATCCACTAAGCTACCTAGCTGCTGCCCCCCCGTGTCTGGAGTTTCTTAAACAAATTCTCTTTTTTTTTAAAAATTATTTAATTGATTAATTTAGAGCATTTTTCTAGGATTACAAAAATAATAATCTTTCCCTCCTCTCCTCCAAACCCCCTCCCATATTCAACACAGAATTCCATGGTTTTACATGTGTCTTTGGTCAAGACCTATTTCCATATTATTGATAGTTTGCACTAGGGTGATCATTTAGGGTTTATAACCCCAATCATATCCTCATTGACACATGATCAAGCAGTTGTTAAACAGATCCTTAAATGGAATAAACACAGCACTCCTCCTCTGGTCAGCCTCTTTGGGAAATCTCTCTAATATATCAATATCCTTTCTAAAATATGTTACCTAGAATGAACACTATATTCCATATGCATTCTGTGGCATAGAACAAAGCAAGATCATCACCTCCTTATTCCTAGATGCTGTGCTACTCAACAAAGGCTGTGATGATATTAGCCTCCAAAGGCTGCTGTGTCACACTGTTGACTCACCAAATTCTCATTACCCTGAAACTCCAAGGTCTTTTATGGACTGTCTCCTGTACAGCCACATTTCTTGCAAAGTATACCCAGAGTTCTTTAGCTTAAAGACATACTGTGATAGAGACATTAAGAGAGAGGTTTTGCAGGACTTGTGGACCAAGATGCAAGAATACAAAAGCCAGTTTCCAGTCAGTTTATTTCTTTATTACTTGGGGACTTGTGGACTATTCCATTCAAGATTCAACTCTGGAAATCTTTCTTGATTTTGGTTTTATTTTATTTTATTCAAATTTTCCAATTTTCAATATTCATATTATTCAAATCCCTGTTTCTTTTATCAAAGAATCCACTCATTCCATTGATTGTATGCATTATTTTCTGATATCATTTAAGCTCTATAGAGGTTGCACGGTGGAAGGGGTAAAGAGCTGGTCTTGCAGTTAGGAAGACTTGGGTTCAAATCTTATCATTGACACTTACTGACTTCATTTCAAAAACTTGGATGATTCACTGGGCCCTTCAGCACCCCAGTGCTCTAAGACTGTAAGACTGACAATGGCTAATCTTTGTGAGAAGAAGTTTCCCCGAGAGAAAGCTCCCTCCAGCCATGAAACCATAAGTCCAGGCTGAAAAACAAGAATCTTTTACTCTGAGAGCACTTCATGGACATTAGTCTTGTTTCCTGAACTAGATTGTAAACAAAGACAATTTTCTTTTTCCTCTGTGTGTGCCACAGTGCCCAGTGCTTTATGGAGCACAGTGCTAAGTGCTTTATAGATAACTGCTGCCTTTGAATTGACCGTGTGTTCAGCTTTCTAAGTCTCGATGGTGTCAGGAAATGATTCAGGATACCTGTGTAGGTAATTCCCTCAGAGATGTACGTGGGGTGATTTAGTAACAAGTTGCCTCTTCTTTTATTGCCTACTCAATTCCTACTACTATAATTTAACAATATAATTGTCAGTTCCCTTTTCCTTTGCCATTGATTTTATTAAAGGAAACTAGGAAAAGAAAATAATGTTATACACCTTCTTTTACCATTAATGATTGTTGACTAAGTGGATAAATTGTATGTTTTATAGTAGCTTCTAAGAATTGAGGTTGTTGAAAGGATCCTCATTCTATTTTGAATATATCAGAAACCATTTAAATTACCTAAGAAATATTGGGAAAGGAGAGATATTGTAAATACATATAGAGCAAACCAAATTCACTCCAATCTGTCAAATACTATCCAGTACTTCAATAAATTTCTTAAAGGCAAAAGAATGATGTTGGCACAAAAAAGACATACAACAGATGTTTAATAATTACTTTTTGACTCTTAACTGACTATGAATTTGGCCCCTATGTTTCTCTGGTATCTGGGAGGTTATTTAGGATACCCCTAGATATTAAAGTACTTTAGAAAATTAATGGTCATAGAAAAAGATAGAACTTATAAATTGATCTTTAAAATAAAAAAACCTAAATGCACTTAGATGTACATGAATTATATTTTTAACTTAGTTGATTGTAATTCTTATTGTGCCCCAATTTAATAGATTTCTGTTTTCCTGTCTTTTTTTTTATGAAGGTTCACATTGTTTTCTATGGAGAATATGAATTTTCAGAGACAAGAGAGCTCTATTGCCCAGAGAAGCCCCTTTTTGAAAGGAACTCCAGACACACCTTTATAGTAAGGTACTTGAAATACAGTTAAATTTTACTCATTCAGACTTAATGGAATATAAAACCTATCTAAAATTAGCAAACATTTTAAAGGAAATACAAAGCCATTACATATTTGTATTGGAGAACTCTGTTTGTATTTTGAACAACTCCCAAATTGTTAAAAGCTTGTTATACTAAGTTGATTTCATTTTCTCTTCCCAAATATTTTTTATGCTATTGATTTGCCTAGCAATATTTTATTCCCCTTGCCCACACTGGAGAATGGGGTTAGGATAGAAATTTAAGAAATTATTTCAATGATGGCTTCCATAGCATTGATTGATGCCTTCCTTGTTTGGGGATATTGGGGGAAGGATTGATAGAGGTGGTGAAAAGGGATTATAAGATTATAGTGGGAAATTCCTGTGCCTATTTAGGGGAAAGCATCTCTTCTGACTCAAGACAAGATTCATAATATGGAGATGTATGAAGCTGAAGAACCAGGAGTGATAAGTGGTCTGTGAGATAGAAAAGAGGGCCAAAACCAAGATCCTAATAAAATATAGATCTGTGGTCTATCAAAAGGTTTCAATCTAGTGGTGTACTGGAGTCAACTAGTACAAGATCATTAGAGCTGATTTTTAATTTTGAGCATGAGCATTTACATAAGGGAAATCAGGAAATAGATTTTTTTTAAATCTTTAACTTCCATCTTAGAATCACTATAGTGTATTGGTTCCAAGGCAGAAGAGTGGTAAGAGCTGGGTAATGGGAGTTAAGTGACTTGCCCAGGGTCACACAGCTAGGAAGTGTCTGAGGCTAGATTTGAACATAGGGCCTCCGATCTCTAGGTCTGGTGCTCAATCCACTGAGTCACCCCAGCTGCCCCTGAAATCAGGAAATATTACAATTGATGTTTTGGTTTTTTTCCTGGACTTTAAGAAAGTGGAGAAAAATGTGAACTATTCAGATTAAACAAAGATGTTGTATGGACTTTTTTTCCCCAGAGAGAGTCAGTAGTTAAATTTTTTCCAGCATATCCCAATAAAATGTCTCCAACAAATAGAGTCAAAGAATATGACCCCTCATTATTCAGAAGAAGAAATACATATGAGGAGTAACCCTATGTAAGGTTTCTTCAAATCACATATTAATGATTTATAGTTCTATTATTCTAATAAGAAATGCAGATGGGAAAATCATGATGAGTTTTTACCTTATAACTATAAAATTGGTAAAGATGATTAAAAAATATAAAGTCAGTTTGGGAAGGGGAATTGAGAAGTAAGCTCACAGATAGAGTCCCTGTGTTTCTGTGAATTGGTCCAAAACATTCTGGAAATATTTGAATTTTTCTAGAAATGCTATTGTCATATTGAGTCAAGTTCATCTGAATTTGAATCTTGCCTCTAATACTTATCTCTGAGACCCTGAGCAAGTCATTTAACTACTTTTGGTTTTGATTTCCTCATTTTTAAATGGGGATAGTAATAGTGCTATTTCACAAGAATGTTGTGAGGATAAAGGCAATAAAATGTATAAAGCACTTTGCAAACCTTAAAATGCTATGCAAAATTAGCTAACAATAATAATAACATATGTAGCCTTCCTAGCAACACTCTTTGTGGTTCTATAAAGTGGAAACAAAACAAGTTTTAATCAACTGGAATGACTTCTAGAATATCATGTTGTACTAATCAATGGTGAATATATAGTGTAGTAAGAAATGAGTAACCTGCTAAGACTTGCATGAAATGAGGGAAAGGGGAAAGGGCTGAACCATAGAAGAGTATATCCCCAAACTATAACAATGCAAATGACAATAAAAGAAATCAAATTTTGATGTATTAGAGTGAACCATCTTGGCTATAGGAAACTTAGAAAGAAACACACTTTCTTCTTATCAGCAATGAGGACCATAGATGTGATCAGCTTTATTTAAATGTTTTGTTTTTTTTTTCACTAAAATAAGGTTTCAGTGACTGGGGTGAGGGGATGACTTAAGGGGAAGAGATCATAGTTGAAAAATAATACAGCAATCAAATTATTATTTTTAAGATGATAGATTTTAATGATTTAAAATTTCCCAAGCAATTTCCTCAAAACAGCCTTGTAGTTATTACTAGTTTTATTATCCTCCTTTGACAGATAAAGAAACGATGCCTACTATCAGACAGTTGGTGTTTTGAACCCATAGCTTTCCTAACTCCAAGTCCAAATCTCTTTCAGCTTCACAATGCTGCCTCTCTAGTGTTGAATCCAATAAAGAGTTCTCTCTTTTTGCCATTCTCCATCATTCCAGTGTTTATGATTTTATGCTTGACCACGCATAGCCAACCCCACTGTTTATCTTCCTCTACATTCACGTCAGCTAAAAAGACCCTGCAGTTGTTTCCCTCTTTGTCATAACAAAGGCTGACAAGCAAGCCTTTCCTTTGTAGCAAGGAAGATACATTTCAGTCTCATTCAGGCCAACTTAGCAAAAAATTCATATTAGTAGAGTCTAGTCAATGAGATATTTGGAGCAGCTAGCTGGTACAATGGATATAGTACTGGGTCTGGAGTCATAAAGATCTGAATTCAAATGCTTCAGACACACACTAGCAGTGTGATTCTGGGCAAATCATTTAGCCCTGTTTACCTCAGTTTCCTTATCTGCAAAATGGGCTGGAGAAGGAAATGACAAAGCACTCCAGTGTCTTTGCCAAGAAAATTCCAAGTAGGGTCATAAAGAGTCAAACCCAACTGAAACAACTGAACAACAAAAAGTAGATGAGATATTTACCTTAAAAACAGACAACCAATGTATGAAGAAATAAAAAGAACAGATATGGTGAATGATCTTTTTTTTTTTGCATGTATGTATCATTAGTATTCCAAATAATCTAGGCCCACTTTGGAAAATTCACCTTTGGCATGATAACAGTGGATGTTCTCCAAGGTGGTATATCAGCCATGTAATTGTGAAAGATCTGATTACGGGAGCAAGTTGGTTCTTTCCTGCTGAGTGCTGGTTAGCTGTGAACAAGTGGGATGGGAAAGTCGATCGAGAGCTCACACCTCTCAAAAGTGGACTTGGTTTCAGGAAAGTAAGTAAGAAATGAAGTCACGCTACTATTCCAGGTTAATGTTTTAAGGTCTTCCAAGTGTTTCTTTTGGCTATAACTTTTTTGGGGGAGTCTGATCATGGGATTTCATCAACTTGGAAAAGTCCTTGTTTGGCAGATCAGTCTTAAAGAGTTACCTGGGGTCACTAAGAAATGAATAAAATTTAAAATGGAAAGGAACTTAGATTTGATCAAGGCCAAGCCATTATTTTAGAATTAATGAAACCCGAATAAGGAGTTTGAGTAACCTATCCAAGGTCACAATTAATAAGTGGATTGGAGTCCAGATCCTTTGATGCTAAATTCAGTATTTTTTTCCAATCAAGGGCACATAGTCGGTGTGTGTCTGAGCTGGAATTTGAATCCAGGTCTTCCTGGCTCCAGTACCAATCCTCTATCCATAACACTTTGCTATTTTTCCTGACTATGCCCTCAGCATAGTATGGTGAAAGGAGCCATGGATTTATAGCCAAAGGACCTACGTTCAGATTTCCACTGCCACTTACTACCTGTGTGACCTTGGGTAATTCATTTAATCTCTCAACTACAAAAGGGGTGTGTGTGTTGAGGGGGAGGTGGCTGAACTAGAGGGCCACCAACTTTCCTTCCATCTCGGAATCTGATTTACTTATGAAAGTTAGAGATAAATCTCTTAAATTGTCTAAAGGTAGGAACAAATCTCTTTGAATCAATGAAGATGTTGCTATTTAAAATCATTATGAGGTCATTTTAGTAACCAGCATTCTGTTCTATTTTCTATCATTACAGTAAATTTTTTTCCAGTTAATATGACATTATCTTTTCTTGAACCATTTAAACATAGCCCCCTGGGGCTCAACTGGGGAAGAAGGGCAGTATAGGATAGTTGCACTGGATTAGATTTTTGGAGACATTTCCAAGTCAATATATCTGCAAGATAATGTTTTGTTCCCCACTTCCCAAACCTCCCTGCTTCCCAACTTCCTTATTCCTTTTGAGGGCATCACTGCTCTTCCAGCTTCCCAGGTTCACAGTTCTTAAGTCTTCACTCCTACTCAAGCCTCACAGCCTTTCAGTTGCCAAGTTTTCTGCTTCTACAAACATCTGCCACCTCAGTTCAGTCTCTCATCACCTCTTGCCTAAACCATTGCAACAGATGCTTACTTGTTTTCCCTGTTTCTGTTATCTTTGTTAAATCTATCTTCCACATAGAATATATCTCCCCTGCCACCCTTTCACCCTCTGCTCTTTAAAGAACATAAATTCCTTGAAAGCAGAAACTAAGGGACTCTTTTTTTGCCTTTATGTCCTGAGAGCTGGGCACATAGCAATCAATAAATGCTTGTCCAGTGAATATATCCCCCCAAATTATTTTCAAATCTTATGTTTTTTTCTAGAATAGAATGAACAGAGGAGATAACAGTAAATTTTCATTGTATTGATATTAAACCATACAGTATATCAGGCTGTGATTCGGGAACAACTTAATTAAAATATACAAATGATTGTAAGCAGTGACATTCATTAATTGTTGCCTTTAAAGTCCATGAATATCTATCAATTATTGTGTTTCTCATACCAACAAAATTTCAGACTATTCACAGATTTTCAGTTTGAATGCTGTATCAATAATAGCACTTTTGCTCATTTTTGTTTTAGCTTTTGTACTCCAAATTCACTGAGTACCTAGAAGATTTCCACATGTGGATATCAGTATATAGCTGTCCGTCGTATAGTTGCTTCACTCATACTGAAAGGCTCACAGTTTGCCTTTTCTTGGTATTAGGATATATGTCTCTCAATGCTGCATTAATTGCCATGCAACAAGAAGAGGTAAGTGAGACTATATTATCTTTAAGGTGGTCTTTGGAATCAAACCTATATTCTGACATCTTTTTTTGAAAAGCATAAATTCTAGTACTTCAATGAGGTCTGAAGAGGCTTGATTGTTACTTATCAATATCTTCAATACTTCGTTGGATTTGTGATCTCATCAATGTGGTTTTCCCTTTACTGGTGCAAATTGCACCAATAAATACCTTCTTGCCTTGTGCAATTCTTATCCCTGTCATCCCATGAGTCCTCCACTGAGGCTTTATCCATCATGCCATAAACCATTCTTCTAGGTGTTCTAATATTTTTATGAATAGCAATATATTATTTGGAATGTACATTTACTCTTATTATATGACAAATGTATCTGATTGTATAATCATTTTTCTGAGGTGATATCTTTTATATTTTTATTGCTTATATATCATTACCAGTAATATGCTGTAACCTACTTATTCCATCATTCTCCTTTGGACCACCCCAAATTTCATGTCTTTACAGACTGTGGTGTTCCATGTTTTGCAGCTACAGCATCACTAAGTCTATTGATGTTTAAAAAAAAAAAGAGAGAGATCAGTTTTCCTATATGGGTGGAACTTTGGGTCATTAAAAATACACTTCATTTCCCAAACTCAGTTAAATCACTCTCTTCCTTCTGTTCAGTGATGGCCCCAGGTAATTATTCATAAGCAATGTCTGCCTTAGATATATGTACTTCAATTGATATGTCAATGTGCCTTAGCAAATGCATGTCATGGTCTGGACAACAACCATTCCTGATCTCTTTAGCTTTTGTTATGTGGATTGTTAGGCTGATCTCTTTTGAAGGAAATTTAATCTCATTGAGGAGCCCTTGTAGGGGCAATAAGCAAGGCCTTCCACAGATGGTAGCACCTGGAAGATCCCCCAATTTATAGGAATCCCTCTTCAGTTTGGACTTTGCAGGAAGACAACCTTCATAACAATGGCAAACATATATACTTTTATACCTTGTTTGGTAATGATAATCGGAGGTTCATTGGACAAAATTATCTCCAAGTCAGAAGACATGGATGGCAAAAACAACTTGGATTAGTCTACAAACGAATCTAAAAGGGGGCAGCTGGGTAGCTCAGTGAATTGAGAGCCAGGCCTAGAGATGGGAGGTTCTAGGTTCAAGTCTGGCCTCAGACACTTCCCAGCTGTGTGACCCTGGGCAAGTCACTTGACCCCCATTGCTTAGCCCATACCACTTTTCTGCCTTGGAGCCAATACACAGTATTGACTCCAAGACTGAAGGTAAGGGTTTAAAAAAAATGAATCTAAAAAATAGTATAGTGGAGGAAGGTAAAAGATTATCAGAATTATTATTAATTAAAAGATTATTAATCCTTCATAATTATTTCAGTGACATTAGCTCTGTTCTTTCAAAAGTTGCCATTTCCACCATAAATTTACTTGGTCCATTCTAACCACTTTTCCTGACTTCATTTTTCTGAAATGTCTCACAAAATACTAAGCAGTGGGAGGTAGGGGAGAAATGAGTCTAAAAATGTTAGAATGACATACATGTAATCTAGGTCATCCCAAGATCATTTATAGAAGAAATTGGAAAAGGACAAAAAATGGACCAAAAAAGAGCCTAGATTTCTATAACAATTGATGGCAGACTTGAATTTGAAATCTGAAGGCTTGGGTGAGTCCTAAGAACTACATCTATAGACTGCCTGTGTATGTGACCTTCGGCAAATCTCTTAGCCTCATTGGGCTCATTATTCCCTTTCTTGCAAAATGAAGGAAGTGTACTAGATCACCTCTGTGGTTCCTTCTAGCTCTAGGTCCTTGATGCTGTGATTAGAGGGTGCCTAAAGGTTCCTTCTAGATTAAAGTCTATATTCCTACCTGATGTACTACTTTCCTCACATGAGGGAAATAGAAATGACATTTAAGAAAAATGAAATCAGGAAAAGTGGTTAGAATGGACCAAGTAAATTTACAGTGGAAATGACGACTTTTGAAAGAACAGAGCTAATGTCATTGAACTAATTATGAAAGATTAAAATTAAGTTCTTATCTTAGACTAAATATGTTGATTCCTTGAGAGGAACCATATAATGACTTTTGATGAAAGGAAAAACACTTTAAATATATACTCTTTTATCATATTATGAAACTGCTAACTTTCCCATGACCTCTGGGTGATTGGAGAATGTACTTAAGAATGCTAAAACAACAGCTGTCTCTGTTTCCATATGTTGAAGATTTTGAACCAGTTGTTGGATATCTTGTTCTATATTAACTGTAGGGAAGGCTTTAGTTGTTTCAGGGTACATGTAATTTAATACAAAGGGCTATGGATGTGAATTTTTTAAGAAGTTTTATTTAGGTTTTTTTAGCCAGTGATTTATATACAAGGAATTGAGACTCAAATATTTTTAAATATTTGTTTATTTATTTAGGGAAAAAAATTGTAGTTAAAAAAATTCTAGTAAACACCAACCTTCTCATTTTCCAAGGGTGAAAGAGAGATTTCAATGGAATAGACAGGAAGGTAAACCTTAGTAAAGGGAAATTTTATAGAATCAAAATACTGTACATTCATTTTATATGTATTATGCTTCAGAGTAAATTTATGTTTGATATTTTTAAGTTAGTACAACTTTTACTTATCACTGTATAATTTTTTTTAAAGTACTTTCCTGAAGTTGGCCTCCTTGATGTCTCTGTAGTCTCCTTAATGAATGGCATGCTCTCCATTTTCATCATCTCCCCAGTGGCATTATTACTATCTCTACTATTCAGACTCAGTGAGGTAAAAATGAAATGGCTTGGGTTGTTGGATTGATCTATTCATTTTGTGTGTTACACTGGAAAGAAAATACTTAATAAAGTCTCTTATTTACTTCCTCAGAAAATCACTAGGAATCCCATTGATAACCAATATAAATCCCAAAGAGGATCGCCAACATATTCAGCAAAGGGTAAAGAATACACAGTGTCAATATTTCATATACATATATCTGCACATACCAACACTTAAAACAATTTTATATTGGGAAAATATATGAATTTAAGTTAGAAATAATTGAATCTATTTTGTGGGGAAAAAAAACCTAAGGAAAGGTGCCTATTTCACATAGTTACAGAAATGGGCAAATATAAGAGTGTAATATTGTTTTTACTATCAGATGCTGTCAATATTAGTTGATTGTAGCAAATGGTTTTCACTCTGTTTATAAAGCTTTTTTAAAAGAAGTGGCTTCCTGATTGAGGTAAGGAGGTATATTCAGAAATGAATATGGTAAAAGCAAAAGGCATCCAAAAATATACATTTTAAATTAAACATAATTTGGATCTTTTAAAAGTAATTTTCCTGTCATAGGTAATACTTAGCAAACAAAAAAGAAAGTTCCTTTGTTTTATTATTTTTGTTTTCCAAAAGAAAAGTAAAGATAATCATGGTAGTGCATTCCTGTAATTCCAACTCCTGGGAAAACTGAGGCTGATGGATCTCCTAAGCTCAGGAGTTCTGAGCTGTAGTGAGCTATATCATTCAGGTATCCACAGCAAGTTCAGCATTTATATGGTGAGCCCCCCAGAAGCAGAGGACCACCAGATTGCTTAAGGAGGGAGGAATCAGTAAGAGGATTAGATGCATGAATAGCCTCTGCACTTCTTGCCTGAATAAGATAGGGAGACCTTTTAAAAAACCTTTAAAAAGGAAAGTGAAAGAAAGCAAAAAATAATTTCTAAGAATAAATATAGCCATCTGAATTGATCAGTAAAATTTTGAAAAGGATTGAAGAGGCAGCATATAGAGCAGTGGAAAAAATGCTGAATTTATGATCAGATGTTAAAAAGAGGTAGGGGAAAAACAAATAAACTTTTTCCCTTAGGGGGCTAAATTTTTTCATCAAATTAACATTTATTCAGGTACAATGTTTGCTAGAGATGAATCCACATTATGGCATCAGTGCCACAAAAATTTGGTTCTCATAAAAGGGTCATTTGTTTAGAAGGAGGATGTATACAAGGGAAACACTCTGCCTATCACCCTTTAATTATGTCCCTCAGCTCAATATCCTACTTCTAACTTGTTTTCATCAGGCCATGATTTCCATCAATGGACACAGAATAAATATGAGGTAAATAGGAACTAATTCCATGTTTTTTACTTTTGATTTTTTCAGTGATTAAATTCTCAAACTACATAATTAAAAAAAAAACCCTGTCTTTTAAAAATATCTCTTGAATAGAGTGTTCAGGTAGTACCATACCAGCCTTAAAGTATACTACTGTGTAGTTTCTCATTTTTTCACAAAAAATATCCTTTGGTTTTATCCTCTACACACCACCATTGCTCCATAGTTTTTAACAGATCTGAATCATTGTGGCCATTTTCTCCCCCCCCCCCCCCCACCCCTTAATTGTACTCTTTCAGAATTCACTTAAAAGATTAGAGCACAAAACATTCCCTGATTCTGGCTTGTAAATCTTTCTGAGTGTTTTGGATGTTTTAATTTCCATTGATGTTCAAATATTAATAAACATTCTTTTTTTCTCTCTGGTTCTCTGTAGCAAAATGCTTTGGAGGAATTTACTCTGGTGGCTTCCTCTGGAAATGAAAATGAGAAAAAGGAAGAAAACAGTGCTGCCTTTGTCAGATACTCCAGGCATTTTGGAGACTACAGCATTGACCTTGATATTCCAAAAGGATCCCATGCTCATTCCAAATGCCCCTCAGGTCATATTCACAGTTCAGGACAATTGAAAATATGTATTCATCTTCCATGTAGAGTTTACATATACCTAGAATAATTATAAAGAAGTTGCTGGGAAACATTCTTATATATATATATATATAATCCTTTTTAAAAATAAGAAAAAAATTGAGAAATTGCAGAATTTAACACATTTACTCAAATTAAGGTTTACACCCAAATACTACTTTATATATATATATATACATACATATATATATATATATACATAAGTATATATTTATTTCCAAGTAGATGTTGAAATATATGTAGAATGTGCCTGAGCCAGTTATGGGCACTTCTAGCCAATTAATAGAAATGCACTAAGCATTTTTTTATGAATTACTTGTTTTTAAGATCTGAAAATTGCAAAATGTGAAGTAGCTGACTGTGATATATAGAAGAGAGTCAGTCTCAGAGACTGGGGGACCTGGATTCAAATGGTATCTTTAATAAATGTAGGTTGTGTGATGCTGAGCAAGTCACTTTATTGCTAATTGACTAGTTCACTAAATTATTGCTTATTGAAATTGAAGAACATTTGCCTAGGTAGAAGAAATTTTCCTTATCAGGCATTCCATTCGTGAGTGAAATTGCAGTTCCAGAAGCCCCTCCAAAAAAGGGGGTAGATTTTTTTCTAAAAATATTTCTTTCCATTCAGCAATTGAAAATAATTTTGAATCAGCAACTGAAAACACTTAGCCTTCTCTGGAGTTGCCTCTTTGTTATGAAAATAAGATGATTGTTACTTTAATTAATAATTTATTATGGACAACAAGAGGCTCTAAAAAATCAAATAGTTATATGTTGCAATGATTTCCCCACCCAACTTTCCCAAAGTCTTGTATAGAAAACCTCTATGCTTTGCTTATCCCAGACTCACAGGATTTAGAGTTGGAAGAGACCTCAGCAGAGGTGTGTTTATAAATATTTAATACCTTGCTCTTGGAAAGCCAAACCAAAATACAAACACAATACTCTCTCTTTTTAAACCCATACCTTCCATCTTAGAATCAATACTAGATATTGGTTCCACAGCAGAAGAATGGTAAGGACTAACTGAGGTTAAGTGTCATGCCCAAGATCCCACCATGAAAAAGTGTGAGGATAAATTTGAACCCAGGAGTTAATATTTACAGGTCTAACTTTCTATACACTGAGCCACCTAGTATCTCAACTCAATATACTTTTAAATTTAATCTGTATTGATAACATTTCCTTCCTCACTTTTAAAAATCTAGACAATCAATAAAATAATAGTCAAGTCCTGATTGGTAGCTTTTGCAGATTTCTGAGGAATAATTGCTCTCAATGAAAATTTGGCAGTCTCACCAGCTAATTAGAGCTAGCTCTATCACATCCTTGCATAAGTAACAAACCATAGCAGCCCAATTTATACTCAAACTATGCTATAAAACAGCTGACAAATGGTTACTTAACATCTGCTTGAAGGCGCTTAACGATGGGTACCCTACCACCTCTGGAGGCAGCCCATATCACTCTGTCACTTCTAAATTTGAATTTTTGACAATTCTACCCATTGCCCCTAATCCTATACTGTGGGGCCAACAGTCTAGACTAGAACATGTCTAGTCACCTCCATCCAAGTAACAGTCTTTCAAATTCTTGAAGAAAGCTATCATATCCTAAATATTCTCACTTTTCAAATCCTCCTATGACAGATTTTTCAAAACTGTTTACTCTCTTGCCTTCCTATGGATCTTCTCCAGCCTATCAATAATATAGTGATCAATATACAAAAATATAATATGATAATAAAATATAAATTATTTAAAAATAATGGTGCCCAGAATTCACCATAATCCTCCAGATGTGGTTTAACTAGAGTTCAGAAGGGCTGTCACCTCATCATTTTGGAAATAATTCGTTCTTAATCCAGTTCCAAGATCACATTAGTTCTTTTTTTTAAACATGAATTCTAAAGCACACTAACATATTTCTAGATAAACTACTGTCAAATGCTACCTTCCCTGATATACTGAGATTTATTTTTTTAACCCAAGCATAAGACTTTACATTTATTTGAATTGAATTTTACCTTATTAGAATATTAGATTCAACCCAATGCCTTACACTATCAGAATCACTTTGGATGCTGACTTGGGCTGGCAGTGTGTTAGTGATCTCTCCAAGATCAATGTCATATACAAAGTGACCAGTATGCCATCTATTCTTTCAACCAAGTTGTTGATAAAAATGTTAAAATCATACTGAGCACAGACTCCTAGGATTCTCCACTTGAAATCTCCTGCCAAGCTGACATCAACTCATTAGAGATTACTCTTTGAATCTGGCCATTCAACCAGTTTTGAACCCATCTCATTGTATTATGGTCTAGTTAATATCTCTCCAGCTTTTCCATAAGAATTGCTTGAGATACTTTATCAAATTTTTTTGCTAAAAATCAGTGTAAATTATATCTCCAGCATTACCCTTTGACAGTTTAATAATCCCATAAAAAAGGAAAAAAAAACCCCATTAATTTGGCATAATCCACTCTTGATGAAGCCTTGATGACTATTTGCAATAACCATTGTCTATTAAGAATCTTTTCTCTCTTCTAATAATCATGTTTTTTAAATCTCTCTATCCACTGAGATTCCTAGCTTTCTTTTAATGTTCACCATACATCTCTTTAATCTTCTATTCTAGAATATTCCCACGAATTTAAGTCAAGCTCACTGGTCTTTAGTTTATAGTCCCCATTGCTTTTAATTTTTTTCAACAAATATTTTCTCTAATTCTGTGATAACTAAACTCTTTTCCCACATTCTTTCAAATGCTTCTGGCAAGTATCTCTGAAATCTGATTTATCAGTTCTTTTGGTACAGAAGAATGTAGTTAATTAGCATATATCAATATGATATAATAATATCTGAATAATATATTCTGAATTTAATGAATAAATTCCAAGATTTAATAGCTTAAGACTAGATTAAGACTTTTGGGATACTATACATACACACACACACACACACACACACACATATATATATATATATATATATATATATATATATATATACATATTCTTCTCCATCATTAAAAGACTGCCAATCAAGGACCAACTAGGTGGCTTGGTAGATAGAGAGCTAGGTCTGGAGATGGGGAGGTCTTGAGTTCAAATCTGTCCTTAGACATTTCTTAGCTGTGTTATCCAGAACAAGTCACTTAACCCCAATTACCTAGCCCATACTGCTCTTGTGCCTTGGAACCAAAATGCCTATTAAAAGAGGGAAAATGTGTTTAAACCAGAATCACTTATCTGAAAATAATAGTAATAGTAAATAGTAATGATGGAAGACTTCTATAAGTCTCTGCATGGTTGAAGAATTACCATTTAGCAAAGATCTCAAATTAAACAAATATACTTAAGCACAATATCAAGACAAACTCTCAGGCCTTCTGAGTTTATATAAATTATTTATATATTTTTTATTTTTATTTTTTAATAATATATAATTTTATTTTTAATAATATATATATAAATATATATTTATATAAAATAGAGAGTAATATTTTAAAGAAGTCTTTGATCTGTTGGAAAATAACCAGTAATGAATTATAATAATTAGTTATAATTATAATATCTGCTATCAATATATCACTTTTAGTTTGCAAAGTGAAATCTATACAAATACTCTTATTTGACCTTTTGTAAGGTTGGCAATATTATAATCCCCATTTCACAGTTGAGAAAACTGAGACTGAGAGATGTTAAGTGACTTGGCCAGGGTCACATAGCTAATAAGTGAACTCAGATCTTACTCGAAGTTCAGCATTCTATCCACAGTGCTACCTAATTGCCACTCAATACTCAAATAAAAAAGTCTACCATTTGAAATGTTTTCAAAATCATCTGTTAGAAAATGTGTATATATATATATTTTTTTCTTTTTTTTACAAAATGTATTTTGTTGTGTCTTCTCTTTAGAGTCTAGCAATGAGTTAGAAGAACCTACTCCACGAAAACTGATGGTTCTTCCTCCTTGGTTAACCTATGTTGCTTGGGCCACTTGTGGACTGATTTCTATTGCTTGTGGGTTGATGGCAGGACTACTAGGATATAGGTGAGGCCCAAAGTGCACTCAAAATAACATAATCCAGGACTGTACGTCTGACTTGGCACACATTCTCTTAAACTTACCAAGTATATGCCGTAACCAACACTTAGAGCAATTTTCAATCTTAACGACTTCCTGGAGAAAAAGCATTATTTAAAAATTTTGAAATATAAATAAATAAACAATTATATTGTTTTTCTAAGTTCTATCTTATGTCCATATTACTTTCTCTTATTTTATTTTATTTTTTTCAGTCATTTACTCTCCATTATTTTATTTATTTTTAAACTATCTTAGTATGAACTCTTTTTTTTTGAATTTTATTATATTTTATTTGATCATTTCCAAGCATTATTCATTAAAGACATAGATCATTTTCTCTTCCTCCCCCCACCCCCCATAGCCAATGCATAAATCCACTGGGCATTACATGTTTTCTTGATTTGAACCCATTGCTATGTTGATAATATTTGCATTAGAGTGTTCATTTAGAGTCTCTCCTCTTTCATGTCCCCTCAACCGCTGTATTCAGGCAGTTGCTTTTCCTCGGTGTTTCCACTCCCATAGTTTATCCTTTGCTTATGAATAGTGTTTTTTTCTCCTACATCCCTGCAAATTGTTCAGGGACATTACACCGCCACTAATGGAGAAGTCCATTACGTTCGATTATACCACAGTATATTAGTCTCTGTGTACAATGTTCTCCTGGTTCTGCTCCTCTCACTCTGCATCACTTCCTGGAGGTTGTTCCTCTTATTTTATTTTTTAAAAATTACATTTACCTTCAGTCTTAGAATCAGTAATAAGTATTGGTTCCAAGGCAGAAGAGCAGTTAGGGCTAGGCAATGAGGTTTAAGTGACTGTATACCATTTTCAATACAATTAAATATTTATTAAGCACTCTGCTAGGTGCAAGGAATGCATAGATAAAAATCACATAGTTCCTGCTATCATTGTGCTTTTAATATTAATTGTATGATTATATATGTCCACAAAATAGCTATAATACAAGTGTAAAAGTGATAAAGTACATAGTGAAGACAAAAAAAATGTGACATAAAAAGTTTAACTGGGAGGTGACCAGAAAAGATATCAAATTGAGGTGGGCATCAGATTGTGCACAGAGTAGGGGGAAGGTTAAAAAAGACTGGGGCACACTGAATAAATTGTCTGGTTCAGTTGAAATAGTAGTAGTAGTGTAGTAGAAGTAGTAGTAATAGTTGTAGAAGTAGTAGCAGCAGTAGCAGTAGTAATAGTATCAGTATCAGTAGTAGTAGTATTAGCAGTAGCAGGAGTAGTAGTAGTAATAGTAGCAGTAGTAGTAGTAATAGTATCATTATCAGTGGTAGTAGTAGTAGTAGTAGTAGCAGTAGTAATAGTAATAGTATCATTATCAGTGGTAGTAGTAGTAGTAGTAGCAGTAGTAATAGTAATAGTATCAGTGGTAGTAGTAGTATTAGCAGTAGCAGCAGCAGCAGCATTCCTCATTGTTATCGTCATGTTGTTCTCATCGTGGTCATTATCACTGTCGTTTTCATTGTCCTTGACATAATAACAACTAGCATTCATATAACACTCTAAGGTTTGCAAAGCATTTTACAATATTATCACATTTCATCCTCATAATAATCCTGGGAGGTCGAGACTTGCTGTTATTCATCTCATTTTACAGATAAGGAAACTGAGGTTGATAGAGTTTAATATAAGTGTCTTGCTTAGGATCATATAGCTAGAAAGTGTCCAGGTCTAGATTTAAACCCCAGGTCCTTCTGCCTCCAGGTCCAGCATTTCTAGCCACTTTGTTGCCTAGCTGCTTATAAAAGATATTATATACAAATAAGTTAATTTATTAAGTCTCTCCTATGGGCCAGGCATTGGGCAAGGTGCCAGATGTATAAGGTCCAAAGCTGAGCAGATCCTGCTCCTCTAAAAGCATTTGTATTCTGTCAGGGGAAACAAATATGCACATATAAGTATATACAAAATAAAAATGATATGACTTTTGGCAGGGAGGCTTCACTTGCTGGAGGAATCACTAAAGGCAAGTCTTTGAATGGAGCTTGGGAGGAAGCCAGGAATTCTCAGAAGGGGAGATGAGTAAGGAGATGGGTACCTTCCAAGCATAGGAGAATGGACCTTGTAAAGTCTCAGAGGCAGGAGATGGAATGTTCCATGTGAGAAACTTCAAGGCCAGTTTGACTCGATGATAGAATATATATGGGAGAGCAATGTTTAATAAGCCCAGAATGGTAGCAGAGTTTCACATGGTACTGTGAAATGAGGCCAGAAAGACAAGATGCCGCCAGACTGATAATGACTTTGAATGTAAAGAGTTTATAGTGAATCACTGACATTTTCACCATTATAAATCACCCTTTTTTAAATGAAAAAAAAAATTGTTATATACCGTGTAGCCCCATAGAAAGTTTTAGGAGTTGGTGTTCAAATTGCCAAGTTGCATAGTTTACAAGCGTTGGCGACAAAAGGCTGTGTGAATGTCTAAAAAATGCAACTGAGGAGACCCTTTGAGCCAAGAGACTGGTGCAAACATCATTATGCTTCGTAGTAGAAAGACAAGCAAGAATATCTCAAGTTTCACAGAATCAGAGACTGGCCCTTTTCCCAGAACACAAAACTGATTTATTTACTGCCAGTTCTGAGTAAAGAGAACACTGTCTGGTAATTAAATGGATACACAATAGATTTCTATCATGCCTTTTCTCTTTCCGTCTTGAGACAGAATGTGATAAAATTTTATCTTTCTGATTGTAAAAAGGGAAATATGCCATTTTAAATGATAGCAATCATCTGGGCTGGTATTGGATTGAATCATTACACTTTCCCTTTCTCTCAAATTTAGTGCTCCAACATGACTTCATTACTAATGATATAACAATTATAGATAAACCATAGACTAAGGGAATTGGTGGAGTGAAAGATAATATAAATTACCTATCATTAGGTCAATATTTATTTCTTAGATCTGAATTTTTGGTGGTTGCTTCCAAAAATGTAGCTAATAATCTATAAAATTATTTTCTAAGTGATAAATGATAAAACTAGAAATTCAATAAGACATTCAAATGGTGAGCACAGTAGAAATTCTAAAATCATAATAATTGCTTTAAGCCAGAGTAGCACAATGGAAAGAACACTCCCAAATGGAGTTAAAGACTTGGATTCAAATCCCCCACCATGATAACACACTCATGTTCTCTGTCATTTTAGATAAGTACTATAATTTATAGTTTATAACTTCTGAATTCCCTTTCAGCTCTTAATGAAACAGTAAACCACATTTTGGGTGAATGATGGGAAATAATTTGCTCCTAAGGCTTTATAAACAATGCATTACTACTCTGTTGAATTTTCAGGCAGAAGAGCAGTCTATTCACTTTTGTGGAGAGAGGATATATTTGACTAGCACTCTGGGGACATCCCTCAATAGTTTACTAATTATCATACCAAAATTCACCTAAAGAGAGCAGTACTGTATAGAAATAAGAGGACTGTCTTTGGCATTTGGGTAGTCTCAGTTCTGTTACTAATTGGATGACAGATGGCTAGTTTAACTTGAATATCAATTTCTTTTCTTTAAAACAAGAGGTCCAAACTAGTTACTAGCTTAGATCACTTTCAGTTCTATGATTTTGTCAAAATAACATTCCATGAAACTATAGAGTTCAATTCCAGTCTACTAAACAGAAACTAATAAATACTTGCTGTGTGCAAAGTACTATGCCAGGCAGAATAAAATTTTAGATAAAGGCAGTGCCCCATCCCCTCATGGACTTTATAATGAAATATATTCCATTCAGAGTTTGCTTTCATCCATGTCCCTAGGCAGATTTTTATTGAGAATGAATTTGCAGGTGTGTAGCAGAAAAACTAGGGATCGACTTGTGAAAATATTCCAGCGTATTATTTAAAACCAAAGGGATCATCTTTAGTAGAGGGAAGAGACTTGTGAAGTAAGTGGGCACCCTCAAATCCATTGTTAAATTTCCCCTGTGGAAGCAATAAAAATAGTTAAGTTATAGAAGTAGAAGAAAATTGATTGTGAAGCTCTCAAAATTCAGTTCCATTCTTACCCTCTTGTACAGGTTTGGTCCTTCAAAGTGCATCCAGTGGATCCATTCTGTGTTTTTTTCCATTGTGGGTTGTATTTTTGTTGCCCAACCACTCATGGTAAGAAACATTTTAAATGCTATCATTTTGTTGTAAAAAACAATGTACCTGATCATCAGTAAGCCCAAAGTTAATCTATCAGTCAATAACTACTATAAGCCAGGTATTGTGCTAAACACTGGGGTGACCAGGAAGTAGATACTTCCTTTGTTGAATAGAAATTCCTTCCCCCACAACCCTAGATCATTGTAGTTTCCTTTAGGACATTTAAAAATGAAATTTGCTATAATGCTTTCATTTCTTTAATAGAACAATTAGACCCACCACCATCCATCAGCCATCAGTCAAACATGTTGCAGATCCTAACAAACAGTTTTGGGGAGGGAGAACAGAACAAGAGCAGTTAGAGGAATTAAAATTCAAGCCAAGCATTCTTGATGTCCTTGGCCAGCCCATAAGACTTTACTGAATACCTACACTAACATATAGCAATCTAACATGATCTTTGGTGTCACTTCCTCCTTCTGGGCCTTGGTTTCCTTATCTATGAAGTTAAAGGGCTGAAATAGATGACTTTCTTTTTAAAGCCCTTACCTTATGCCCGAGAATCAACACTGTGTGCTGTTTCCAAGGCAAAAGAGCAGTAAGGGCTAGTCAATGGATGTTAAATGATTTATCCAGGGTCACGTAGCTTATAAGTGTCTGTGGTCAGATTTGAACTAAGGGAGATGAGTCTTACTGACTCCTGGACCAACATTCTGTGTGCTATGGCACCACTTCCCAAATATGAACAGACAAAATAATTTCGCATACATTGTGGGGATGAGCTAGATTGGGATTACTGTTGGATATACAAAACATGTTGGATCTTGGGCTTCACAATGGAAGAATTGGGATCTTTACTGCCATGTTAAATAAGGCTTTTTTGACTGGAGTTTGAAAGAATTGGTTAAATTTTGGTGATTATTGGTGAGTTTCACTTTTTCTTTATACATTGTCCCTTTTATAGCAGAGATAATCCAAGATTGGAGCTATAGGCATAAAAAGTCTGAAGGGGAGGAGCTGTACAAGATGAGTTCCCCCCTCCCCCATTTCTACCCACTAGAATACACCAGTTATTTAAATGGAAGAAACAATATAACTGCCACTCATTTTGATTAGACCATTCTCTTTGTGATAATGACAAAAACAAAGGATGTACTACTTGGAGGTTAAGAGAATTTGGTGGGAACTTTGCAGTAGGAAATAGCATGATTCCTATGGTCCAGGATCTCAGAGTGTCTTCCCTGTATGTGAGATTTTTGTAATTTATGGTACAACTTTTATTCAAAAAGGGGAACTTATAAAACATGACCCTGCCATGTGCTCAACTGGTGTTTATGTGGCTTTGTTAACTAAACTCTCCTGATATTTGGTCCCTGCTAGCTCTGCAGGGAGGGAGTAATCCCTGATAAATGCATATATTTAAGATTAGGGGAAGCTCTGTCTGATCATTGATCTCTGAGCTCATTCTAGTTCTCAGAGGCTGGCATGTAATCCTAAGAAACTGTCTACACAGTTTTTTTTTTGGTAAAAACTTTCTTAGGACTGCAAGAGGCCTCCTAACAGTATATCTAGAATAATGAACACAATTCTACACATTTTAAAGGGGGAAGTTTTGGAGACTCCAAGAAGATTAGAGTGATAATATGGCGAGACATTTCACCTGTTGTGTCTATTATTGTGCTTGCCATTATTTATATGAAAAGGGCTTAGTTAAAGCTAAAACTTGAGTACCATTTCTGGTCTGGGAACAGAAAGGAGTTTTTTATGCTGAGAAAGGTAACAAACCAAATGGATTTGGCTATAAGTTACATTGTGATTTTCTTTCCAGATATTCTTTGTGGCATTGGCACTAGCTTGGAGAAAAAGAGACCACAAAGGTTTCTTTATTGAGGCATTATATGATGCAACCAAGAACCTTGAATATGAATTGCATCATCTTTCCAAGAATCATGCTCTGTACTCTTCATACTGTTCTACTCCCAACACTGCAGCTGACTTTGAAAAAGTAAGAGATGAATTCTGTAGGTGCTTCATAAACATTAAAGAACTATATCAATAGGAGTTGTCATTATTTGTTACTATTATTGAGTTATTTTGTAGGATATAATTGAGAAAATGTGTCTGTTTTTGCTTCTCATGATCCTTATCCAAAATTATTCTTTGAGATAGACTTAGATTTTTGCTTTTGAAGATAATGAATTGCTTATTGATGTCTTCTATGTCTCCCAACACACATATATGATAAATTATGCAGAAATGCAGAAAACTCATCCATATATTTTTTTTCCTCAAAAGAATACAAAGAATGAATTCAAATAGGTGCACATATGATAAAAGGATGAGCTGAATAACTAATCCACTTCTTGGCCATAAAAGTGACACTATATGAAGTACATATTCTTTCAGACTGGTACTATTTTTATTTATGCAGGTATTTATTAGATTTATATGCACAGTCCTCAAGTAAAGTCCTATTCTGATGTCTCATTCCAGATCCTCTCAAGCTAGAAAGGCATTGAGTATGATCATTTTCTGAACATCTGCCCAAGTTTGTTAATGCTCATCAACTGAAAATTTCTGCCAGCTGATGGTTTTGTTTTTTTTAAATTGGGGATGGGGTGGAGGAAAGAACAGGAAGGAAAGTAAATAACCATATATCTATCATCTTTTATGAACCAGGGGCTGTGTTGAACATTTTATTTCCCCCCCTTTATTCAAAGATATTTGATTTTCCCAATTACATGTAATAACAATTTTCAGCATACATTTTCCAAAATTATGAGATTCAACTTGTCTCTCTCCCTTCCCTTCCCCCTCTCAGAGATGGTAAGCAATTTGATCTGGGTTATACATGTAATGTCCTGCAAAACATACTTTGATATTGGTCATTATTATAAGAGACTACTCATATAAAATCAAAACACCAAAATAAAAACACAAACTAATATAAGAATTATATGCTTTGATCTCAATCTGAGTCTGACCGTTCTTCCTCTGGAGGTAGATAGCATAAGTCCTTTGGAATTATTCTGGATCATTGTATTCCTGAGAATAGTTATGTCTTTCACAGTTGATCAGCATACAATATTACTATTACTGTGTACAATTTTTTCCTGGTTCTGCTTATTTTGCTCTGCATCAGTTCTTGTAGATTTTTTAAGACTTTTTTTCTGAAATGATCCTGCTCATTGTTTCTTATACCACAATAGTATTCTACTACAAACATATACTACAATTTGTTCAGCCATTTCTCAATTGATGGGCATTCCTTCAATTTCCAATTCTTTGCACCACAAAAAGAGCTGCTCTAAATATTATTGTACAAGTAGGTCCTTTTAGTACATTAACTATGTCCTTCTCTTTTATTTCTCCATTCCAGTTATAGTGAGCCTCCATTGATGGTGCTCTGGACTCACTGCTTTTATCTATCTATCTATCTATCTATCTATCTATCTATCTATCTATCTATCTATCTATCTATCTCTATCTCTTTGTTTATTTAAACCCTTATCTTCCATCTTAGAATCAATACTATGTATTGGTTCTAAGACAGAAGAGTGGTGAGGGTTAGGCAATGGGGATTAAGTGACTTGCCCAGGGTCACACAGCTAGGAAGTGTCTGAGACCATATTTGAACCCAGGACCTCCCGTCTCTAGGCCTGACTCTTAATCCACTGAGCTACCCAGCTGCCCCTGACTCTCTGCTTTTAATGTAAAGTAACTCTTCTATCTCCTAAAAGACTCTCCACTAAGTTCTTTCCTAGTAAAGCTTGACAATAAATGCCCTGGCTGCAGCAAGACATATATAACGTTGTGGGAAATGAAATTCAAGGCAATTCTCCCAATGAGCATTCTCTCTACACCACAAATGTAGAAAATGAAGCCCTCAGTATTTTTCTCTTTAGCATGTCAACTACATATAATTTTGGTTCTTCCAAGTTGGTAGTGTTCCATAATTCATAACCATATACAATCACTGGGAGAATATTGTTGTTAAATTATAAGGTGAAATATACTGCTTTGTGATGACTTAATTTTTTATTTTGTACAGAATTCTGAGTACTCTTTTATTTTTCTCCTTTTAGCATGTCTAATGAATGGTATGTTTCTCCCTGACAGATACTGGTAGCCCGTCAAAGAGCACGTTATTTACAATGGGTCCACCCACCAACTTTAGCCCAATTAAAAGAAGCAAGATGGAGAATTAGAAAAGAAATGCTCTTACAAACAGCAATTAGGTGGGAAAAACATGTTTTTTTGGGGGTGGCTTCTTTACTTAAAGGTTCTGAGACAAATTCATTTCTGACTTTCAAGCATGAGTGGAATTCTCTTTTCCTCTCTTCTCACTCATCCATCACTCTTGGAATTGCTGTCTTCTTTAAAAAAAAGCCACTGATTTCCCTGAAACCATTTCCTTTCATCTTAACCATACATTCAAGTCCTCTCTCCAATAATTCTTGTGAAGGAATAGTGATCTAATGTTGCCCCCCAAATAAAACATTTGAAGAATGTCACAGTTACTCCCCATAATCATCTTTTTAAAAATTCCTAACAAATCACTTTATTTATTTTTAATTTTTTTTTATTATTTAGTCAATTTAGAACATTATTCCTTGGTTACAAGAATCATATTCTTTCCCTCCACTCCCCTCTCCCAACCCTCTAATAGCCAACATGCAATTTCACTGGGTATCACATGTGTCCTTGGTTAGATCCCATTTCCATGTTGTTGATGTTTGCACTATGGTGTTCACCCAGAGTCTACATTCCCAATCATATCCCCTACGACCCATGTAATCAAGCAGTTGTTTTTCATCAGTATTTCCACTCCCACAATTTCCCCCCTGAATGTGGATAGTGTTCTTTCTCGTAGATAGCTCCAAGTTTTTCGGATCAGTGCATTGCCACTAATGGAGAAGTCCATTACATTCAATTTTACCTCAGTGTATCAGTCTCTGTGTACAATGTTCTGGTTCTGCTCCTTTCACTCTGCATCAGTTCCTGGAGCTCATTCCAGTTCACATGGAATTCTTCCAGTTTATTATTACTTTGAGCACAATAGTATTCCATTACCAACATATACTGCAATTTGTTTAGCCATTCCCCAATTGAAGGGTCATCCACTCATTTTCCAATTTTTTTTGCCATCACAATGAGCACAGTTATGAATATTCTTGTACATGTCTTTTCCCTTATTATCTCTTTGGGGTACAAACCCAGCAGTGCTATGGCTGGATAAAAGGGCAGACAGTCTTTTAGCACCCTTTGGGCATTGTTCCAAATTGCCCTCCAGAAGGATTGGATCAATTCACAACTCCACCAGCAATGAATTAATGTCCCAACTTTGCCACATCCCCTCCAGCATTCATTACTTTCCATTGCTGTCATGTTAGTCAATATGCTAGGTGTGAGGTGATACCTCAGAGTTGTTTTGATTTCCATCTCTCTGATTATAAGAGATTTGGAACACTTTTTTCATGTGCTTATTAATAGTTTTGATTTCTTTAACTGAAAATTGCCTGTTTATGTCCTTTGCCCATTTACCAATTGGAGAGTGGCTTGATTTTTGTACAATTGATTTAGCTCTTTATAAATTTGAGCAATTAGACCTTTGTCAGAGGTTTTTGTTATGAAGAGTGTTTCCCAATTTGTTGCTTCCATTCTAATTTTTGATGCATTGGTTTTGTTTGTAAATTTTTTTTTTAATTTTATATAATTAAAATTATTTATTTTATATTTTGTGATTTTTTTCTAACTCTTGCTGGGTCTTAAAGTCTTTCCTTTCCCAAAGATCTGACATGTATACTATTCTGTGTTCACCTAATTTACTTATGTTTCCTTCTTTACATTCACCCATTCTGAGTTTATCTTGGTGTAGGGTGTGAGATGTTGATCCAAACCTAATCTCTCTCATACTGTCTTCCAATTTCCCCAACTTTTTTTTTTATCAAATAGTGTATTTTGGTCCCAAAAGCTGGGATCTTTGGGCTTATCATAGACTGTCTTTCTGAGGTCATTTACCCCAAGTCTATTCCACTGATCCTCCTTTCTATCTCTTAGCCAGTACCATATTGTTTTGATGACCATTCCTTTATAGTATAGTTTGAGATCTGGGACTGCAAGGCCACCTTCCTTTGCATTTTTTTTTCATTATTTCCCTGGATCTTCTTGATCTTTTCTTCTTCCAAATGAACTTTGTTATGTTTTTTTCTAATTCAGTAAAAAAAATTTTTGGTAGTTCAATGGCTATGGCACTAAATAAGTAAATTAATTTGGGTAGGATTGTCATTTTTATTATGTTAGCTTATCCTACTCATGATCAATCAATGTTTTTCCAATTGTTTAGATCTAGTTTTAATTGTGTGGAAAGTGTTATGTAGTTGTGTTCATATAGTTCCTGTGTTTTTCTCAGCAGATAGATTACTAAGTATTTTATATTGTCTAGGGTGATTTTAAATGGAATTTCTCTTTCTAATTCTTGCTGCTGAGATGTGTTGGAAATATGCTGATGACTTATGTGGGTTAATTTTGTATCCTGCAACTTTGCTAAAGTTGATTATTTCTACTAGCTTTTTAGTTGATTCTCTGGGATTCTTTAAGTAGAACATCAAATCATCTACAAAGAGTGATATCTTGGTCTCCTCCTTGCCTATTTTAATGCCTTCAATTTCTTTTTCTTCTCTAATTGTTTCTAGTACAATGTAAAATAATAGATGTGATAATGGGCATCCTTGTTTCACTCCTGATCTTATTGGGAAGGCTTCTAGAATATCCCCATTGTAAATGATGTTTGCTGATGGTTTTAGATATATACTATTTATTATTTTTAGGAAAGGCCCTTTTATTCCTATGATTTCTAGTGTTTTCAATAGGAATGGATGTTGTATTTTGTCAGAGGCTTTTTCTGTATCTATTGAGATAATAATATGATTTTTGTTGGTTTGCTTATTAATATGGTCAATTATGTGGATGGTTTTTCTAATATTGAACCATTCTTGCATTCTTGGTATAAATCCTACCTGCTCATAATGAATAACCCTTCTGATCACTTGCTGGAGTCTTTTTGCTAGTATCCTATTTAAGATTTTTGCATCTATGTTCATTAAGGAGATTGGTCTGTAGTTTTCTTTCTCTGTTTTTGACCCGTCTGGCTTTGGAATCAGTACCATATTTGTGTTGTAAAAGGAATTTTATAGAACTCCTTCTTTGCTTATTCTGTCAAATAGTTAGTATAATATTGGGATTAGTTGTTCTTTGAATGTTTGATAGAATTCATTTGTGAATTCATCTGGACCTGAGGATTTTTTCTTAGGGAGTTCTTTGATTGTTCATTCAATTTCTTTTTCTGATATGGGGTTGTTTAGGTATTCTATTTCTTCCTCTGTTAGTCTAGGCAATTTATATTTTTATATATTCATCTATGTCACCTAGATTGCCTTATTTATTGCTGTTTAATTGGACATAATAATTCTTAATGATTGCCTTAATTTCCTCTTCCTTAGAGGTGAGGTCTCCCTTTTTATCTTGGATACTGCCAATTTGGTTTTCTTCTTTCCTTTTTTAAATTAGATTGACCAGTACTTTGTCTATTTTATTCGTTTTTTCAAAGTACCAGCTTCTAGTCTTATTTATTAAGTCAATAGTTCTTTGACTTTCAATTTTGTTAATTTCTCCTTTGATTTTTAGGATCTCTAATTTAGTCTTCATCTGAGTATCTTAAGTTTGTTCACTTTCTAGTTTTTTAATTTGCATGCCCAAATCATTGACCTTTGCCCTCCCTAATTTGTTAATATATGAACTAAAGGATATAAAATTCCCCGAATACTGCTTTGGCTGCATCCCATAGATTTTGAAAGGGTGTCTCATCTTTGTTATTTTCTTCAATGAAATTATTAATTGTTTCTATGATTTTTTCATTAATCGAGTTTGTAGAATTGTATTGTTTAATTTCCAGTTAATTTTTTATTTGCCTCTCCATGTACCCTTGCTAATTATATTCATTGCATTGTGGTCTGAGAAGGTTGTATTTATTATTTTTGTTCTTTTGTACTTGTTTGCAACGTTTTTATGCCCTAGTACATGGTCACTCTTTGTGAATGTATCGTGTGCTTCTGAAAAGAAGGTGTATTTCTTTTTTTCCCCAATTTATTTTTCTCCACATATCTACTAACTCTAATTTTTCTAAGATTTCATTCACTTCTCTTATCTATTTCTTATTTATATTTTTGCTTTGATTTATCTAGTTCTGATAGAGGAAGGTCAAGGTCTCCCACTAATATAATTTTTCCATCTATTGCATCCTTGAATACTAGTTTCTCCTTTACAAATTTGGATGCTATGCCATTTGGTACATAAAGTTGAGTACTGATATTTTCTCATTGTCTAAACTGCCTTTTATCAGGATGTAATTATCTTCCCTATCTCTTTTGACTAGATCTATTTTTACTTTGGCTGTCAGATATGATTGTGACTCCTGCCTTCTTTTTATCAGTTGATGCCCAATAGATTTGGCTCCATCCTCTTACTTTTACCCTACATTTGTCTACCTTTCTCATGTGTGTTTCTTGTAGACAGCATATAGTAAGGTTCTGGCTTCTAATCCACTCTGCTATTCACTTGTGTTTTATGGGTGAGTTAATTTCATTCACATTCAGAGTTATGATTACCAACTGTGTATTTCCCAGCATTTCGATTTTCACTCCTAGTCCTGCCCTTTCTTCTTTCTCTATTTCCTTCTACACCAGTGTTTTGTTTTTAATCAGTCCCCCTAATTCCCACCCTTATTTTATTTCCCTTTATACCTCCCTTTCTTATTCCCCTCTTGTCTTCTTTACAGTATTTTTAAAGTACCCCCACCCTCTCCCTCCATTGTATTACTTCCCTACCCATCAGTCCATTTGTTACCCTTTTACTTCCCTATAGGGCGCAAATCAATTCTCTGCCCCAATGCATTTGGTTGTTCTTCCCTCTTTGAGTCAATTTCAAGGCAGGTAAGAATTGAGCATTTCCTACTAACCTCTTTACCCTTCCAGTATTTTGATATTCTCCACCTCTCCCACCATGTGTTTATTTGTGACATATAAATTTACCCCATTTTGTTTCTTTTCCCATTTCTCTTAATATTAACCTCTTTTTTAAACTCTAGTTATATATATATATATGTATATATATATATACATATATATTTATGCATACATATATCTATATACATACCTATGTTTTGGCATTTTATCCTATACAGTTTGTCACTGTTCCTTCTAAGTATAATTCTTCTAGCTACCCAGGTGATAATAACAGTTTTTAAGATTTACCAATATCATCTTTTCTTGTAGGGATATATATCATTTTAACTTATTGGGTCCCTTAAGAAAAGTTTGTTTGTTTATTGTTTTGTTTTGTTTTTGTTTTTTTCCCCTTTCTTAATTACCTTTTGATGATTCTCTTGAGTTTTGTGTTTGGGCATCAAATTTTCTGTTCAGGTCTGGCCTTTTCTTTACAAATGCTTGGAATTCTTCCATTTTATTAAATGACCATAGTTTCCCTTGCAAGAATATAGTCAGTTTTGCTAGGTAGTTGATTCTTGGTTGTAGACTAGTTCCCTTGATTTCTGGAATATCATATTCCATGCCTTTTGGTCCTTCAGTGTAGATGTAGCCAGATCCTGTGTTATCCTGACTTTAGTTCCATGGTCTCTGAATGATTTCTTCTTAGTAACTTGTAATATTTTTTCCTTGGTCTGGTAGTTCTTGAATTTGGCTATAACATTTCTGGGTATTGTCAGTTGCGGATTAAGTACAGGAGGTGATCTGTGGATTCTTTCAATATCTACTTTTCCCTCTTGTTCTAAAATGTCGGGGAAGTTTTCTTGGATAATTTCCTGTAGGATGATGCCCAGGCTTTTTCTTTTGTCATGGTCTTCTGGTAGGACAATGATTCTTAAATTGTCTCTCCTGGGACGATTTTCTAAATCTTCTGTTTTGTGAATGAGATGTTTCATATTTTCCTCAATTTTTTCATTCTTTTGGTTTTGTTTTATAGTCTCCTGCTGCCTTGTGAAGTTGTTTGCTTCTAATTGTTGTATTCTGGTTTTTAAAGACAGAATTTCATCCCTGACTTTTTGGTCATCCTTCTCCTTCTGGTCTGATTTTTTTGGAGGTTATCTTTCATCTCCTTTGCCTCATCTTTCACTTTCTTTGCCTCATCCTTCATCTTCTTTGCTTCATTTTCAAGCTGATTAATTTTGGCTTTCAAGACAGTCATTTTCTCATTTTAGTTCAAGTGCCTCTGTTTCCAGATGACTTATCTTGCTTTTTAAGTTCTTTTCCTAGTTGTCTTCAGGCTCTCTTAATTGTGTTTTGAATTACATTTTGAGTTCCTCCAAAGCCTGTGTCCAATTCACTGGGGTTTCTTTCTTTCTTTCTTTCTTTTTTGCATGATGTTCCTTGATCCTCCTTTGTTCCATTTGCTGTTTGTCCATTGTCTGGATAGAAGCTGTCAATTGTAATTTCTTTTTTTTTTCTGTTGTTTGCTCATATTTGCTCCTTCTTTCCCCCTTTAGTGGCCTGCACTCTTGTTCCTTTCATTGTGTGCTGAATCTGTGGGTTTTGGGCTTTTCTGTCAATCTTTATCCTTGGAGTTTAGCAAGGCACTCAGAGCAGTCAGTGGGGGAGGGGTGTTGGAGATTGAACTTCCTGGACCTCAGAAGGCTTGATGAGATTAAGCCCCAGCTGAGTTGAACTTGCAGAGCTGGATGTGCCCTGAGGCCAAATCCTCTGCAATAGGGGTAAATATGGAGTGTCTCCACTACTGTGACTAGGCTGTGTCCTCTGTGCTTCTCCTCAAGCTGCCTCCCATCCACCCATATTTGGAACCCTGAGCCTGGCACAGCTTTGCCAGCAAGGTACTCTCTCTCCAGTCTATGGTCCTTGCTGGCCCAGAGATTCCAGTCACTGCTGGAGGCTCAGTACTGTGGGTGGTGGAGGGGTCCTGGGACCTTCTTTCTTCCTTCCCCTTAAACCTAAATGTTCTTGAATTCAGGCTTTTTTTTGGGGTGGGGAGGGATGTACCTTTTAAGTTGAGTCCAGCAGGAGGTTTCATTAGCTCTGTCCTGTTGTTAGGTTTGGATTACAATCCACTAGGAGTATTTGGTTTATAATTGGTGAGGAAGGGTTTTCAGAGTTCTGAACTTTTGCTGCCTCTATGCCCCCATCTTGACTCTGCCTCCCTTAATTATCTTTTAAAATTGCTTCATTACTTACTCTGAGAGGCAAGTTGGAGAACAAAGATCATTGAATTATGAATCAGGAGACATGGGTTCAAATCCTAGATCTGAAACTTTGCACTTGGATGACCATGAATAGAGTCACTTTACTTATTTCCTCTTCTTTAAAATGCTGAGTGGGAGGAAAATTATACTTGTATTGCCTACCTAAAGACTTGTTAGGAAGAAAGAGCAGTGTAAACCTTAAAAATACTATATAAATAGGCATTGATGTTGCTTGCCTAATGTGGGATGTCATTCTTTTCATTCTATTATGAAATATGTTCTTATTTTTCCAAAGAGAAATGTCATGGTTTTCTTGAAATACCATTTTTTTTTGGAAGTGTGTCAGCAAGTGATCCATGGAGTTCTGAGACTCATGATAAACTGTCTAAAAGTTATAGCCCCCAAATCCAAAGAGCATAGAGAGATGAAAAAAACTAGGCAAGTTCATTCAAATAAAAATTATTTTGGAAGATATGTGAAGATAGAAAGATAAGTGAACTCATGCTGTGTCAAGTAAGAATGATCAAAGTTTCAGGCATTCCAATGTTGCAACTTTCTGGAATAGTTATTTGAACCCTCAAGATTGCTGAGAAGTGTGGGTACTAAATTAAGAATAGAGGAAGTAAGTCAAGAAGGCTGAGTCTAGTGTTTGTCCATTTATGAATATCTGCAAGGGCCCTCAAAGGTTAGAGCTAGGCTATATCACGATCATTTGTAAGGAGGCAATTGCAGAGAATTACTAGGCAGTAGAAAAAGATAAGTTGAAAACACTGATTTCTACCTACTTCCCCAAGTAAAACAGAACCCCAGACAATTATAAGGTAACTGCCTGCTCCCTTTCCAAAAAATAGATTACCTTCATTAAAATTTAGTCCTCTAAATATCTTATTTTTCATATTATCCTCACCTTCCTTATCTTTAAAAACAGAAAGTTGGTTTAGATCATCTCTAAGGTCACTCGTAGCCCTAAATTCTGGGTTGGCATTATGCATGGGTAGAAGTAGACAGTAGTTGATGTTTTATGATTTCACAAGCATGAGGAAAAACTCAAATACTTCTCCTCATCCTATTCAACAGTGCCTGAATTTCCATCATCAATATTTCATTCCATTGGCTAAGGTTTATTAATACTTCATAACATCTAAATACTAAATGCTGAATAGGATGTCAGATTAAGCCAGCAATCATTCATACTTCATTGTGAATGACAGCCATGTGTTTGGATAGTTGGAGGAGAGGGAGAAAGAACAAGAGTACTGGTATTGTGGGAGGGACCACTCCTGAGGGAAGACACAGGCAATAATGAACCTCAATGCAGCAAAGTTTTTTTTCAGTTTATTTAAAAATTGTTATTGATGTGTTTTAAAATCAATCATATTTGCCAATTTAATCTTCCTCCCCTCGTCCAGAGTACTGCCCTTTCTAACAAAGAAAAAAAGGAAAATATTATGAAACTAACCATGTTGAAAAAGTCTAATAATTATCCATTGCATTTCATAGCCATCATTCCCTACCTCTGCAAATAAAGGAGGAGAGTGGCTTCATCTATCCCTTCTTGGGGGTGAAGCTTGGCTATTAGAATTTTACAGCATTCAGCTGGACCTGGAGTCAGGAAGATCTGAGTTCAGATTCAGCCTCAAATACTTACTAACTGTGACTGTGGGGAAGTTACTTAATCTTGGTTTTCCTCAGTTTCCTCAAATATAAAATGGGGATAATAATAGTAATTCCCTCCCAGGTTTGTTGTGGGGATCAAAAGAGATAACTACAAAATGCTTAGCACAGTGCCTGGCACATAGTCAATACTTAATAAATGCTTGTTTCCTTCCTCTTTTCCATTCACACTGTCTTAGTCATTGGGTATAGATTTCCTGGTTCTGCTGCCTTCATTTTGTATCAAGTCATTTAGGTTTTCTCATTATTCTCCACACTGATCAGTTTTGAGAGCAATGTTCTATTATATATGCACCACTACTTGTTTAGCCCTTTACCAATAAAGAATCATCTATTTTGATTCTGATAAAGATAAACTTTTAAAAAATTGACTATTTTCTTTCAGGTCAGCTTTAGTTCCTCCAGTCTCTGTTTTTACGAAACCATTTGCTTATGGTTGTGAATGGGAGTAATTTTAGCTTTGCTGTTTTCCTTGTTGATTATCATTTTCACCTCATCTAACTGCCTGAACTCAAATCAATTGAAGTAATTTTCAGCATAATTCTTTTTGATTGGATATCACAATGCCATTTAAGATCATAGGATTAGCATATGGAAGAACCTTAACTATTGTCTATTCCAAAAGCATTCTTTTTATGGTTGTAGAAACTGAGGGCCCAGAGATTTTAATTAACTTGCCCAAGGCCACACAGTTCATAAGAACAAATTTAAAATTCAAACTCAGGATCTCTGAGTGCTTTTCGGTTCTGTGATTAGTTGTACCTCAAAGATTGATATGTGTGGGAATTACCAACTATCTTTTAGACAGCATTGAATAGATTTAGAATAAGGAGAGACCCAGTTTAAATCCTGCCTCTGAGATGTACTGCAATAGTTACTTGATTGGGGTCAAATCACTTAATCCCTGAATTTCAGTTTCTTTATCTACAAAAAAATGTGATAATAATATCTGTAGTACTTATTTTTTCTATATTTAGTGCCATAAGATAATGGATTTAAAGTTGGATGAAATGCACCATAGAGGTCATTTAGTCCAACTCCCTTATTTGATAAACAAGGAAATTGGAGACGTAGATAGTAAGGTAACTTTCCTAAGATCACATAGGTAGTATGTGGCATGGTTAGGATTTAAACCCAGGCACTCTGAATCCACCACACCATTCTTTCCACCACACTGAGAGTACATGTAAGTACTTTTCAAACCTTAAAAGACAAAGTAAATAACTCTTCTTGTTGTCATAGTGATATGAGATTAAAAAGCAGAGAACTTTGAGCAATAGGCCTTCTGAATTTTCCCACCAAAAAAGAGTCTATCAAGAACATAAAGTCCTGCTTAAAAGAGAAGTTGTAACTGTTGTCTATCCAGTAGCAAACCAGTTCAGTAGTTATATGAATGAATATGCCTAAAATGTTTATGTGTACAATTCTAACTTAATTTAACATTTCGATCTTCAGTTATGTAGCTATAGCTTCCTCCAGTGCAGATCATATGCTTCTATGCTTTAGTCATTTTCATGAAGTTGTGCAAATATTGTTAGGATTAAAATTTTCTCAAGAGAGTGACGTTTACGAAAGAATATAATTTTATTGATTTTATCAGTTAATTGGTTAGGCCAGCATCATAACTGATAAAGTGGCATATAGGTCAATGACCCATTCACATGACCAGAGACCTAGATCTCCATCAGGCAACTCAATAAATAGAATTTTAGGAGCTTATTTTGCAGCTCTTCCTTTCAACATCTCAAGACTTCTCTCCTTGGTGAATAGCTAATTAAGAAGTGGTCCATCAAACTATCCTCCCCTCCTCATCCTCTTGTCTTCAGAAACACACCCAGAGGAAAAGAATCCTTGTCCCTTTCATTTATTAATCAAATTCTGTTAAATGGGAAGGCATTCTTTGGAATTTCTGAGGACAAAGAAAATGCAAAAAGCTGTAGCCTATATGGAATCCCTGACCCAGATTTCTGACACAGAAATGAATACACATTAATTCTCCCTAATATAAAGGAATTAATTTTGGGCCTTTCTACTCTAGAGCCCTGACATAAGAATTAATACAGTATAAGAAATTCTCCAAATATGGTTCTATATGGTTATGAGTTTGGAGTCAGGAAGCCCCAGATTCAAATTCCATTTTTGATACTTACTAGCTCTGTTATCATAGGCTAATCACTCCATTTCTTGGAGTTATCTGTAGAAGGAGACAATAATTCATACTTATACCATCTATCTGCCCCATAGGGTTGTTGTGAAACTCAAATGAGATAATCTTGGTAAAGGGTTTTTCAAAACTGAAAGTGCTGCAGACATATCAAGTATTGCTAGAGGTTAGGTTGAATAGCAGCTAGAGTACGAGACCTAAAGGCTTAGAATGAAGATGATACTTTAGTTCAATTTGAGCCTGATACTTACTAGCATGATTATTATTGTAACCTTGGGCAAATCACTTAACCTTTACTTTAGTTAGCTCATCTGTAGAATGGAAATAATCACAGCAATTGTAATAGAGCTATTGTGAAGGTCAAATGAGATAATATTTGTAAGGTACTTTGCAAACCTTAAAGCCCTATAGAAATGCCAGCTATTATATTTTTATCGGTATTATTGCTGATATAACTATTGTTATTATTCAACAAAATAATTACAGTTGTTGTTTTTTCCCTTACAGAAACTTTTTGACCCATATACTAATGCTGTTTTTACTTATATTTATTATATTTGGAAAAATTTCCCACCATGAATACTATCTTAATCGAGCCATCCAAAATGAGTTCACAAGGTGAGTAAGCTTTTAAACATGGAGTTTGTAATGTTCTGAAAAATATATATTGATAACTGTATCTAAAAAAAATTGTTTTCCTTTGTCATCTTAGGTATTGTAAATACTAAAAACTATTATTAAAATTATGAGAACTTTTACTGACCTTCAATTTTGTTATCTCTACTGCTTTCAAATATCTTGAACTGGATGTCTAATAAATATTTTAAACTCAATTATATCCAAAAGAGAACCCATGATCTTTTTTTTCCTTAAATCTTCCCACCCTTCCTAGTTTTCCTGTTTTTTTCCTGTACAACACCATCCTTCCAATCAAGCTCATAACTGAGGAGTCCTCCTAGATTCCTCCCTCTTTCACCCCATATCTAAGCTGTTGCCAAGACTGATTTTACCTTTGCAATCTCTCTTGAATACATCCCCTTCTATCCTCTGACACTGCCACCATTCTAGTGCAGATCCTCATCACTTTATGGTTGGATTATTACAGTGATATGCTGGTAGATCCACCTACATCAATCTCCATTTCAGCTCATCCTTTATTTAGCCATTTAAGAGATTTCCCTAAAGCACGGGTCCTATAAGGTCACTTTCCTCAATCCTTACTCAAGAATGGCCTCCCCATCACCTCCAGGATCAATACAAAATGCTTAGTGCCCTGAGAACTTACCTTTCCAGTTTTCTTATATCTTTCATACTTTCCAATCCAGTGACAATGGTCTCCTGCCTATTCTACAAATCAGACACTCCATTTCTGAGCTATAGACATTTTTTCTAGATATCCTCCATGCCTGTAATGCTCCTCCTTCTCCACTCCACCTAATTACCTCCCTGACTTTCCCAAACTAAAATCCTATCTTTTACTAGAAATTTTCCTCAACCCGTCTTAATTCCATTGCCTTCTCCTATGAATCTTTACCTATTTATCTTATATGAAGCTTGATTTATATATATTTGTTTGCATGTTGAGTCCTCCCCATTAGACTGCAGTGACTGTCTTTTGCCTCTTTTGGTATCTCTCACATTTAGCATAGTGCCTGGCAGATAGTAGGCACTTGATAAATGCTTATTTCTTCTTCCCACAGGAGAGGAAGCTTTGTATGTGTTTTGGGCCATAATTCTGGATTATAATTTTATGTGGTCTTTTGGTTACTTAAAACTCTGGGCAAACCAGATATTGTATTTTAATAACATCTTCTTTAAATTATAAATAATGCTTATGAACTATCACAGAGACTCTCATTCCCAACATCCCTGTCAATGGGTGAACCAGGGACTTAATAAAGTATTCATTTTTAAATTTTAGTTAATGGATATCCTAAGATCTGCCTACTTTATAAATGTTATCATAAGAAACTTGAAGATCCTGGTCTCAGATTTGTTTATTGAATTGGTTATATACCGTAATTGGTTATTGAAAAATCTTTAAGGTCCTCAAGTGAAAGGGCAAAATTACTGAGTTGTTAGAATCATGTCTTGAAGATAAATAATTTATAAAGACTTCATACAAGTCTTATTATTTGTTTGTTTGTGGTTTTTATATTTTGTTTTGTTTGTTTCTTTTTTTTCCCCAAATGAGCTTATTGCTAAACCCTTAACTGAGAATTTACAACCATCTGTGCCTTTGGCCTTTTCTGTTAAATTTTATAAACAGTTTTGTGCTAGATCCCCTTAAGGAAAGGTCCTATGGGTCAGATTCAAAAAGGAAGCCAGTCTTCTGGAATTTTCCATTTCCTTTCTTGTCCAATAGTCACCCAACTCTTTCCAATAGTGACATGATCTGGGAAAAAAGGGAGTTAGAGAAAAAAATTTGTAGATTTATTTTTTCTATTTTTGTCTATATGCCTCTTTAGAGAATCATGATCTCAAACCATTTAGAAAGGAATAGTCTAAAAATTATGGTAAAATAATACTCTTTCATCTCACATAGAGAAATGTAGTTCTATGGAAAGAGTACTGGAATTGGAGATACAGAATCTGGGGTCCAGGGCTCAGTTTCCTCATCTGTAAAATGAAGGTTGATTTCTAAGGTCCCTTTTATCTCTAAAACTTTGGATTTGGCCAACCATTTCTGTTTCCCAAGTTCTGTGGCCACATCATCTCAGCCATCATCTTTCTTTTCTCCTATTAGAAATATAAGGGTATTTACTATTCATTATATACAGTAAAGTAAAGTTTTGGGATAGTTTAGTCTTCTTAGTAGTGTTAGAATATGCTGATTATTTGTCTGGGAATAGGGCCCCAGCCACAGGTAAGTGAAATAATCTATGCTGAAGTTTGTAAATCAAAAGAAAGCATCCAAGATGGTTCCACTTGAAGTGGGTGAGCAGGAGTCTTGAAGAAGATAATAGCTCATAGTTATATGATATTTCCAGATATTATTATTATTATGCCAATTCTGAAGATGAGAAAAGTGAGTTTCAGATAGCCACATGGCTAGTGGTATACTGGATGGAACCTTGGATTTGAAACTAGAGGACCTGTGGGGTTAAATCCTCCCTCTTCCAAATATTGCCTGTGTGACATTGCATTTAAAATCTCTGAGCCTCAGTTTATCTGTATAAACACTATGGTTGTGAGTGTTGCTTTGGCGGGTATAGTTGTCCAGCTGGTACTCATTAGAACTCTTTCCTCCCTCCCCTTGTCACTGGAGATTTATTCAGCCACTCATATTACAACAATTAGTTCATTTTTTAAAAGCATGTTATGATCCCTTAGGTCCATGTGGTTGCCTCCTCTGCTACTTTACAGAGTTTTTGTTAGATGAAAGTTGGGAATATGTCAGCAGTTGCTCAGAGAACCCAGTTAGGAAAAATTCCAACATTTAGACAGAGATTTAGTTGTCCACTGCCTCATTTTAAATTTATCTCTAGCTAGCCTCTGGCTTCTTTCTGCTTGAGGTGAAATTCAGAATATAGAAAATGTATGAATAAAAAAACACAAAAGAATATATTATAATATGAGTTGTTGGAAAGGCAAAAGGGGAGAAGTTGTAGAAGTTTGGGAAAGAACAGATCTTTTGTATTCTTCTTCTTGTCTATGATGACATGGACAAAATTGGTATTTTCAGACCAAGATTCCCCACAGAAGGCTGATGGCCCTCCTTGACCTCTTCCTTTTCTGTAGCATATATATTTTTGAAATGCTTACCTTCCATCTAAGAGTCAATATCGTGTATTGGTCCCAAAGCAGAAGAGTGGTAAGGGCTAGGCAATGGGGAATTAAGTGACTTGCCCAGGGTCACACAGCTAGGAAGTGTCTGAGGCCAGATTTGAACCCAGGACCTCTCATCTTTGGGTCTGGCTCTCAATCCACTGAGCTACCCAGCTACCCAGCTACCCCCCTTTTCTTTAATATTTTGACCCTCCCTTTACACTCACTTGTCAGTCTCAGTTTCTCTTTTTGCCTGTTGTCTACTTGCTGATTTTTTCTGGTTCAGCTTAAGTCTAAGATAAAAGCTGATATGCATTACTATTTCTGCTGTGACTCTTGACTCTTGAGGACCCAACTCCTTCCTTTTTTTTTCCTCTCTCTTATAACCTTTGTTTGTTTCTTTTAAGAAGAATTTAATTCATTTCCCAGGCATGATGCTTCTGTTGTCAGTCTCAAAGGCTTCAGTAGTCACAATTCTCTCTCAGGGATAAAAGAGAAGAAGAGGAGGAGAGGAAGGGTATAAGCGTTTAAGTGCTTACAATGTGCTGTGCACTGTGCAAAGTGTTTTACAATAGCATGTTTCTCTCTATTCTATAAATCCTTGAATGCCAGTTCATTCTTAACTTCTGTTTGTAAAAGGAAAAGATTGGACTACATGGCCTGTAAGATCCATGCTACTATGTGACAATGGCACCCTTTGTGCCTAGGTTTCCTTATGACAAGGAACACATCATTAGCTATTATTCCAGGTGGAATAACCTAACATCCAGGATGACTACTAAATGGATTGATCATTATCAGCAAATTTTCAAGTTGACAGAAACATAAGAATCATAGACTCAGAGATCTGTAGAATATTAAAACTGAAAAAGACTTTAGAGGTTGTTTAGTCTAACCTCCTCATTTAATGATGATGAAAATGAGGGCCAGTAAAGTAAAATTACTTGTAAATAATAGTGCCTGGATTTGAACCCACAAGTTCTATATTTGAATTTAGGAATCTTTCAATTATACCACATAGACTTCTTTGGCAAGAGTTGTTAATTTGTATTCTATGAATTTTAAAAAATTATTAACTTTCTAAATAATAATTTACATTATGATCCTATGTATTTTTTTGCATTTAAAATATTATTTTGAGCAAGGGTTAATAGGTTTAGCTAGTCTGTCTAAAGATTTTTTTGCATTTAAAATATTATTTTGAGCAAGGGTTAATAGGTTTAGCTAGTCTGTCTAAAGATTGTGTGACATGAAACAGGATTAAAAGTTCCTGTTCTATGGGAAATGCCTCACAAAGCATCAATTCTACATATATGACTAAGTGTGGGGGAAGAGTGCTATTAAGCACCAGATAGTCTGACCTATTGGAATCCTCAGTCAAAAATTAAGCATTTTGCTAACTGATTATGAAACTTTCATTAATGAAATTTTGGCAAAATGAATTTTTTATGCAAATGATTGTTGTAGTTTTTTTGCAAACTTTATCAGTTAAATCAAATATTCAGCCAAATATTTATTTTTAATTCTAGAATGAGAAAAATATGCTTGATGTTTAGCCAAATAATGGCTAACTCAAGTCTACATACTTGTCACTTTTATGGCTAGCTAAAATTTCTCTGTCCTGGTTAAGCCAGTCCTTTGAGCCTATCAAGTAACCCTGTAAATCAAGCTTGCTTTTTATAAACATTCCACTAGTGAAATTAACTGTGCAGATCTGGCTCTCCCTTCACAAAAAACACCAATGGTCTCCATCAATGATCAACTTTTAGCACTCAGTTGCTCCAAGAGCATGAGGGTTATTTGAAGTCTTTAGCCAGATGATACCAATAGATGGCGCTAGTATGTAGACAAGGAGAATAGTATTTTAATTCAAGTCACCTAAGGAGAAATTAAAAACAAACTGGAAAGGAGGGGAAACCTTTTAAAATGAGCCCTTCTGGTTTGTTTTTTATCTCATGTTTCATAAATCAGCATCACTTGACAGATATTTAATCTGAATTGTAGCCTTTTGATATTAAAATGAGTAATTTCCCAGCTGAGATAATATTTGTAAAATGTCTAAAGTGCACATGTACCTAATGCTCTTAGATTAATGGTTCAAATTCTTGAGCCTCCTTTGAGGATTGTGGATTGATATTTGACTTATTTCCCACAGAGATTCCAAGGTTTGACTAGGCCCAGTCCTATCTAGCTATCTTAATGGCTCCTTGGGCCCCTTAGGGTATGCCTTCAGGTAGGGATATTTTATATATTAAAATTTTAAACTGGAAGGTTTACATTAGATTTTTTTTTGTTCCTACAGTATGTAATCTCTTTGAAATATCAACATCCATTACTTTATGCAAGTTTTAGCATTTAGCATTCTAGATGAATCTAGTTAATATAGGCATGACCAGAATATTCTTTCATTAAATAATCCATAAATTTATTAAGAAAGATATTCTGATAAAATGGAGAGGGGGGAGAGACAGACAGAGAGAGAGAGACAGAGAGACAGAGAGAGACAAAGTCCAGAAAGCCTGGATTCAAGTTCTAGTTTCTGAGACATAATGACTACATAATTTAGGGTAAGTCACAATCTCTATGCTCTAGGGAATAATTGTAGGACTAGAATAATAATGATAATAGTAATAGTCACAATAAATAGCTTGCCTTTATATAGCACCTACTATGTTAACAGGCATTTAAAAATTATTTTAAAATAATTTCCCATGTTTACATGATTCATTTTCTTTCCCTCCCTTCTTCCTCCTCACCTCCCAGAGCTGACAAGCAATTCCACTGGGTTATACAAATATTATCATTTGATGCCTATTTCCATATTCATTTTTGCTATAGAGCAATTTTAAAAAGCCTAAACCCCAAATCACACACCCATACATACATGTGATGTGTTTTGTTTTTGCATTTCTACTCCCATAGTTCTTTCTCTCAATGTGGTCAGCATTCTTTCTTGAAAGTCCTTCAGGAGTGTCCTGGCTTGTTGCCTTGCTACTACTAGGAAAGTCCATTAATTTGGATTGTTCCACAATGTTTTACTTTCTATATACAATGTTCTCCTGGTTCTGCTCATTTCACTTTTCATCAGTTCATTGAGTTTCTCTCAGTTCACATAGAAATCCTTCAGATCATCAATCCTTACAGGACAATCGTATTCCATCATCATCATATGCCACAATTTGTTCAGCCATTCCCCAATGGAGGGACAACCCCTCATTTTCCATTTTTTTTTGCCACCACAAAGAGTGTGGCTATGAATATTTTTGTACAAGTATTTTTTCCTTATTATCTCTTTGGGGTACAAACCTTGTAGTGGTATTGCTGGATCCAAGGGTAGGCATTCCTTATAGGCCTTTTGCATAATTCCAAATTGTGCCAGGGACTTTTGGAAAAAATCTCAGTTGATCCTCACAACAGTGGGAGACAGGTGCTAATATTATCCCCATTTTATAGTTAAGGAAATTGAGATTAAGTGACTAGCCCTTGATCACACAAATAGTAAATATTTAAGGCAGGATTTGAACTCAAATCTTCTTGATTCCATACCTAGTTGTCTTTCTCTGGTGCCATTTAGCTACCAATTAGAATATGCAGAACATGTTCTGATTTGCATTGAGAGAAGGAGTTTCCTTCTTTGGAATTCCTTATGCCCCTGAAATTGCAGGTCCAATCCCCTGCTCTAATTCCTGTTATATCTATGTTTGTAAAATGTAAAGAACATACTTATAACAACTTACATTTATATAATACTTAAAGACTTACAAAACACTTTTATCAAAACATATCCGTGAGATAGTCTTCTATTTTATAAATGAAGAAAATGGGGGTGAGTTGGGGTGGAGTGGAGTCAGATGTATGTCTGGGGTGACATTTCTGTGAAGCAACAAAACTGAGACTGGAACCCAAGTTTCCTGATTTTATGTCGTGTTCTTTCCAAGACCTCACACGCTTCTTTCCCCTGGAATTGAACCACTGATGAGCTCTGTAACTTTGGACACATTATTTAATATCGCTGGACATCAATTTCCCCATCTATAAAACATTTTATGGAGAACTCACACACAAGGCATACATGGAGGTCTGAAGAAGTGATACAAGAACATTCTAAAGATCTCTCTGAAGGACTTCAGTATTGATTGAGAGACATGGGAGATACCATTTGTCATGACATGCCTACATCAAAGAAGGTTCTGGACTCTGAGCAAAGCAGAATTTCATTAGCTCAAAAGAAACAGGGCATGTGCAAATTTAGAGACACTCCATCCCAAATAATCATAGTTGACCTGTGGTAGAGTCTTCTGAGCTTATATTGGTCTGATCAGCCATAGTCAGACACATTAGACATTGATCATGACATCGTGGTGTCATTTTCATGACAAAAATGAAGGATGACAATCAACCAACTCAACCAACTTCTTCCCAATAAGAAGACATGTTTCTGCCAGCTGTTTTTTGAGCTTCTAGCTTAGAAGCTAAGATTCAGCTTTTTAAAAGAGAAAGGAAACCTTTATTAGAATCTGTATGAATTTTATTCTATCTTTTGAACTCACCTTTTCTAGCTAGGTGGATGGAAGTGACTATTCCAAACTCTATTTGACATGGAGCCAGAAAGTCTCATTTTAACTCCATTCAATTTCTACACTAAGTGATACTTCTAAGTCATTTTGTGAAGACTGGCTTCCAACAAACCACAAAGGAGTTCTCAGAGACTTGTAGCTTTTCTCCACTCTCAAGAATCTTGAGATCAGCCTTGGACTTTAATGATTTGAGAAAATGATGACTAAAAAGGTTTGATGAAGCTATGGTAAAACTATTAGTAATGCACCTCTAGCCTTTCTTCTAAATTCTTGCCTTTCACATTCAAATGTGACTTTAAAGACTTTTACTTGTCCAAAAAGAACAATATAGAGGAGCTAGAACTCTGGTACATATAATACATCTTTCAATTTTAGATTTATATATATATATTATTTGTATATATGTGTGTATATATATAAAATTTCTCAGCATGTTGGCTAAAATCAAGTGCATATATAGCTGTACATATGTTTCCATAAATTTGAGAAATTTGCATAACATTGATAAGCTTTTCCACCTTCCATTTCTTCTGTGTTTAAGATCTTTCTCCATCACTGTATGTCTTCCCCTTCATCTCTGCCTCATTTATGCTCACTGTCTCTGTACATGTATCTATTTATGTTTGTGTGATAATTATTCAAATACACAAACCAATCAAAATGATATTCGAAGCTGGGGGAGCATTTAAAATACTTTGGAAAACAAATGATGAAAATAATCTCGTAACTCTTTTGAATACCTGCATAAAAAGGGATACTTTGTTTATAAATATGTTTTTATATAATTAATTAAAAAGTGACCATTGATATTTTCATGCTATTTTGGATTAATGAATGATCAGAGTAAGGTTTAACTTTAGCAATTATTTATATTTGAAAATAGTTACTTTTAAAATATCATAAAATTGAGAGTTTTTTATTAGTTTAGATGAACTTCATATTTCTGGATTAATGAAATTTTACAGTTTACCTGTGGTAGGGAGTATTTTTTTTCTATCAGAGGGTACTAATACAACCCCCCCCCCCACAAAATGAATCAAAGACATCAAAAAAGCAATTCCATTTCATTTTGTATTGTTTTGTTTAAGAGAATTCCATTAGGTCCCTATTTAAATTAAGGTCATAGAATATAAAGCAATGTTTTAATAATTGAGAATTATTATGTGACATTTACTGACTTTAGTTCCTGAGTTTGACACCATTGCTTACATAACATTGACCTTGCTGTTTCTCATAAAAACACTCCATCTCCTGATTACATGCCTTTTTATTGGCCATCCCCCTAGCCTGGAATGTTCTCCCTTTTTGCCTTTGCCATCCTGCTTCTCTGGATTCCTTCAAAACTCAGCTTAAATCCTTTCTTCTGCAAGTAGCTTTTCCTGATCCACCAACTACTAGCATTTTCCTTCTGAAATTGCCTCCCATTTGCATTCTTCCCATCTTGTAAATACATAATTGTTTGCATTTTGTTTCCCCCATTGCCCTTTCCATAACCCTGGAAATTAAATGAATTCTTGACACATGGTAAGCACTTAGTAAATACTTATTGATTGATTGACTCAAGATATGGAACTTAAAATTTGTGTAAATTCTGTCCTTCCATATCTGCTTCTTCTTTTAATTCAATATTTGTGTATGTGAAAGGGGGAGCATAGATTTTTTTAAAAGGCAAGAAACTTTAGAATTGTAGAACACTAAGAACCTCCTTGTAGAGCTCAAAGGGCACCTGAACAAGAATTTTTTTCTCCTACAATCCCATCAAATGGTCATCCAGCATCAGCTTGAAGACCCACAAAGCACAGTGAACCACAAATCTCCAAGGCAACCCATTCCACTTTGGGCTAGTGCTAGTTTTTAGGAAGTTCTTCCTTATGTAGATAAATGTAGCTTTTCCTAGGATTGTAACCAAGATGGTGGAATAGGGAAGCTTGCAGCTGAGCTCTCCCAATATTCCCTTATAAATAACTTTAAAATAATGCTTCAAATTGAATTCTGGAGTGACAGAGCTAATAAAAGGTGAGAGGGAGACATTCTTCCATCCCAAGACAATGAGGAAGATTGGAAAGAGAGATCTGTGACATGGAAGAGGAAGCTGGTCTGGAGTGGTGGTTTTAAGTGGTGGCGAAAGAAGCAGCAACAGCTTTAGAAACTCTCAAACCAGAGATAGTAAGGGGACCTGGAAACTGGTCAGAAAGACCTTATAGGAAACTCTTGTGCAAGCACTGGAAGCAGGACCAGACACTATCAACTCCATTTCCTCTAAATCATCTATGGCTCATAGTTTAAGGGCAGAGAGGAGGACTTTCAGTCAAGAGTGAGTCGAAGCCCTGAGAGGCAGTATCACTTCTTGCTCCAAAGGATCATGGATCCTGATGGACAATATTGCTTCCAGTCCCAAGAGATCAGGGATCCTTCTTGGTTAAAGATCAGAATGTAGGCCAAGAGAGCAGTGACCATACCTCTCCCAGTGTCATAGCACCTTGTTATAAGAAATAAGCAGAATGGTTTCAGAAAAACCTGTAAAGATGACCTGAGACAAAATGAATTGAGCAGAACCAAGAGAACATTGTGTACCATAATAGCATTGTTATAAGGATCAACTGTACTTGCCTTCTGAAGGAGCAGGGAACAGTAGGAGGAGAGAATTTGGAACTCAAAATTTTAAAAAGTGGTTGTTAAAAATTCTTTCACATGTAATTGAGAAACATTTAATGAAATAATAGAAATAAATTTGGAAAATAAATTTTGCACCTGCAACTTCCATCCATTATTCAGAATACTACCTTCTAGGGCAATTCAAGACAAATCTTATTTACAAAGTAGTCCTTCAAATAATTTAAGATGACTCTTTTCTGCCCTCCAAGTTCAATTCTTGAAAAGCACAATCTTCAGTACCATCACTATCCTGGAGAAATAGGTGGAAAAAGAAAACAGATGCTCTTTCCTTTTGTATTCTCTCATTACCAGATTCCATGACTTCCATTCATGTTGAGTAAGCATTTTGGATAAAACGATGCTACAAAAATCTCCTAAATATAAGACATAGTTTATTGGATAGTGGGATCCAGTTTAAGCTTTTAAAAGTGACTCTTCATTTAATTTAAGCTGTATTCTGGAAAAAAAAGTCTCATTTATGAATGACCAATACACAAAAAAGAAATGTGAATATGTATATATGTATAATATTTCTTCCTTCTAATTGTAGTTATTGATGCTGAATTACTTTTTTAAAAACAGAAATGCTAGAAACCCTTTCATTGACATAAAGAATGCTGATGACTGGTGGAACTGGAGTTTGACAACTTTATTGGATGGCCTATACTGGGATAAAGAGAATAACGATGATATCCCAAGGATTCAGGTAGAGAGAGTCTTTTAAGCTTCTTAACTCAACATTTGCATTCCCATTTTATGATGGAAAAAACTATTTGAAATTCAGCATATCTATTGAACATGAAAACTATTAAAGTAGATTCTTGGCGATAATTTTGTAGCAATGTGTAATAAAGAAGGTAAGCTGAGTGAAACTACGACTGATTGAAATGGAGAGGATAAACTGAGGGGAAACTGTTTCTTCAGCAATGACTGTTGTTCTCTGGCTGGCTGTGACTAGAGAGGTGGCTATAGGAACCTGATGCTGCTTATTGGTAATGGAGGCAGAACAGAGAAATGCTAAGGGATGCCACACACACAGAGGTGCTGGTACACAGGGTACACTGCTCTGGGATTTGCTCTGGAGTTTCTGCCTGTTGATACCTACTGATTGTTGATGGATCAATCTACTTCATAACCCCCTTCCTCCCTCACTCCCTCCCTTAACCAACCTCTCCCTTTTGCCTCCCCACCTCCCAAATTTTCTTGAAGCCTATGCTTCTTTCCTCCCTCCTGAGTGAACTATAAAGATACTCCAGTTGCTTTCTCAGTCAGGAGGTTTATTGGGATAACAGGATGGGAAACTGAGGTAAGAGGGATGAGGAATTTCCCTAATCTAAATGATATAAAATTGAGGGTTTGGGGAGTCATGAGTATGACTCTTAGACAGTTAAAAAGATGGAGGACAATGGCTTTTCAAGATCTTCTTTCTTCTTCACAAAAAAATTAGTAAGATCTCTCAGCTTAAACCCAGATAGAAACAAAGTTCAAAGCCTCTCCTTTTCTCCTGGCCAGCTCAACTCTCTTATAGACCACCAACTCAAAAGCTTCTCCCCTGATCAGCTTCAACCTTTCAGAGCCAGAGAAACAGAGACCAAGTCCCAAAAGCCAAGTTTCTCTTCTCAGTGTCAACTTCAACAGATCAGAGTCGGAGAAAACAAAAAAATCAAATCAGCCTCACAAAAGTCTTTCAGCCAGCTTCAAACCTCCAGGGAGAGAGAGTGTATGTCTTCCAGTCAGAGACCAAGTTCAAAAGTTCCTCCCCCCTGTCAGCTCAAACTTCCAACAACTGGGGACATTCCATTAGAATCTTCTCTTGACAGACATCTAGAGCTAGATCTCCAGCTTTGCATCTTGGTCCACAAGTCCTGCAAATCTCTCTCTCTCTCTCTCATGTCTCTATCACAACCCCCCCACCTTTTATTAGGCATAAAATGCAACCTGCATTTTATTTTCATGATACTTACCTCATTAATAACAATTCTATCTTAACTCTTTGCTTTCTGTAATATACTCTTAGCTCCCCCCACCCCCAAATAACAAATCCTAAACTCATCCTAGCTGTTCTATCTATCTAAATACCAAGCTAAGAATGGGTCATAGGAAAATGGTTTAGGTAGGGGAATTACATGAACATATTTTCCATAACAAAACAAGTAACATTTTCCAAATCATTACAACAATTTCAATAACATTGTGACCATGCAAATGTCTTATCCTAATGTCTATAAATTTACTAAGTAAAATCTCCTATCACTAACAAATGCTAACCTGCAATCATAATACAATCTAACTTCTCTACTATAGAACTTCTATGTCTCTATTTCCTAAGCCTTAGACCAATTCACTAGGCTATTACTATTGTTAGTAGTTAGATTGTTAATAACCTTACTCTAAAAGTTAGCTTGTTAGTCAATTTAGTAATAGCTAGATCTCCAGCTTTGCATCTTGGTCCACAAATCCTGCAAAATCTCTCTCTCATGTCTCTATCACAACTGTCTCCCTATATCAAATATTTTTGAATTATTGGCTGACATTTAATATTCTTTCCTACAAATGCTTATCTCTCTCTCATCTCTACTGCTACCTCATTAACACTTCTTTCCGAATGGTAGTATTTATATTTGTATCCATACCCTTTGCAAACATGCTTATTACTTGAATGAATCATGTTTTCCATGTGAACAAGGCAGAATCAGACAGAAAAATATTGCAGATCTTCCAGGGACTTCAAAATATAGATCCAGAGGCAGTGTTATGAAGTAGAAAGAGTTCTAGACTTTTAGTCAGGAAGATCTGGGTACAAAATCTGCCTCTGCCACAAGCCATTTAACATATCACAACACTAGTCTTTTCACCTGTAAAAATGTGATAACAACAGCACCTACCCTTCAAGGTTGTTGGAAGGATCGGATGAATTCATGTATTTAGAAATCTTTAAAAAACCCTAAAGGATTATATAAATAAAAATTGTGGTGAATCTGATGATGATGATAATGACAATAATTACATATGATCATTTGTATGTAAACATTGGCTCTTTCTTCTTTAGCACCATATACCAGCTCCTGATGATGCTCTTTTTTCAAATTTCTTTGTACCTTCTTTGCATTATGCTCCATAATTGCATATTTACATAGATGATATATAGCTAGAGTAGAATGTAAGCTCCTTTTGGAAAGCAGCTACTCAGTGTTTACTAAAATGAATTTAATCTGATTATACCATATTATTATTGCATATATCATACATTTGTGCATGGAATATTATCCTCTATAGTGTTCTCTAAGGGTACATTAGTACAGTTGGAATTAGGAATTAGGAAGACCTACATTCAAATCTGACCTCTGACACTTATTAGCTATGTGACCCTGGGCAAACCATTTTTACTTCTTTGAACTTAGGAAATTGTCTGAGACTGTAATTCATAGAGATATAGAAATTGACCATGGCTTTTAACATATTTTTGTTAATTTGTTTTATGTGTATAAATCTTAAGTTCTCAGGAAGATTATAAACTTCTAACAGGCAGGATGCTTTTATTTTTAATACAGGTTGTCCCAAAAATATTAGTCTAGTCTTAAGCTTTAATAGTATTTCTTTTGCCCCCTTCCCTTTCTTTGGTGGCCAAATGGTTAGTAACTCACTAATGGAATCAAAAGTTATGGTTGGAACAACTATTTAATGATTCTTCCACTAATAATATAAATCTAGGATGCTCTATGTATTAACAAAAACTCAATAGTTTTTGGATTTTCCTAGTAGTACATTCTGTAGAAGTGTCAGAACTGATAAATAGTCATCATGCATTAGCAGAGAATGTTCTGGTGTTCACTTCCTTATCAATATGTGAAGCCAGGGAAACTCAAAAATTAAGTGTATTCCATAAATTTTTATGCCAACAGCTAAGTATTCAGTCATTCGTCAACCATTTATTAAGCATTTGCTACAAATCTGAGTATAAAAGATCATTTTAGCAGAAGGATTTTGGGGTTGGAGGAGAGAGAGTGATGGGAAGTGGGATGGTTGTTGCTGGAGTCCAAGTTCTGGGTAATAAAGGTTTGAACTCTGGTAGCTGAATGGAGCTGAAAAAAAGGAGGATAAAGGTGATATAAATATATGTATATGTATATATATATATGTGTATATATATATTTCAGAGGAAGAATCAACAGAGCCTGGTAATTTAATGTGTATGGGAAGTGAGGGAGAGAGATTAATAAAAGCTATTAAATTTGAATAATATATTGGTCAAAGAAATTAGAAATGGTTAAGCAGTGAAGTTCCAGCATTTAGAATATGGCCCCAGGAAAAAAAAAAAACATCATTGTAACCTGCCAGCAAATAACTCATCTGATAATTCTTACTGGAATAGTGAGACCCAATTGGATATACTTGCCTTTTCAGCAAAATGCATAGCAGTCATAATACAGCTCTGATGTGGTCATAATTTCAAAGACAGAATTGATTACTTTGGAAACTTCCCTAACCTCTTCTGAAGTACCACATTTACTTTTGTGTATATCCTTGTTTTCTTCTTATAATCTTTTTTTTCTTTTAAAAAAGCATTTTGATGAACAGTTGAAGTCAAAGATGAAAAGGAATCTTTCTCACTTGGTGTACATTGGAAGACCACTGGCCTGATCTCATCCTTTTCAAGTTTTATGGGAAAGAGAGACAGCTGGCATTTTCTTTAGAATGTTGAATAAGTCTGATGAAATTCTGACCTGTAATCTAAATGTTATCCAGAATCTGTAGACTACAATATTCTAAGATCTTTACTTGCTGAATACTGCACTGCTATTTACTGCTGGCTATCAACTTAAGAAACTAAAATACATTTCTTCTGATTTTGTTTTAGTCTGGACCTCTTGGAGGGAAATGCCATCTGATAGGTCCTTCAATAATTAGACAGATAAAGGTTAGTTATAATGTTATTATGTGTGGTAAGATTCTATAATTTTATTTCATAAAAATAAATCCAATTAAAAGGTGTCTAGATGACAAAAAAATCCCTCTAGTGGAGGAGTAACCTTTTGAATAAACAATCTAAGGACAAACTAAAGGTCTGGCTGAAAATAAAAGGATGCTTTTGTTCATCTGTCAGTTACCAAATTTATGGGAGATAGACTACATTTCTAGTCTTTGACTAACTTGGTCATCTTAAAATTCTATTTGGGTTCTTTTAGTTCATGTTATCTTAAAATATACAACAAAGACTGTGGGATATTAATGCTGGATGAAAACTTAGAGATTGTCTAGGGCAAGAATTCTCAAACCTTTTGGTCTCTGGACTCCTTTGTAATCTTAAAAATTATCCAAAATTTCCATAGAACTTTTCTTTATGTATATATATATATTTATAATATTAGAATTAAAACATTATAATATTATTATAAAAATAGTTTTGACCTTATGAATTCTGACAGGGTCTTCATGACTCCCAGGGATCCTCTGATCACACTTGGAGAACCATTGGTTTAAGGAATAGAAGCCAATATGATGATAGAGCATCAGACCTGGATTCAGGAAGACTTAAGTTCAAAACTTCTCTTTGACACATACTGGCTATGTGACTTAGTCATCCTTGGTTACCGAGAGACTACTACTAACTAAACTAAACCAAACTATGTGACTTAGGGAAAGTCATTTTACTACCCACAGCCTTAATTTTTTTATTTAGATGATAGAAATATATATAAAAGCAACCTCACTAGGTTGCACTGAGGTTCAAATAAGAATAAATATGTATAAAATGCTATATAAATGTTGGCTATCTTACTTAACTATTCACATTTTGCATTTTAATCTAGCATCTTAAGCAAATTCACAAAACTAAGTTTAAAATACAAAAAATTTAGCATTTGCATTTCTACAATGAAAGTGCAACTAATTACATGTTTAAGGCTCAGACTTATTAATGTGTCTCTCATTATAGGAACAAAGTATGCTTTTTGGGTTGTTAGTTGAGTTCTTGAGGATGCTCTGCCCCCTAGGGAACTATAAATAAATTTACTACACATATATGTAGACATAGACAAGGACATAAATGATATATTGATATAGCTGAAGGTATAGAGATCAAGTCAGAAATAGTGAGGAATAGAGAGAGATTAAAACATAGACATAGGCTGTCATAGATGACATAAATGTACTCACAGGCATAGATAAAGATAAAGATTGTGTATACATAATATATACATCTATTATATATATTTATAATACAAAATACATATAGGTACTTTGAGAACCAGGTCATAAATAGAGAAAGAAAGAGGATATAGTGTTTTTTAGTATTTGATATGCCAAAAGACGTGCAGCATTTTCAAGCTGCAAGATGAAATTTTGGTTCTTAAAAAACAAACAAATAAACCTGGATTCACTTTATTTTCCTTTCTTGTTGATTTCTTTCTTTTTTTAGTTCACCGAACAATTTTCAATTCCAGTTGAAGCTTCTTCTCTTTCACATCAGCCCCAGAATCAAGATTATGAAAACATTCTTCAGTCAGAATCAGAAAAACCGAAAGTAATTCAGACAAAAAGATGTCTCTCTTGTGGTCAAGTGGAAAACGAGGAAGACGAAGTATCTGTAGTGAACCTGGGCAGAATAAGGTCTGTTATTCTGTGGGGAGAGGGGATAATGTCAGAATATTCTGTGAGTTTTTGTGGATACACGATAATTTATAGAGGTGCCCATATTTTGGGAGATAGTAGAGTCGAGGAGATATATTACTGAACTTAAGAAGACCTAATGTGAAACTTATCTCTAGTATGTATAAGTTATATGACTGTGTAAATCACTTATTCTCTCTGAGTATCTCTTTTCCCATCTGTAAACTGAAGATCATAATAGCTTTAGTACCTACCTTATAGGTTGTGAAGTCAATGGAGATAATTATTTGAGGAGAAAAAAGGAAACAGACATTTATATAGTACTTATTATGTACTCTAGACTGTGCTAAGCATATGTACAATCTCATTTGATCCTCAAACAGCCCTGGGAGGTGCTATTATTAGCTTCATTTTATAATTGAGGAAACTAAGACAGATGTTAAGTGACTTGCACAGGGTCATATAGCTGGTAATTGTCTGAGGTTAAATTTGAATTCAGGTTTCCTGACTCCAAGTCTAGCATTCTATCCACTGTTGCAATAAAATAACAGAATGTTATTATTAATCGAGTACCTACAACAGTAATAAAGTAATGCATCCCTGAAACTATTTGAAAGTATTATTTTTAAAAATAATTTAAAAATATCTTTTAAGATCATCTACATTTCCCAATATATCCATTTTTCTTCTCACTCTCACAGTTATACCATAAAGTCAAGATTTTTTAAATTTTTATTTGTTTTTCTTTTTTTTGGAAAAATTTATTTAGTCAATTTAGAACATTATTACTTGGTTACAAGAATCATATTCTTTCCCTCCCTCCCCTCCTCCCACTTCTTCTTGTAGCCAACATGCAATTTCATTGGGTTTTACATGTGTTCTTGATCAGAACCCATTTCTGTGTTGTTGATGTTTGCACTAGGATGACCATTTAGAGTTTACATCCTCTGTCATATCCCCCTCGACCATTGTATTGAAGCAGTTGTTTTTCTTTGCTGTTTCTACTCCCACAGTTTTCCCTCTGAATGTGGATATTGTTCTTTCTCATAAATGCCTCAGAATTGTTCAGGATCACTGCATTGCCACTAATGGAGAAGTCCATTACATTTGATTGTACCACAGTGTATCGGTCTCTGTGGACAATGTTCTCCTGGTTCTGCTCCTTTCACTCTGCATCAGTTCCTGAAGATCATTCCAGTTCCTGTGTAATTCCTCACTTTATTATTCCTTTGAGCACACCAAAGGGCAGACAGTCTTTTATCACCCTTTGGGCATAGTTCCAAATTGCCCTTCAGAACAGTTGGATCAATTCACAACTCCACCAGCAATGCATTAATGTCCCGACTTTGGCCCATCCCCTCCAGCATTCATTACTTTTCTTTGCTAGTATGTTAGCCAATCTGCTAGGTGTGAGGTGATACCTCAGAGTTGTTTTGATTTGCATCTTTCTAATTATAAGAGATTTAGAATACTTTTTTATGTGCTTATTAATAGTTTTGATTTCTTTAACTGAAAATTGCCTGTTCATGTCCCTTGCCCATTTATCAATTGGGGAATGGCTTAATTTTTTTTGTACAATTGATTTAGCTCTTTATAAATTTGAGTAATTAGACCTTTGTCAGAGGTTTTTATTCTGAAGATTTTTTCCCAATTTGTTGCTTCCCTTCTAATTTTAGTTGCACTGGTTTTGTTGGTACAAAACCTTTTTAATTTGATATAATCAAAATTATTTATTTTACATTTTGTGATGTTTTCTAACTCTTGCTTGGTCTTAAAATCTTTCCTTTCCCAAAGACCTGACATGTATACTATTCTTTGTTCACCTAGTTTTCTTATAGTTTAGGATCTATCAGACATTAAACTGATAAGAACAGATACTACACTTGATCTTAGCCAAAAGGCTGAGAAACGATAAGATTTTTTTTAAAAGAAGGGAATTAAGTTCAGCCAAAATTAAACATATTGGAATACTCATAATAATATTGCTTTCCAAAGAAATTGGGAAGATGTCTTCTTATATTTATTTTTTTTTTGTCACCAAACTTGGTCATTACCATTTTGTAGCATTCAGTTTTAATTATTTTATTGTTGTTCTTCCATTTACATTTTTGTAATGACTTATGCTTATTTTATTTTGCATTGGGACATATAAGTCTTCCCATGCTTCTCTGTATATATCATATTCATCATATCTTATTACATTATAATATCCCATTGCATTTTGTTATAACTTGATTAGCCATTCTCCAATTAATGATCATCTACTTAGTTTCCATTTCTATGCTACTAAAAAATTAAACAAGAAATGTTTTCTTGTTTTTGGAACCTTTATTTTTTTAATTATAAATCCTTTCAGTGTATATGCTAGCAGTGGGAATCATGTGTCAAAAGGCATATCAGTTTAGTCACTTTTTTTTCTAAACCCTTACTTTCCATCTTGAAGTCAATAGACTGTGTATTGGCTCCAAATCAGAAGAGTGGTAAGGGCTGGGCAGTGGGGGTTAAGTGACTTGCCTAGGGTCACACAGCTGGGAAGTGTTTGAGGCCAGATTTGAACCTAGGACCTCCCATCTCTCAATCTACTCTCAATCCACTGAACTACCCAGCTGCCCTTTAGTCACTTTCTTAATGTAATTTCAAGTTGCTTTCCAAAATGTCTAGACCTACTCATAATTCCATCAGCAATTCATTTATTTGACCATCTTTTCACAATCCCTCCAGCTCTGACTAATCCCATCTTTTGTCCTATTTTTCAATATGTTGGATTTGAGATAAAACTGCAGAATTATTTTGATTTGCATTTTTGTTATTCATAGTGATTTGGAGCAATGGTTCATATGGTTGTTGGAAATTTGTTATTTTTCTTTTGTGAAGTCTTCATAATATCCTTGGACCACTAATCTATTGAGGAATTGTTTTTAATCTTATTTATTTCTGTTAGCTGCCTATAAATCTTAGCTTTAAGACCCTTGTCAAAGATTTTGGATACAATCTAAACCTTTCTTATTTGGATGAGTTTGTTGATACAAGTATGATAGAAGTTATAAGATCAACATAATGGAGATCCATGATCAAGAAAGATAACATAAGTTTTGTACTTTGCAAACTTTAACGTGTGGGATAGATATTAGCCGTTGTTAATAATTATATTATTATCTAGGCTGTCATTCTTGGGAAAAGGCACCTTTATTACACTTGTAGAGTAGCTGTTAATCATACATTTGAAGGGAGCATTATTAAGGACTAATTACTTGGGAGCTTGTCCTCATCCCCACCACCCTATACCATTCAGTCCTAGATGCCTACTGCTTTCTGGTAGAAGACCAGGAAATAGAGGAGAGACAATGGGTCTCTTAGTAGAGTCCTAGTTTTTGGTGACTGGAGGAAGCATTAGCTTTGTAAAGACTGGGCTTTTTTCTCCTTTAAGAAAAACTGATTTAACTTATCACAAAAAATGCTATCCATTTTCAGAGAAAGAACTGTTGGAGCCAGAATGCAGATGAAAGCACATGATTTTTCAATTGTTTATTTGTGCTTATATTTGGGAAGTTTGGTTTTATAAGATTACTCACTTCCAAAAAATGAACAACATGGAAATTACATGATAATATGTGAATAATGCACATAGAATGGCCCATAAGCACTGGGAGGGGGAAGGGAAAAAAGAGGATTTTAAGTTCAATCATATAACTTAGGAAAACTTGTGAGGAAATTTGTTATAACATGTAATTGGCACTAAATAATTATTTTTAAAAAGAAAACCTGATTTAGTCATTGCCATTAATGTTATCTCTGTATTACTCAGAGCTTCTAAGGGTTAGTTGGATCAAAAAGAGCCTTAAATATTTTCTTTCATTTAATATATACTTCCTTTTAATTTCTTTTACTTTATAGGGCCAAAGCTTACTCAATTCTGATCAACCTAAGGAATAGCGGATGGATAGATAAAAGGACCAGGGAAATCGCTACTCACTTTGTCCTTTACAACCCTCCCACCAATCTCTTTACCAGTGTATCCTTATTGGCAGAGGTGTTGCCCACAGGTGACATCATTACATCATCTCTTGTGGAGTCATTTAGCATCTATCACTTTCACTCTGCTCTGAGTTACTGCATCCTGTTTTCTGAGGTGAGTTCAATGTCAACCATTCTTGTGTTTCACCTGCAGGATATTTCTCTGGTCCTCACTCAGCTAATGAAGGTCCTTCATTCATTTAAAGATGTTTGCCCTCAATCTTCTGATTCCATTCTGGCCACTAAGTCTTTAATAGCTTTCCTGGTATAATAAAGTAAATATGTTATCATTGGAATGATCACTAGGAATGAATACTATAACTCCTCCCCAGATCATGTTTTTCCTCATTAAATTGTACATAATTCCTAGCCTCGGTGAAATAATGAGAATGCTAGCATGTAGTGTTCTGCGCTTCTCAGTTCTCTAGCCCCTTCCTTGATTATCAGGTGTGCTCTGTAATTATACTTTCGGCAGTTTTAAGCCTTCCCTGCCCTTCTTTTGAAAAAAAAATTCATTGTAAAGTTTGAATGCAAATGCAAAAAGAAAAGTACATCAATATACCAGTGGTTAAAAAACCATTTGTCTTAGGTAGGGTTCAAAGAGAGTAGTAGTTCATGAGATTTCAGATCCTATAATTTTTTTCAAGGGTGTGGAGAGATGAGGCTGGGAAATGTAGCCTCAGCTGGCATGGATATATCTATATATTTCAACACCTCTTTATTAAACCACTACAAATAAGGTATCATCTATTAGCATGCATATATGTTTACATCTTTTCATATTGCAGATTCATGGCACATAGTACATGTGGCACTAAATACTAGCAAGGGATAGTAACTCTGCTTCTACAACATACATGACGGAATAATTACTTTGAGTTAATATATTGAAAGAGTCTAGGGGACACTGAATGGTTTTTAGTTTCAGTTTAGTTTTGTGTCTGCAAGTAAACATATAGCAAAATCAATAAGTACAAAGACTGATTTAAAATAGCAGTAAACAAAGGGTGTTCCAAGGGCCTCTGGAGGTCCCTGAGACCCTTTCTGGGGATCTGTGATATAGAAACCATTTTCATAACAATATCAAGACTTTTAAACTTTTAATAATTTAAAATTCTAATAATAAATTTCTAATAATACTTATGGTGTTCTAGATTTCTTATATTGGCAGATATAACTCACATAAACAAAGGTTTTTATGGAGATATCTTCAGTCATTTTTAAGTAACAGGAGGTCCTGTGACCCAGAAGTTTGAGAACTGCTGCTCTAAACTTTGTACCTCCCATAGTGCCCAGTGCAGTATTCTCTGTAGGAGCTTAATAAAATCATTTTCTAAAAAAATCAATTTGGCACAAATATACCCTGTAAATATGCATGTTTGCTGGTAGAGAAGTCCATCTAAACAATATAAGGAAGAGAGTGTACTCTAAGAATAAACATCCAACAATGGATTTATCCATAGAACAAAAACTTACTGCATGTCTCCCATTTGTAAGTACTATTCTAAGAGCTGCTGAAAAATACAAATTCTAGATAAATACACATTTGTTAAGTGTCTACTAGGTGCTGTTCTTATTAAATGTATTACATTTATTAAGTATAAATATAATCTGTATTAGTAAGTACACAGTAAGTAAATATTAAGTACACAGTAAGTAAGTAAGTAACTAATATTAAGTAAGTACACAGTAAGAAAATATTAAGTGCTCCAAAGTGCTGTGCTGGAGGTAGGAGAAACCTAAATGAAAATGAAACAATCCCTCCAGGAGCTTACATTCTATTAGGAGGATCCAGCATTATCACAAATAAACAAATACAAGATAAAGAAAATAAATACATTGACATTTCTGGAAGTCATCTACATTTGGATGATAATTTAATCTGTAAGAGTTGGTGGGATGATTGAAACAGGCTATAGAGAAAAGAGACCCAACCTCTTGCTCTTGTGAAGCTTTAAGTCTAATATTATAATGAAATATAGACTCATAACTTTAGCATATAATACTATAAGTGCATTAGAAAATTACAAAAGAAAGTGTTCTCTGAGTTCTTATTGTTGCTAACTAGGAATATCACTAATACTTCATAGAGAAGCTAGAAATTGAATGGACACTATAAAATAGATAAGATTTAAATAAATTAAGTGGTGGAATACTACAGAATAGCAGGTATCAAATTTCAGAGACAGGACAGTATTGTGTGCATTTAGAGGTCAGAGGTGGTCCCAAGAGTGTGCTGGTAAATATTGAATAACAATCTCTCAAAAAACATACGTATAGGATACTTTTAAATTTAATTTGTATTATTAACATTTTCTCATCACTTCTTTAGGTTTAGATGATCAACAAAACAATAAATCAAGATTTGAGTTGAGTCTGTAAATTTCTGAGGTGTGAATGCTCACACTGAAAATCAGTTCTCAAGTGCCTGTTCTAGCTGGTTCCACCAGACCCTAGTCTTCAGTTTTAGTGATGACATAATCCGAATGGAATGGAATAATAGAGGATGAAGAGGGATAAATAAGATGTTACCATATCTTGAGGAAGCTAGGTAGTGTTCTGGATAGAATGTCAGGCCTAAAGTCAGGAAGAATCATCTTCCTGAGTTCAAATATGACCTCAGACACTAGCTGAATGACCTTGGGCAAATTGTTTAATCCTGTTTGCCTCAGTTTCCTCATCTGTCAAAAGAACTTGAGGAGGAAATGGCTAGCCATTCTAGTACCATTGCCAAGAAAACCCTAAATAGGGTCATGAAGAGTTAGACATGATTGAAATAACTGAATAACAGTTTTTTTAAAATTTAAATTCTAATAAAATTTCCCACAAGTTTTCTGAAGTTATATGATCCATATTATCTTCTTTCCTTCTTCCCTCTGCTATAGCTGACAAGCAATTCAGTCTGGGTTATACATGTATTATCATGCAAAACATGTTTCCATTATTATTCATTTCTATAAGTGAATAATCTTATAAAACCAAAATCCTAAATCTATACCCAAATAAAAAAAGTGATAAATCATATGTTTTCATATGCATTTCTATTTCAACAGTTATTTTCTGGAGATGGATAGTGTAAAGGTTAAAATTATGGCTGAGACTGAATGTAATAATTATTTTTGTCACCAAGGATTTAATTTATAAAATCCTAATGAAAAAACCAAGTCAGCTGGAAATTTTATGTTTTAATTGATAGTAGAGGAGATTAAGGAGAAGGCAGAAGGAAAGGAGTAGGTTTTCTTCCTCCCAATTCCCCTCCCCCCCCCCACCTGGCTGGTACTGAGCGGGGAGATTAGGAGATAAGGTTTTGGAGTATGAAGGAGGATAGAATCAGCCTGACCTCCAAAGGGGCTCAGCTAAGATGCTCAAACCTGAAATCAGCTCCAGGGCAAAACTCACCACCGAACTCAGATAATAGCCACCACCACTCCAAGATGTTGGAATGCCTAGCATGCTGCCAGCCAGAGTTGTCTCTCCAGGGAAAGAGCAGGAGAGAGGAAGTAAACAGTTTTACATCACTTTCCTATGTCTCATCTGTACCAATAATGACTTAGCTTGCACATGTCTGTTGAAGGCCACTTCCTCAGATAATTAAATCTTGAGTTTGATGCAGACCTTCCTAATCTTGTTAAACTGAGAAGGGTGGAGAATGTAGAGTTTCCAAGACGTGATTCTCCTATTCCAAGTATCTCCATTGTTATTGATCAGGAAATAGCTAAATCAGATCTTCTAAAGAATGGTTTGATTAGGACAGAATAGTTTTAAACTTCACAATAGCATTCTTTTTCATAAGTCCTCAGAATTGTCCTGGATCATTATATTGCCGTTAGCAGCAAAGTCTTGATTGTTCCACAATATTTCAGTTACTGTGTACAATATTCTTCTGGTTCTGCTTATTTTACTTTGCATCAGTTCCTGCAGATCTTTCCAGTTCTTTCTGAAATCATCCTGTTCATCATTCCTTATAGCACAATAGTATTCCATCACCATCATACACCACAATTTGTTCAGCCATTCCCCAATTGAGGGACATTTCTTTAGTTTTCAATTCTTTGCTGCCACAAAAAGAGCAGCTATAAATATTTTTTGTACAGAGGTACTGAAAAACAATGTTGCGAAGGGCTTAGAATACAAGGTAAAGGTTTTTGAATTTTATGTCTCAGAATCACAGAATTTCAGAACTGATCCCTATTCCAGATCATGATTGGTTAAACATCCCCACCTCAAAACAAGTGAGCATCTATTCTTTACCTAAAGGATTCTGGGATGAAAGAAGCAACTTCCTTCTGATCCAGTCCATTCCTCTTTTGGTTAGCATTCATTCCAAAGAAGTAGCCCTTGCAATAAGCCAAAAGGTTCTTCCTTGCCACTTCTACCATTTACCTCCAGTTCTGTCCCCTGGTTTCAAACAGAATAAATCCAGTTCCTCTTACACATGACAAACTTTCAAGTACTAGAAGAGATATATCATATTCCTCTTAGATTTTTTTATTCTCCAGGCTAAACATGTCCAGTTCAACTTATCCTCATACCATACCCTTAAGGACCTTCACCATATGCTTTTCTCTATACATTCTCCATTTTGACAAGGTTCTTCCAAAAATGAGGGGCTCAGACTAGGCTATTTATTGCCACCTTATTCCTGGAAGCCATGTTTTGCTTCATACAGTCATGGCTTACATGAGCTTTTTGGGGATGCCATCATATAAAGTAAAAGGAAACTGGTTTCTGAACAAAGTTGCAAAATGACTCCTTCCATGCATACAAAACATTAAATCTGGTAGCAATATGGATTGGAGAGAGAAGACATTGGAAATGGAAATATCTACTAGGAGGTGATAGCCTATGGCCATAGCAAGTGGGAACAGAGAAGAACACATAGGAGATGCAGTGGAGGTAAAGTTTGATTTAGTAAGATCTTTCTGTTATGGGCAAGATAATTATGGAGCCATTTAAAAATTTTTAAGTCAAATATTATTTGCTTTATAATGACACATAGGGATGCCTTTTTCAAATGGCAGGTCAATGGGATATTTTTTCCTCCTCTGAAAATATATACTTGTCAAACCAGTGATGTAATTCTTGTCTTCTGGTAGAGTAATCATTTTGTTTATAGAAATCATTGTACATCCAAAAATAAGAACCTATTTTCATTCGTTCATTCTTGAAACATTTATATAAAAAGACACTGCTGAAGAGGGACAAAATACTAGATAAAAGGAGGTGAGGGAGAGATTCAGAGATTAAGCCCTTAATAAAGCTTGTTTTTTAAATTGTATTTCCACAAAGTAATATAAAAAACAATGTCTATTTGTTTTCTTTTGATTCAGACCTTGCAATTGGCATAGGGAACTACTGATGTGGATAGTTCAACTTAAATAGTCTTAGAAATTTAATGAAGGCACTGAATGATCCAGGGTCACTAGGCTAGTATATATATCATAGGGAGAACCCCAAACTAGGTCATTATGACTTCAAAGTTGGCCTTTTCTCCACCATTCTAGTGTGGAGACTAAAAAAGAAGAGGGTAATGAAACATATCAAAAAATAATATAAGGAAAGAGAAAAAGGGTTTCTATGATGAGCTCTAATATTTTATCTAGCTTTAAGGTTTTATACAAACATACCTGTGAAAAGGTATATAATTCAAGAATATATCATCCTCCCTTAAGCTCATTTTATGTTGCTTCATCATATCATGGATAAGATTCTAGTCCTTGAAGGCTCTGCCTTTGAGGCACATGCTCTGAAAATCTTAACAAACTCTTCAGAATTAGCTTTAAATATGGGCAAACCTGGCAGTGGATTCCATATTTGTGGACTGAGGACTAGCCTAACTAATGTCAGAGATGGCTACCACTGCTAATGGGTGACCCCAGTCAGTGGTAAGTTTGTTGGCAATAGGTACAAGAATTTATCAAGGGTTAATCTGGGGCCAAGATTGAGCTAAGTGCTGGAGATACAAACATAAGGAAAAACAAAGACAGTCCTTGCCCCCAGCAAGCTTATATTCTGCTGATGGAAAGCAATGTATAAAAGAGAACTAATAAGGGATGAAGGGTAGAAGGTGGCCAGTTCAGGGCTTGGTGGTGAATTTCAGAAAATAAAAGCAGAGTCAGAATATAAGTAAAAATTGGCAAGCCTGGACCCCTTTTGAAAATAAAGACTAAGAAAGGAGTTCACCATTGGGAAAAGGGAGCTTTTGGGTTGGAGGGCCACTTACTAAGCAACCTAGGGGATTTCGAGCTATGTTGGAGTTACCCAGCTTGATGGACTCATTGATGGAGCCTTGAAATATTGGTGAATAAATAAGAAAGGATAGAGAATGGATCACAGTTTTGGAACTCCCTGCAGAGGAACTCCTATAGGCACCCTTTCTGCAACTGATAGTCTTAGAAAGTTGTCTGAAGCACTGAGGAGTTAACCTCTTGCCCAGGGTCACACAGCCAGTATTTGTCAGTTAGGTTTGGAGCTCAAGTCTTCCTGGCTTTGAAGCCAACCTTCTCTCTATTGCCCCATTTTGCTTCTCATTCATAAGTATAAGCTCAAAACTCTCAAGGAATTGCTTTGTATCTTAGAATATGGGTGGCAGAACAGTTTGCCAAAAATTCAATCAACCTGTAACTCTTAAAAATATTTTGTTTCTTTTGTTTGTTTTTAAAACAGTTGGTTTTCCTGGTATTGAGCCTCATTCACCTCTGCTTTCAAATATTCATTATGATTCAAAAAGGTATCCTTAGCTACTGGCAAAACTCAAGGAACTGGCTAGAGGTAACAACAACTATAGCTAGCACTTAAAGGTTTACAAAGTACCTTACAATATTATGTCATTTTATCCTCACAACAACCCCAAGAGATATTGTTATTATTATCCCATTTTGCACATGACTGGGGCATATGGAGATTTAATAACTTGCTCAGGGTCACACAGTTAATAAATATAGCTTCTTTCCTACCGTTTTGTAAAATATTAAAAATTCTGTTCTATATGGGAAGAATAGTTTTAATTTTGAAAAAGCATATTTTATAGCAACTTTTACCATCTCTTAAACTTGTTGAATATTGTTTTTCTTCTTTCATTATAATATTGTGGGGCTAAAATATAACAATCAGTCAAAAAGTATAGACAGATACCTATATAAACTGGCAGGGTGGAATTGAATTTATTAAAAAGGAGAACTTTCATAGATTTTTTTTCTGTTTAATTTTCTAGATGTGCATAATTGGAATGAGTCTTTCTTATTTTGCACACTCCATTTTTCATTTTATCCTTGTGGTGGATGTGATTGACCAGTTTCACAGGGGATTTTTCCAAGTATTTGTGGACTTCGATCCTATTTTATCCTGGCACCAGGTATAAAATCACACTTAACTAAAACATTGGTGATTGTTTTACGACACTGACAAAACTGAATATATATTATAAGACATATTAAAAAAAGCAGACTAAACCTCTGGGGAATTTTTAACTCATCATAATTACTTAGCAGTGTCAGACATTTAAAAATTTATTTGCAGATATAAAATGTTATTTTCTAAATTCTCTTTACATCATTCTAAGTATTATCTGCATAAGAAACCTGACCTCTAGAGTACTTCTGACCTCACCCTCACTCTTTCCAAGATTTTCTCCAACCTTTCCAACTTTATTGCCTTTCACAACATGGGATAGTTCTTTCTGCTCCTACTTTAAGATGTTCAGGCAAATAGATAAAATATCCCGAAGAGCGACCAGTCAGTCTCCAAAATGCCCCAAACCACCTCAAAACCCCTGTTCTAATGAGAGCAATGCTCCACCCAGATCTCTATTTATGTT